>NC_141775.1:12910586-13226419 GCF_051362555.1 Lingula anatina
TTCTACTACAGTGAGTTTAATTTTGTCATTTTAATAGCTGTGGTTTGCGTAATAGAGTCGGTTGAGGTATGATGTTTACATTCACAATATATATAAGACATTTATTTTAACAACATGTTGATGCATAAGTGCAATTATAATCATAATTATTACTATTATTATTATTTGTCTTTTTAACTTATGAAATATAATGGATTAAAGAATAGAACACATGTACTGTAGCATACCCATAGAAAATGGTATCAGTTTGTCCGACTTGACCACTTTACCGTCGACATCCAGCCATCTTTCTGGTTTGAACTTGTAAGGATCTTCGAAGTTATTCTCATCGTGGAGAACCCGGTACAAATCTCCCAGTATCACCGTTCCCTTGGGAATGGTGTATCCTGCCAAGTTGGTTGTTTCACTGGTGGCATGGGGCACTCCAAGAGGGACTGATGACATGGAAGAGAAAAAAGAATAAAAATATATATTAGATTAAATGATTTATTTGAATATAGGGATGTTAGTAAAGAAAGTGAAGGAAAAAAGAGTGTTCTTAAAACGAGAGTCTGCATACATGTGCTGAAGTATGTACATGTATATCATGTGACTGGAAAACCACTATCAAAAACGTGACAGGAAATAGGACAAATTCGCGTCCTCTTTTCTTGAATTTCCATTTTAAATCATATATATATATATATATATATATATATATATATATATATATATATATATATATATAATAAAAAGAAAAAAAGAACAGCAACTTTTTTTGCCCCGACCGGTTTCTTTCTTTCTTCAGGGGGTATAAGTGTGGTATATCAGGGGGTATATCAGATTAAAACTCAACCTGGAAAAGGAAATTTCAATAAAGAACAATGGAAAACTCTAAATATACTCAGAAATGACAATGACATAATCATCAAAGAAGCAGACAAAGGCAGTGCTGTAGTGATTATGGATACCGACACTTATACCCCCAGAAGAAAGAAAGAAACCGGTCGGGGCAAAAAAAGTTGCTGTTCTTTTTTTCTTTTTATTATATATAATATTACTCATACAGGAAAAACGTTTTTACTTTTAATATATATATATCCTAAGATCTAATAAACCAACTGGTATATTTGATCTTAGATAGGCCTTTACCTGGCTGTTGTTGTTTGAAATAAATCATTTGTTGGTAGTTAATTTCCGATCTGTAAGGATATAATAGTAATACGATTTTTAACTAAAATTAAGACTAAAATTTACTGACCAACGGTGGACAAACGAAAGACCTCCAGTACGGTTGCTTCCGTGAATGGCATCCTGGCCTTGTCCTCCATCTTGGCAACACGACCTTGACCTATGACCTTAAGTTAAACACATTAAATCTTATCGATCACTTAATTAATACTTTTTAAATAAAAAAACACGTTCATTTTGGAACAAGCATAAAACCGTTGCAGCACAATCAAAATACATGTAAAAAGCCAACTTCTAAACTATTAATATACCAGTCTCACGTGCTCAGTTTTATGACGTTACCTGATCAATTTCCTGTTGCACCCTCTTCTGAGCGTCCGGATGATTTACCATATGAACCAGGGACCATCTCAAAGTATTAGCTGTTGTGTCGGTGCCAGCCAAATAGAGATCAACGATGATGCGAAATACGTTCCATTCTGAAATGTAAGCCCATTGCATGACTGAAAGTGTTTCATATATATTTTACAGCTACCTCGGTAAAACCACATACTGGCTGTTTGCACGTTTGTACATGAACCGGTATATATATGGATAGCCCATTATTGATCAGTACAAGTTACACGATCTATAGATTAGTTAGCATTCGATACTTGCTGGACTAAATGTTTCAAAGACAAATAATAATCCCGTATTCACATTTCATCAATGCAAAGTTAGATTTTTACGTGAACAGATCCTTTTAGAGTAATATACATATACTATACCTGTGTAGACCTCGGGATCTTCCTCCTCCTGGGTAACCTTTATGAAGAGGTCAATGAAGTCCCGGATGTCTTTTGGATCAAAGGACTGGCGGTGTTTTTCGACTTCTTGTCGTATCAAACTATATAGCTTGTCCACAAGGGACATAATCTTCTTCATCTGAAAAAAAGTTATTAAAACTTATACTTTATGACATACTACCCGGAATACGCACACGAGCATCTGACACTTATTATCTGCAAATTGCTCAAATTGCGAATGGAATAATTTGATCATTTAGTAAGTACTAGTAGATTGATAATTATAAAATATGACACGATGAACAAATAGAAAATATTTGGAAATAAATACTATGAAAAAAGCCGTTGGAGAATGTACAAATGTAGGCAGGCTGAAAAAAAGAAACGGATGATAGAATAATGGTAATAAAATTTAAAAGAAATTACCGGCATGATGAACCGTGCCAAGTTGGTAAGGGAGAGTGGCCCTTCGCCAAGTCGCAGTGCCTCCTCTAAAACTGGCAGCATTTCTGGGGTGTCATTATAGTCATATCTGAATGTCATTTGAAAATAAAATAAAAATTCTACATTTTTACTAAAATGCTTTTAAAATGATGCTAAATAAGATATCCGTACGCGGTATTTTGGAAAAATCTATTTCATGAATACGATGGCTGACAGCGACTATATGTAAATTCGTCGCATTTTTACGAGTAGACCCTTGATTCCCATTAAATAAATCTATGACATGTACAAAAAAGGTATGGGTACAGAGGTCTTCGATTACCTTGTTCCAAATACAACGATAGAAATAATGTTGCTGACAGCTTTTCCGATCCTGTCCCTGGGAGAGAAAGCCTTTCCATTTTCATCTTCAATGTTTTGTACCAAGTATCGAGCCTCATCCTGAATTCTTTCTTGTAAACTTTTTCTTCCGAGGCCGAGATCTCGAAGAGACGAGAGCGTGAATCTCCTCAGTTCCTTCCATGCGTGCCCGGTTTTTAAAATGACTCCAGCTCCTGCAGTTTAATTATTGTGTTAAAAGACGTATAGTTATATACCTCCTATAGTAAGTTTCTAAATATTCTTTAACCTTCCACATGTACAGAAGTCTTTACTAAGCCTTCATGTATGTACATCTTTTCATAACTGTCTTTTCCACTGCCTTCAACTTATCCCATCGCTACAGAAGTTACTTCTAATGCTTTCTAAAAGTAATAGCGTACACAAAGATACCAGAGGCTCAGAGAGAGAAAGAGAGAGAAAGAGTACTACATACATGTAGTCCATGTTTAAAGCTACTCTTACAACCGGTCATGCGTGCTTCTACGAGCGGTTTGCGTGCAAAAAAAGGCCAAGTAATAAGATACACGCACGTGGAACGTCCTTTTTTTGGTGGACGCAAACACGACGCAAAGCACGCAGCCCGAAAACTGGCCGGCCAGTTTTTCGCTACGACCTGTCTGCGACAATTAAAACTCCTGGAGCACGCTCCTAGCACGCAAGACAAAAGTAAAGAGTACAGTGAATGATGAAGAGACTCGGTGCTCCATTTTATATCATTTTGATTATCCGTGCGTTCCACCTATTTGACGCACGAGAGTCGTGCTTACCACTTCCGTGCCCATTACATTTCTCTTACGTTTCTCCAAGGAGTTATAACAGAAGGAGATTACACGCGTGGGGGCGGAACCCGTATTACGGTCTCTCATTGGTCGAAATGAATAGAACCCAGAGAACAATGGGTTCCTATCTCTGTTACGCTTTCTGTTACTCTCGTTTAAATCTCGTTTGTCAGAATAGGTGCCTTCGTCTGTCGTTTGGAGAGGACACAAACAGAAACGCAGTCAAAAGTTTCTTAAAATGAGAGAATTACAGAGTGCAGAGGATATAACGTTGGATAAGGTTATCAAAAAACAGGTAAGTGCTTTTAAATGCATAACTACTCGAAATATGAAGATAAATTGCAACTTTTATGGCTTGGGGTCTCACTGTGTAAGTGTCCAGCTCCACGTCGATCTCGCGAGGTGGTGTGTGGAGAATAAATATTGCACGAAAAATATTTCCCACTCATAACAAGTGCTTATAAATATAGTATCAGATGAAGAAAGTTTGGTCTTTATACAGTTGCAATTGTTTAGTTATTTGTGGCAAAAGCATAGAATAAAACTTAGGTGCACTTTCAGTAGCCGAATAACAAGCAGATGCATAAGCCGCCATCTTGTTTATGTTTCGAAAACAAATAACTCCAAAGGACATTTTCCTCCTACTTTTTGATACTTGTGTCACATGACAGTCATAAAATTTAACTAATTGGTGTGTGTGCAATACATTTTCTTGAGCAGTATTGTTGTTCTTTTCGATTTTACATGTGGTCTAGCTTGAATACGACAAGGGACAATTTTCACCAGTCCAGATCAAAAAGTGTTACGCTTGTTACGGCCAAAAGCCTGAACGTTTTTTGCACTTTTCAAATGCGTGATTATAAAAGATTTTGGTGTATTTAGATTCTTGAACATCTTGGTCGTGGCTTGGTATATATTGCATGGGTATTGCTCCAATATTTCTTGAAAAAAATAACCTGTTTTGTTCAGAATACCAATTTTTTACTTTAGTGTTATGGGTAAATGTACCATTTTTGCCTTTACCTTTTTCGTGTTTAAAACTAAGAAGACTTATCATAACAGTTGGTCATCATTTTTCTTCTCACCATGGTGGGTGGCTTTGGAGTGGTAACTTTGTTGTTAAAGCAAGGTGCTCAGTTATTTTGACTGGAAAAGTTTTGCCTCCACTCAGCATTTTCCATCATGGCGGTCTAACGGGAAGTTTGACTTCACAGTGTCTTTGGTATAGTTATTTTAAACTTATTTAGTCTTCTTTTTACATATATATGTTTTAATTCATATTAAACCTATGAAAAAAGAACACACATGAATCCTGGTGCTTCTGAATTTAAAGTCTTAAGGCTGTAGGCTCCACCAATTACTTTACCTGTTATCTCACTACACATCTCCCTTTGAGTCAAGGTGTGTAAGACACCTCTATAATTAAGGAGTACTTGCTTCTCTACTTTAATTATACTTCACTACTTTGGCATGTTAGGTGGCAAGCTTGGATGTTTCAGTTCATTTTAAGAAAGAAGCTTTGCCTTGGTGGTTACAAAAGAATAGAACTCTGTTAAGGTTTATTCATTACTTGAAAGTAAATATTTCATCTTGTAGTGTTGAAACAGAAATTCTCTCAAAATTGATAATGAATTTTACATGCATATCTTAACACTACTCAAGTTTTTTTTCTTCTATTATAGATATGGGAGAAGGCTGCATTGAATATATGAATTATGGTCAGGCTGGAAAAAATTTAAAAATGTCAATGAAAAAAGGAAGTCAGCGTGTCTGGGGTAAGTTACTTTTGTCATAATGCCTAAGATGCATTAAACATTCACTAACAACAGTACCCTTTTTAATTTTTTTCAAAATACGACAACCTTGGGCATTTTCCTTTTAGCAACCAGCCTCTCTGAAATCCCCTTTTTGTCCTGTCAGAAGAGTAGGAACCAGGGCAGATTTAAATAATTTCTTGTAATAAGTACAATTTCTTTCAATTTCTTGGGGTTATCAGCTTGTGATCATGAATCTTGATATTCTACATAAATTTAGTTGTAAATTGTTCATTTATGTGGTGAACATTATTTCAGTCAAGTCATAACAAGACACATTAAACTTCACTGCGTAATTCCATAATGTCTACATGGATACTAGTAGTTCATAATGCTATTATTATGTTTTTTTTTTTTTTTTTCTAACCTACAGGTTTCTCTCTTTTCTGAGTGGCATGGCATTGGCAGGCAGAAGAAAAGGCCCTGAAGAAATTCTCACTTGAGTTGTCCTTTTTGGAGAAGAAACTGGATAAGACTGGCCAACAGAGATTGCATTAAATTAATAGTGCTCCTTCATGACATTTTAAAATATTTTCAGTCACCTAACTGACTCTATACATTTCAAAAGTTGACATAAATTTTATGTTACTGTCACATGGAAAAAAATTCAAAACCTATATATAATATGTTGAGTGCCATGGTATAAAAGTCTACTTGATTGCCAGTAAAATTTGGACTGTTTCAGTGAAATTTCTTTAAACCAGTCACTTACTGGCCCAGTTAATTTTTTCAGCTGTAACATGTACTCCAGTTCATTTTATAAATGTCCTTACTAGGTGTTGTCAGATTTATAATAACCTTTTGAAAATCCCATGTTTTTTATCCTATTTGTAAGAATTAGCCACTTTATCTTCTAGGTTTTTTTTCATTCAGCCCATTAGATTCTCAGACCTTGCTGGCCTGTGAGTGGAATAGTATCTGGCACAGACTGGTATCAGCAAGTCAGATAAAAAAGAATGTAATTATTTCTATTTGCACGGTTGAAAAAAATTCCATCATAGACTGCATAAAACTGGAAAACTGTAGCAACTTAATCATTCTTATGACTTCATTAATTACTGCTTATGTTTAAAATTTTGTTTTTGTTCTTCTATTGATGTAATAAAATGGTTTTACTCACAGATGCTACTATCATGATGCTTGAGTATAGAGTTGACTTAAAAGATATTTTAAGTTAATATAGTAAATAATAGTTTGAAATTCAAAATTCTCATCTTTATTTGTTTCACTTTAAAGAGCTCAGTTAATACTAAAATTTCTGATATATTTTGTACGTAAATATATTTATGAATGAATAAAAATTACTCTTAATGTTTAGCACTGTGCACTTGTTTACCGACAAATAAGAAGTGTTAGAAAATAAAAAGGGAGATTTCCAAGATAAAGAAACTTGTAACGAGTATTTAGTAAACTGACATGTCGTGGCATTGCCTCAACCTTTGATTAAAATTTCACTTTAATGCATTATGATATTAAAATTATACCGAGTGAGAGAAAAAAATACTTAAAGAAATTTAAAACCAGTCACAAAGCTTAGGCACTGTCTCAATATATATGTTTATGGGGCCAAAGGGCAGGGGGTCCAAACGTTTATGTATTAATATTATGCCCTTTGGCAGTGAGGACAGAGTTCACTTGAATGTCATTTTCACAAACCACAGTTGGGACGTTTTCTTTTGACTTATCCTTGGTGATTTTTCACTGTGTTGTGCAAAAGAAAAGCCATCTATCACCGACTCAAAAAAAACTCATGGCGACCATCCTCAGTCACCACCTTATAATCGCTTTCTATGATATCGTTCCCTCCCAGCACATCGTCCAAATAACTACCTGTGAAAAAAATCGTCAGCATACAGCGCCGCTTTGACACTACTGATCTCGAATTCTAACGCGAAATAACGCATATAAAATCAATCTCCAAGCGGAGGAGAGCGACCCAGACGAAACATTGAGACAGGAGGCCCCCCCGTAGCTAGCTCCGCCCACCGTAACAGACATCGAACAACAGAGAGGCTTGCGTGTAATCTCCTTCTGTTATAACTCCTTGGTTTCTCTTACTTCGTAAGTACGATTTCCGAAAACGTACTGTAACTGACAAGTAGCATAATTGTAGTATCGGTGTTGATGGTTTTTAGTTTTTGCCCAGCACGTGCCATGTTAACTTTTTTAGACATTCTCGCAACGAGTTTCACGTTGTTTCCAGTTGAAAGTTGATGTAAGTTGATTTAAGTAGATGAAACTTGATGTAACTGATACAAGACGATACACAGAACCAGCTGATGTTACCAGTTGATGTTATATATCGTTGACAGTTGAATAAAATTGATCGACACCCGCAACACGTACGCTTCACTCGCAATACACGTACGATTATCTCACTCACTGTGTGCGACACAAGTAGGCCTACAGATCGTACGTGCTCCGTACTTCTTCCTACTTCCAAAAAGGTGTACAGACCACTTGCGGGCCCCACGTTTAGAGCACGAAACACCTACTCATAAAGTATTTACTACTTACGTCCGCTGCGATTTAATTTTCATCCTGCGACAACGCTACGCCTGACAAGAACTCCTAGGACGCCGACCTCTAAGCACGCACGACGGGTTGTAAGACAGCCTTAAGATAATTTAAGGCCCTTTTCACGAACCACCCTGAACATCATCAAGCAGTGGAGATTAATCAGATAATCTAGGCCTACATAGTGAAAAGTTTACATAACCTACATACGTGAATATGAGATATAGGGTCATGGGTAAACTTTTCAAACAAAATATGGCATTTGAATTCGATAAGATTGGCGATTTCAGGAAGAAAATATTCAGTTCCTCCCCCCCCCCCCCCCCCCGGCCCTCTCTCCGTCTTCTCCCTCCTTGTGTCTTTGCTTACCCCACTCCCCTTCCCCCCCCCCCCCCCCCCCCCACACACACACACACACAATGTGCGACCATATAGAGGTACAGTGCCGCCGGAATCTCCCCTTACTTACCCTCCGGGTCGCTGCGGGTTGTACGGACGGCCTGGCTCGGTAACTATGGAAATAACATTGTCATCCATACGCTGTTTGGTTTCTGTTAACAATAGTTCCATACCCTGCCCGTCGGGCAATTATCGTGACAAACTTTCTGCTAACAAAAAAGCCTAACCCTAGCTCGCTGAGATAAAGAGCGAAGGTGAGCGTGGTCGCAATTAAGTGTTCGTCCAAGCGTTAATTGACCTTTAATGCGCGGTGGCTTCACTCTACTTTGATCACTCTACTCTGATACGGAGATTTTAAGTATAAGAACTTGCCAACAGTGATTTTTAAAAGTCGCTTTACCAAAAAGATTCGGTGATGACAGCAATTTTCGTGTACATTGTAGCTATGAATTGATTGAATTTACGTAGAGTTTAATAAATGAATTTATGAATTTATTAAAGATCAAATAAAACACTACTTGTACATGTAATATTTATTAGGCTTCAAACTGTCTTTCCTATATACATATTATTAACAAGATTGAAATTTATTTTTATAGTATGTCCTTATATTTCTATTAGTTTTGTTCATGTACGTGAACTTGCATATACGATAATTGCATTTATTAATTTAAAAAAACTCGAAATTACCGTCTTTTCCAACTATTTCCCTTATGAAATATATCCAAGTAGGCCTAGCGCTGACAGTATCTGCGTTCTTCATGAAAGCCTCTTGGATCAGCTCATAAGTCCCCAGCATTATCATGTGCTGTTCACCAAATTTAACGTGCATGATATCTCCGTATGTATCGTACCATGGAAGAAGATCCGTAGGTTGTCTTCTCCTACCGCTGATCATCATCTGTGGGAGACATCCCACCACGGGGAAACAAACAGGTCCGGGCGGCCAGTTCACCCGAGGATTCCTCGACGACAGCATCCACAGACTTAACAACAACACTGCTACGAATATCAAAACAGTCGGCTGAGCAGCAGTTGAGAAAAACTCCATAATACCCTGTACGGCGTTGGCCATTTTGAGCTTAGCGTGTTGATGACGCAAAATATTTGAAAGTTACAATTTCTACACCAGCGCAATGTGAGAACCAGTATGACGGTAGTGATATATATATAGCGGTATAACCCCTGAAAGTCAACACGGCTCAAGGTCAATTCATGCGCCATTTAACCCGATAGTAGCGCCAGCGTGTGCACGTGTACACATTTGTATGATCAGAAAAGGGGACTCTTCCCCACCCATACAGCACACCTTGCTTTGTGTGGTAGGTACGGCATAATTAAAGGGAATAATAGTGGCAAAGTTTTTCAGGCCTTCACTACTGTCACTGGGAGTACACATGTACAGTGTATATCAACATTCAACCAGAAACCTAGCTGTGTCATGTCTGCCTGCAGTTAAAAGTCAAAAACTGGGTCGATGTATTAAAAGGTACTGTCGCACTCAAACGTGTGAGGAAAATTACCCAAACAAGGACGTCCAAACGCAAAGGGTGCGTTCGGCCTTCGTTGTATACATCCTTTCATACGCGGGGGAGATGAAATGTTTTGATAAGCTTCAAAAACAAACTCATGCGCTGTTTATAGCTATACGTTTATTCTCATACGCTGAAAAAAGCGTATAATCAGTTTTACATACGATACTCATACGTATATACACTGTATACCTCTGTACACTGTATACCTCTGTAGTTGGCATGAGCACTATTACTTGTGACGTGTACAGTTCTTGGAGCGATCAAACTTTCCCCGCCTCATTAGAAGAATAATCCTTTCAGGCTTATTGCAGAAAAGGATCTTCATCCGCCTCAATGCATGTATCTACGGTTTTCAAAACACGAATCTATCAATGTATACCAGGGCCGTAGCCTCCGGGGGGGCAGGGGGGGCAGCTGCATTTTGCTCAGGCTACGGCCCTGTATACTTTAGACACTCAAACAACTGCACGACGTTCTTTATAGCGATACATGAAAAACATTATTGCCAAGAGGAAAGGCACGGAAACCATTTCGAGACTAAACGAAGTATTTTAGTTTAGATACCGTCAGTCTGACAGTCACGTGTCAGACTCGGATTATCTGATGTATTTATACAGATAATGTTGTCCATGTACAAGTAGTAACCGGTACATTCATAGTAAGGGACAGTGTATCTCCGTTCTAGCGTCTAACAGCGCACACGTTGTAGGGGTACGGCGTGAAAGTGAACGTGTTGAGGCCTTCCACTCCATCGGGTGGTTTCTCGCCTTCTGGTACTTTGAAGGTAAAATTCTGAAGCAACGTCGTGAAGAAAATGAACGATTCCATTTCCGCCAGTCCCTTGCCCAGGCAAATACGGGGTCCTGAAATAAATAAATAAATGAATAAAGCAGGAGCATTTAAAATGAATTGAAAAATAAAAATGAAATAAATAATATAGATCTTTAGTACTTTTATGTAAATCTATCCTTGGTTTACTTAGTCCGAATGTGGCATGATCTGAATCGAACTAAGTACCTTCTACTACAGTGAGTTTAATTATGTCATTTTAATAGCTGTGGTTTGCGTAATAGAGTCGGTTGAGGTATGATGCTTACATTCACAATATAGGCTACATGTACATGTATATAAGATCGCATTCACAACGAGTTGAGCCAGGCTTTACAAATCCTGGGAACTAAATATGGCGGTCGTACATGAAAGAAAAACCGCCTAATCTCTCCGCCTCTCACACGTCTCCCCACACGTCGTCCCTGCGGGGCGGGGGGGGGGGGGGGGGGCAGTCATTAAATCTCGGCTCCATTGGGACGACACATGGGGAGGCGTGTGAGAGACGGAGAGACTATTAAAAGATAAGGCGGTTTTTCTTTCATGTACGTCCACCATATTTAGTCCCCAGGATTTGTAAAGCCTGGCTCAACTCGTTGTGAATGCGATCTAAGACATTTGTTTTAACAACTTGTTGATGCATAAGTGCAATCATAATCATTATTATTACTATTATTATTATTTGTCTTTTTAACTTACGAGATATAATGGATTTAAGAATAGAACACATGTACTGTAGCATACCCATAGAAAACGCTATCATTTTGTCCGACTTGACCACTTTACCGTCGCCATCCAGCCATCTTTCTGGTTTGAACTTGTAAGGATCTTCGAAGTTATTCTTATCGTGGAGAACCCGGTACAAATCTCCCACTATTATCGTTCCCTTGGGAATGGTGTATCCTGCCAAGTTGGTTGTTTCACTGGTGGCATGGGGCCCACCTAACGGAACTGTTGACATGGAGGAAAACAGCTATCATATATTAAGCTGGCATAATTGACTGATGGGGTAGTGGGGGAGTGGGGGGGGGGAGGGATATATATTAATTATATCAATTTCCATTGTCCTGAGTGTTCTTAAACGAGTGTCTGCATACATGTACTAAAGTACGTATGTTAAGATACTTCATGGTATATTACCACTTCATGGGATAAATGCTCTGATTTTTCAGTCAAATCGACTTCATAGGATAAAATGCGACTTCATCTCCACATAAGATATTGTCTGCGACTTCATGGGATAATGATTAAAAAGTACCTGTTGTTGGCCAAACGCTATGAGAGAGAACGTTTTTGTACTGTAAATATTATCCAAAATAGGTAAACTGTACGTTTCAATTTACTTGTATGACTGAATAGGGTTTCTTAAGTGGTATTGGATGCATGTTTTGAGTTATTTGAAAATACACAGGCATATGTAGGTGAGAATCAAGTATTTCTAAAAATCAGTACATTATGGGAGATTGTGGTCAGCGTTGACAAAAATGGGGTCCAGACCCCCTGGGCCCTCCCTTCCCAGATCCGCTTGATGCATAAAACTAATGGATCAGGTAAACCAGGCTATGAAAACAAAATTTACGCCTAGGTTACTGGATTATAAGATGGATAAATATATAAATAGGAATCAATTATTAAAGATAAATAAATAGATAATAGTGTTGAAAAAGAAGCAGAGAAGGTCGTGTATATAATTGTGCTCTACAATTATCTTGATCTAGTCGCGTCCCACTCTGAAAAGACTAATTTTTCCATGAGGAAAGACACGCGCAAGTGTAATGATTTACGTCGGCGTTCGGAGGAGGGAGGGGGTAGGCTTACTTGTTGTTTAGCAGCCTAATTAACGTAGTTGATCTGCGAGATCAACAGGCTTGTAGATTGATATTTATTCAGAATTGTGGTTGATTGTAATTTTTACATCGTAATTTCTGCTATCTACCCGTAGATCTTTAGTAGTGGGACTTTGCAGTCCTTGGGGGGGGGGGATATTTTTTATATCGTTGTTACTGGCATCCTCTATCCATTAAAGTGAGGAACACGAGACGTTGGGGATATTTAAACTTGCCATTAGGAATGTGCACGTGTCTTTTGGATTTTTGGTGACTTTGGTGACCGAGGGGTGGTTGATTATTACCTTTAAATTGTATTTTCTGCTATATACCCATAAGTCTTTAGGTTGAGGAAACTAAAATGTCGGGGTGTGCATAGGCAGTTTTTTTTTTTTTTTTTTTTTTTTTTTTTTTGTGACCTTGGGTGTGGCTGTCCTTGGGGATATTGCACATATATATATTACCGTAATTTATTTCATCTCCCCCTAGACCATTCGAATTAGGAACATGAGTCTTTGGTGAATGGGTGTGCTACATTAGTGTGACTTGGGGTGTGGCCGTCCCTAGGGGGTGGGGTGATTAGTGGTTTGTCAGGCAATGAAGCTGATTCCATAGACTGCACTTAAGATTCCTTGCAGAGTTGGACCGACCCAGCTAGTACTATGTGTGAATCTGATGGCGGTCTTAATTAAAACCCATTCAAGACCCCATACTCTCAGGAATCCTAGGGTCCAAGTCCCATTGTTCTTTAACATAAAACACACATGTTAATTACTGCTCTTGGGTAATAAACATTTTTTTGTGTTAAGACACAAGAGCAGTTAAACGCTAGGATTCCTGATCGAGTGTGTGGGGCCTTGAATTAGTTTTTAATTGGATTCCCTTACCTATATTTATGCATATGGCTGGAACTCCATTTAGTTCTGCATGTGCTTCTGCTGTTCTCTTCATTTCTCAAGGACCCATGCACATTCATTAAAATGACTGGTTCATCAATTTCCGTTTCATGTTCCTTAAAATTTAAGGGTACAGATGGCAGAAATAAAGTTGTGAAAAATAGAATCAACCACCCCCCGGGATAGCCACACCTGAAATATCATACTAACATTCCCGGAAACCTATGCATATCCTCAATAGTAAACTTAACAGCCAGGAAGGTTTCATGTTCCCAACTGTAATGGCGTAAGGGTAGAAGCATGAATAACGATGTAAAATTTAAAATCAACCTCCCCAGGAACGGCCACACCCAAATGTCACAAAAACCCAGAAGTACCCATACACATCCCCAAAGACAGATTTTTCAATCCCCATAGCCTTACGTTCCCAGCTTTATTGGTCTAAGGGTAGATAGCAGGAATTACAATGTCAATTAGACTCAACCGCCCCCAGGACCACAACCACCCCCCCCCCCAAAAAAAAAAAAAATCCGAAGTGCCCTTCCACATTCAAAATGGTATGTACCCACGTTTCATGTTCCTAGTATAAAATACGATGTAAAAATTAGAATAGACCACCCCCAGGGTCGACCACACCCCAAGTCACAATTGAATTCCGAAGAGCCTTAGCAGATCCCTATAATGATAGGTTTATTAATCCCGACGGATCAAGTTCCTAACTATGATGGTTTTTAGAAAGTAACAATGTTAAATAGATTATGCATGTATATAATAAATTGTCCACCACAGGGAAAGTTTGACCAATATAACCGTACCTAGCCGAGACAACCCTGTCCCCATTCCAATTCTACCTCTATAGAACTTCACATTAGCTATTTATTGAATAAGAAAAAATTCTGGTTGCAAAATGCGTTCCGGTTGAAAAATTCGTTTTCACGATTTCCTTTGGTTGCAAAATGCGTTGCAGTTGCAAAATGCGGCTCTACACCAGTTTTATGAATCCCCAGCATTTCATTCTCCCAAACAACTATCTGGACAGTTGACCGTTTCAAGTCATTCAGATTTCAGACTTTCCGACCTTAAGCGTTTTCATTAAGTATGTAGGCCAGGAGGTCAATCTTTTTAAACGATCGAGGTATATTCGAAACATTTATGTTGCATATCAATAGAAAAGCCTATTTTGACAGCTTGTTATTGCAAGTCATAACATTTATGACATAGTTACAAAAGAGATACTTCTATAACACGAATAATGGAATAGACGGTTTGTTAAAGATATTAATGTGCACCTAGTGTGGAGCAAAATTAAAAACTCTCTGCCTAGTAGAGTTCTCAACCTACAGTGGAAAGACATACATTCTTGCTACTGTGTACTAGCCACATCTATAAACCTGCGCCGTCAATCAAATCACACATGGTCAGTTTTATGCCCTAGTTTAAAGGCAAGGAATGTGTTTATTTATACTCTTCATTTGTCTTATACATCTAGTGCCTTAGACCCGCCATGATTCAACGTCCAAATATTATCAGTTTTGAATCGTCCTGAAATCTGAAAAAATCTCAAAACTAAATGGGTAAAACAAAAAACTAGCTTTATACCGGAACTCTTGAAATAAAGTACATTAATTATAGAAGTTAATCTCACGGGTATCTACGAGAACATCTGAAAATAACAGCTTCATTTAACTCCAACGAAATAAAATACGCACCATCATGTGAGTGAGTAATGTTACTTCCCCCCCCCCCACACACACACACATACACACACACACACCCATTGCAAATACACGCGTCACTCTCGAAATCATGGTCTAGAATGAAACATCATATCGACCTTTACGCCTAATTTCCACATCCAACCAGAACTGAAACATGTTTGGATACAATGTCCCATGAAGTGGTAATATACTACGAAGTCTCCTAAGGGTCCTTATTTTTTAACCAATGAAGTCAATTTCTATCACGAAGTAGTAATTCTTATCCTATAATATACTATGTGACTGGAAAACCACTATCAAAAACGGGACAGGAAATAGGACAAACTCGCGTCCTCTTTTGTTGAATTTCCATTTTAAATCATATATATATAGCATTGGTCAAAAAGGTTGTCCCACCCCATTTCCATGTACTTTTATTTACAAATGATCACCTCATTGCTATGAACTGTTAGAAATAGTGCTTTTTATTACGGATACCGTGTCTAACATGATTAATGGTTTAAAAAAATACAAAATAGTGGTGAAAATATACACATTTTATACCATTTAGTAAAATTTATAAGAGGTACCCCCTCAAATCGACTGTTTCACTGTGACTTCTACAGATGTAAAGAAATGTCTATAAAATTGAAAAGGCGCCATCAAATGTCACCAAATTCGCACACAATTAGCATTAGGGTGTTCTCATTAAAGATCACGTGCCTAACAACGTGTGCGTCTACCGCGTACTGCAATTATCTCCTGTAGACGGCGCGACAAGCCTTCAACATGGGCAACAAGTCTGTTATGTGGGATATTGTCCCATTCATCCTAAAGAGCGTGGCGGAATTGGTCAAGATTATTTAGGAATTGGTTCTCCTCTGCAGTGCACATTCCAATTTATGCCACAGGTGCTCAGCAGGATTAATATCAGGACTCAAAAGCATTGTCCCATCCTCAGAGCCCTGTGTTTGTGCAACAAACCGTTTGCCAGACGAGAGCTGTGAGCAAGTGCGTCGTCACAATGAAGCCAGTAGTATCCCTGAAGTCACCTCTTGCAAATGGAGTGAGATTTCTGTTGAGAATGTTACATCAAAATGCCCCTGTTACGTTTTGTTCCAAAAGGAACAATGTACTAATACCATGGGCTTGGAATGTTCTCCAAATGCGGATTGATCTAACACCTCAGGCGATATTATCCTGCACACACCCTTCCAAGAGGCATTTTTTAACATGTCTATGGACCCACTTTGACCATCGATGGGATACATCTTCAAGTACTGACTTTGGGGTTAACTCCAGGCTTTATCATGACTGCACACTTGCTCACACCTCTCGCCTGGCAACTGTTTATTGAAGAAACATAATGGTCTAAGGATGGAACCACCATCTTTGAGCCCTGATATCAAACTTACTAATCAACTGTGACATGTATTGGAGTGTGCAATGCAAAGGAGAACTAACCCCATAAAAACGTGTGCCAACTCCCCCAACCTGTTTAAGAAGAATGGGACAATATCCTACAAAACAGAATTGTCGCGCCGTCTACAGGAAATAATTGCAGTACGCGGTAGACGCACACGCTGTTAGGCACGTGATCTTTAATGAGAACACCCTAATGCAAATTGTGTGCGAATTTGGTGACATTTGATGGCGTCTTTTCAATTTTATAGACATTTCTTTACATCTTTAGAAGTCACAGTGAAACAGTCGATTTGAGGGGGTACCTCTTATAAATTTTACTAAATGGTATAAAATATGTATATTTTCACCACTATTTTGTATTTTTTAAACCATTAATCATGTTAGACACGGTATACGTAATAAAAAGCACTATTTCTAACAATTAACAGCTGTTAGGTGATCATTTGTAAATAAAAGTACATGGAAATGGGGGTGGGACAACCTTTTTGACCAATGCTATATATATATATATATATCCTAAGATCTAATAAACCAACTGGTATATTTGATCTTTAAAATATACCTGGCTGTTGTTATTTGAAATGAATCATATGTTGGTAGTTATTTCCGAACTGTAAGGTTATAATACGATTTTTAACTAAAATTGAGACTAAAATTTACTGACCAACGGTGGACAAACGAAAGACCTCCAGTACGGTTGCTTCCGTGAATGGCATCCTGGCCTTGTCTTCCATCTTGGCAACACGACCTTGACCTATGACCTTAAGTTAAACACATTAAATCTTATCGATCACTTAATTAAAATTTTTAAATAAAAAAGCACGTTCATTTTGGAACATGTTTTTTTCACAAGCATAAAACCGTTGCAGCACAATCAAAATACATGTAAAAAGCCAACTTCTAAACTATTAATATACCAGTCTCACGTGCTCAGTTTTATGACGTTACCTGATCAATTTCCTGTTGCACCCTCTTCTGAGCGTCCGGATGATTTACCATATGAACCAGGGACCATCTCAAAGTATTAGCTGTTGTGTCGGTGCCAGCCAAATAGAGATCAACGATGATGCGAAATACGTTCCATTCTGAAATTTAAGCCCACTGCATGACTTAAAGTGTTTCATATATATTTTACAGCTACCTCGGTGAAACCACATACTGGTTTTTTGCACGTTTGTACATGTACCGGTATATATATGGATAGCCCATCATTGATCAGTCCAAGTTTACACGATCTATAGATTAGTTAGCACTTGATACTTGCTGGGTTTAATTTTTCAAACACAAATAATAATCCCATATTCGCATTTCATCAATGCAAGGTTAGATTTTTACGTGAACAGGTCCTTTAAGAGTAATATACATATACTGTACCTGTGTAGACCTCGGGATCTTCCTCCTCTTGTGTGACATTTATGAAGAGGTCAATGAAGTCCCGGATGTCAGTTGGATCAAAGGACTGGCGGTGTTTTTCGACTTCTTGTCGTATCAAACTATATAGCTTGTCCACAAGGGCGATCATCTTCTTCATCTGAAAAAAAGTTATTAAAACTTATACTTTATGGCATACCACCGGGAAAACGCACACGTGCATCTGACACTTTTTATCTACATATTGCTCAAATTGCGAGTGGAATAATTTGATCCTTTAGTAAGTACTAGTAAACTGATAATTATAAAATATAACACGAGGAACAAATGGAAAATACAGTATTTGGAAATTGATACTACGAAAAAGCTTTTGGAGAATGTACAAATGTAAAAGGCTTAAAAAAGAAACGGGTGAACTAATAATGGTAATAGAATTTAAAAGAAATTACCGGCATGATGAACCGTGCCAAGTTGGTAAGTAAGACTGGCCCTTCGCCAAGTCGCAGTACCTCCTCTAGAACTGGCAGCATTTCTGGGGTGTCATTATAGTCATATCTGAAAGTCATTTGAAAATAAAATAAAAATGCTACATTTTTACTAAAATGCTTAATGATGCTAAATTAGATGTCCGTACGCGGTATTTTGGAAAAATCAATTTCATGAATACGATGGCTAACAGCGACTAAATGTAAATTCGTCGAATTTTTACGAGTAGCCCCTTAATTCCCATCAATTAATTTTATGACAAGTACAAAAAAGTTATGGGTACAGTGGTCTATAATTACCTTGTTCCAAATACAACGATAGAAATAATGTTGCTGACAGCTTTTCCAATCCTTTCTCTGGGAGAGAAAGCCTTTCCATTTTCATTTTCAATGTTTTGCACCAAATATCTTGCCTCATCCTGAATTCTTTCTTGTAAACTTTTTCTTCCGAGGCCGAGATCTCGAAGAGACGAGAGCGTGAATCTCCTCAGTTCCTTCCATGCCTTCCCGGATTTAAATAAAACTCCAGCTCCTGCAGTTTAAGCATTGTGTTAAAAGACGAATAGGTATATACCTCCTACAGAAAGTTTCTAAATATCTTTACTTCCAAATACATGTACAAATGTCTTTACTACATGTATGTACGTTTTTTCTTTAAAGACCCGCCTAAAATACCTGTGCCTTTTCTCCTGCCTTCAACTTATCCCAGCGCTACAGCCAATAGGGGTTACTTCTAATGCTTTCTACATGTACTCAGTAACAGTAATGGCGTACACAAAGATACTAAAAGGCCCAGAGAGAGAGAGAGAGAGAGAGAGAGAGAGAGAGAGATGACGGATCGTGTGTAAATACATGCACTATTACTACACAGTTCATGTTTAAGATAATTTAATGCCCTTTTTACGAACCACCCTGAACCTCATCAAGCAGCGGAGATTTATCAGATAATCTAAACAGTGAAAAACTAAGTCGGTTGTGTTTGTGGCAGACCCAAGTTAACATAACCTACATACGTGAATATGAGACATAAGGTCATGGGTTAACTTTCCAAACAACAAATAGCATTTGAATTCGATACGAATGGTGAGTTCAGGAGGATCAACTTTCAATTTACCCCCTACCCCTCTTTTTTTTTTTTACCTCCGTGGGTCTTTTTCCCTCACACACGCGCGCACGTACAAACACACACGATTTCCACAATCCTGGATATAGCAATGTGCGACCATATACCGGGGGTAGAGGTACGTGAATTTGCATATACGATAATTGCATTCATTTATTTAAAAACTCGTAATTACCGTCTTTTCCAACTATTTGTCTTAAGAAATAGATCCAAGTAGGTCTGGCGCTGACAGTATCTGCGTTCTTCACGAAAGCCTCTTGGATCAGCTCATAAGTCCCCAGCATTATCATGTGCTGTTCACCAAATTTAACGTGCATGATATCTCCGTATGTATCATACCATGGAAGAAGATCTGTCGGTTGTCTTCTCCTACCGCTGATCATCATCTGTGGGAGACATCCCACTACGGGGAAACAGACAGGTCCGGGCGGCCATTTCACCCGAGGATTCCTCAACGACAGCATCCACAGACTTAACAACAACACTGCTACGAATATCAAAACAGTCGGCTGAGCAGCAGTTGAGAAAAACTCCATAACACCATGTACGGCGTTGGCCATATTGAGCTTAGCGTGTTGATGACGCAAAATATTTGAAAGTTACAATTTCTATACCAGCACAAAGTGAGAAACAGTATGACGGTAACAATACATATAGCGGCCTAACCCCTGAAAGTCAACACGGCTCAAGGCCAATTCATGCTCCATTTAACCCGCTAGTAGTGCCAGCGTGTGCACGTGTACATACATGTATGATCATAGCAAACCTCAAAGGGGTTGCACTGAAAGTCTAAACAAAACAGTTTGTGTACAGGGGTCGGAGGGTGACGCCCCCCCCACCAGTCTCCCCCTTTCAGTCCCTTATCATGGTAGGGTAGCGAGGAAAATGAGCAAATAAGTGGAGAGAGCGCAGGCGACTGCTCCTCACCCGTACAACCCATCTTGCTTGGCTTAAGAGAGAAGGGGACTCTTCCCCACCCATACAGCACACCTTGCTTTGTGTGGTAGGTACGGCATAATTGAAAGATATAATAGTGGCAAATTTTTTCAGGCCTTCAGTGGGAGAAAACACGTATATAAACATTCAACCAGAAACCTAGATGTGCCATGTCTGCCTGCAGTTAAAAGTCAAAAACTGGGTCGATGTATTAAAAGGTAATGTCGCACTCAAACGTGTGAGGAAAATTACGCAACGCAAAGGGTACTTCGGCCTTCGTTGTATACATCTTTTCATACGCGGGGGAGATGAAATGTTTTGATAAGCTTCAAAAACAAACTCATGCGCTGTTTATAGCTATACGTTTATTCTCATACGCTGAAAAAAGCGTATAATCAGTTTTACATACGATACTCATACGTACATACACTGTATACCTCTGTACACTAGTTGGCATGAGCACTATTACTTGTAACGTGTACAGTTCTTGGAGCAATCAAACTTTCCCCGCCTCATTAAAAGAATAATCCTTTCAGGCACATTGCAGAAAAGGATCTTCATCCGCCCCAGTGCACGTATCTATGGTTTTCAAAGTACGAATCTATTGATCAATATATACTTAAACAACTGCACGACGTTCTTTGCAGCGATACATTAAAAACGTTATTGCCAAAGGAAAAGCACGAAAACCATTTCGAGACTAAACGAAGTATTTTAGTTTTGATACCGTCAGTCTGACAGTCACGTGTCAGACTCGGATTATCTGATGTATTTATACAGATACTGTTGTCCATGTACAAGTAGTAACCGGTACATTCATAGTAAGGTACAGTGTATCTCCGTTCTAGCGTCTAACAGCGCACACGTTGTAGGGGTATGGCGTGAAAGTGAACGTGTTGAGGCCTTCCACTCCATCGGGTGGTTTCTCGCCTTCTGGTACTTTGAAGGTAAAATTCTGAAGCAACGTGGTGAAGAAAATGAACGATTCCATTTCCGCCAGTCCCTTGCCCAGGCAAATACGGGGTCCTGAAATAAATAAATAAATGAATAAAGCAGGAGCATTTAAAATGAATTGAAAAATAAAAATGAAATAAATAATATAGATCTTTAGTACTCCCATCCTTGGTTTAGGTTTACTTAGTCCGAATATGGCCTGATCTGAATCGAACTAAGGACCTTCTACTACAGTGAGTTTAATTATGTCATTTTAATAGCTGTGGTTTGCGTAATGGAGTCGGTTGAGGTATGATGTTTACATTTACAATATATATAAGACAGTTATTTTATGTTGATGCATGAGTGCAATTATAATCATAATTATTACTATTATTATTATTTGTCTTTTTAACTTATGAGATATAATGGATTTAAGAATAGAACACATGTACTGCTGCATACCCATAGAAAACGGTATCAGTTTGTCCGACTTGATCACTTTCCCATCGCTATCCAGCCATCTTTCTGGTTTGAACTTGTAAGGATCCTCGAAGTTATTCTTATCGTGGAGAACCCGGTACAAATCTCCCAGTATCATGGTCCCCTTGGGAATTGTGTGTCCGGCCAAGTTGGTAGTTTCACTGGTGGCATGGGGAACTCCAAAAGGGGCTGATGGCATTAAATAATAGTTTGTTTTCATATATTTTGCAGGCGTGCGAGGTGCATTGGGTTTGTATATTTGGCTTAAGATCCCTATAATCACCTATCATTTCCTGTTCAAAATGGGTGAGAAAAAACCATCCATAAACTTTTCAGTGAGCTCCAAATTTGCAAAATGTAAAGTCACGAGTGAAAGTCACCAATTTGTCCCTTTTTGTACTAGGGAGACGAAAAAACTTCTTACTAAGAATTGAATTTCAAAAATAAAATGCAAATAAACTACTAACCAACCGGTGACATACGAAAGACCTCCAGGATGGTTGCTTCCGTAAATGACATCCTTTCCTTGTCCTCCAACTTGGCAACGCGATCTTGACCTATGACCTTGAATAAAGCGGCAATAATAATAATACCGATAAAACCCGTGGATCTTGTAAAATAGACATAAACTGATAATAATGTCAATAGTTTGGCACCCCAAATAGCCTTCTTTCTCTATCTGTCACCATATTTGTTGTTACCTGATCAATTTCCTGCTGCACCCTCTTCTGAACGTCCGGATGATTTACCATATGAACCAGGGACCATCTCAAAGTATTAGCTGTTGTGTCGGTGCCAGCCAAATATAGATCAACGATGATGCGAAATACGTTCCATTCTGAAATAGTTAATAGACTGAAAAATATTTCTTACTATTTGTTTGGGAAAATGTAACTAGACGTCTACTCACTATTTATTCGTCACGTAAATCAAGTGAAACCGGTTTCAGACAGGTTCTTTAACATGACCTGTAACAGTTACCTGGTACGTACCTGTGTAGACCTCGGGATCATGTCCATCTTGTGTGACCTTAATGTAGAGGTCAATGAAGTCCCGGATGTCAGCTGGATCAAAGGACTGGCGGTGACGTTCGACTTCTTGTCGTATCAAACTATATAGCTTGTCAATGAGAGCGAATACCTTTTTCATCTGTAATTACAATTATTCAATTTTATTAATCAAACGACAGCCTTGTGCTTAGTGACATTTTATGCCACTTCTATTAAATGAAATGCTCAAATTAGGATTAAGAATAACTGGATATTATATATATATTAAAGTAATAACATGAAAAATGAAAAATGAATAGGTAAAATGAACAACACATAAAAAGACAATAAAGAAATTATTTACCGGTAAAATGCGCGACAAGTTAGTGAGGGACAGTATTCCCTGGCCAGTCCTTATGGCTTGCTCCAAAACTGGCAGCATTTCTGGGGTGTCATTATAGTCATTTCTGAAATCGTTGGCAACAAAATGACCTTTTTTAAATAAAAAAGTTATAACACGGTGGTTCAGATTACTTTGTGCTCTTTACATTCTGAAAGAATATCAATCGATTCTATTGTAATGTTTTTCTCAACAAAAGGCCGTCGTTATCTTTTTTCCAACTTTTTTTGCCTTCAAGTACCGGTACCTGCAGCATATTCACTTTCTACTAACAGTCATTATTTACATTTTAACAATAAATGGACAATGAGAAGTTTTTTTTTGTTTTTGTTTACCTGGCTCCAAACACAATGATAGAAATAATGTTGCTGACAGCTTTCCCAATCCTGCCTGTGGGACAGAATGCCTTCCCATTTTCATCTTCAAAATTCTGTACCAAATATCGAGCTTCATCCTGAATTCTTTCTTGTAAACTTTTTCTCCCTAGGCCGAGATCTCGAAGAGACGAGAGCGTGAATCTCCTCAGCTCTTTCCATGCGTGCCCGGATTTAAATATAACGCCAGCCCCTGCAGTTTATATAATTATCAATTTGTTAGCCAGTATAACTTCTTTATATACATGTGTGCATCCTTACAATTTACGTTTTTGTCTTTCTGCACACACTAGCTTAATTAATATTAACACCAGATGAACACGCGATAAATTATATGTACAATTTTGTTTCTGATAATAATAAGATTGGGCCATTACTAAGAGTATATTAAGCCATCAGATATGATCATCTGATCTCTTTTTTACACAGGCTCAGGTGTGACGGGAATGATAGTCCTTGGAATGTTAGTCCGGAGATAGTCGGGGTTAGTCGCATTATTGGGGTTAGGCTTCATTCACATGCAATGTCTATTTTTTAAATTCTATTTTCTATTCGCGGTATGTCTTATGATCACGGTCTGTGCCCTTAATATCCCGCGGCGTAATTACTGGCAGCGCGAGCCAGTTACTATAAGTTACTATAAGGGAAAGATTCAGAACAGCGCCCTGGCCTGAATTTTGATCTTACAAACTGACCTCGGAAACCACAATATTTTCTTTCATGCCCGAAATCTGTGATTTTAAATACTCGATCCCCACCATTAAATGTCCCACCGACCCTCACATTGACTGCCTCTCTTGTTAAAGAGCACAATTCAAATTAATTTAAAAGAGACAAACTTAGCTGTTATTACAGAATCGGGATTCTTTATCATAGATTTTGTCTCGACTCCAGGGACGTCACAATTTCTTTTTCGCCCTATATATATATATCTTATTAAGTTGAATGGTCTTTATCGCAGCATCTTTATTTAAGTTCATTAAAAACCACAAATCAAAGGAATTGTGTGTACGCGCCGTAATGTACATGATCTTTGGATGGTTATTTTAAGTAATCCGATGTTGATAATTTCGAATCCTATACATTATAGTACATATGCGTACATGGAAAGCATCAAAACAGATTAAAGGCATTTTCGCGTCGATCATTATACCGTTTTATTTGCATCTCATCTGTAGCGAACATTTGTTGCCAGATTAACGAAGCACCGCGCAATTATGTAAGAGAACCACGAAAATAGAGCACCCGCACCAGACACGGGCATTTAATTTTGGTTGGTCCGTAAAGGGCTTGTATTCGACCGGAGGCAGAGTTGTGAATCAATCTACAATTATTTATTCCCTTCATGCCCCCCCCCCCCGGGGGTCACTTGTAATTGATACTCCGTATCTTGATTAATGTGGAAGAATCAAAAGATGAAAAGAGTGCGCGGACGTGCTTTTGACAGGTCAGGTCACGAAGTAACGGATACGGCATCTCAGGCCACAAAATATGGCTTCACAGGGCAGTGAACAAACTGGAGAAATTTCCCTCTCCGTCAATATTCCGAGCATATATGGTCACCCTGCTTCCTTCATGTCTTTACAACAATTCAGTATCATTATGCTGAATTCTATTACTGTTCTATTACTGATGTTGTATTCAACCATCTAATAAAATTTGATATTTGAAGAAAATTTTATTGCAGGATTTTACAATATCACCACTTTGCACCATTGCTATTATATGGCGCAGAGTACATGTTCCAAACAGGTATAGCTGCAAACAGTAAAATTGTTTGATATATACAATTATGTTGATCATAATAACTAAATCACTCTGCGGGCTAACTGTCTACGGGTTGTAGCCAAGATGTGTTCAGTTTATAACACTCTCCTCTAGTTCGGGACATTTACAGATTGTCTTTACCTCTCTCTCTCTCTCGTCATAAATCAAAGTCTCTGACATTTAACATTAGTATTTTAATTCAGGATATTTACAGAAATGTGTAAACATGATATTAATTCGAGAAAGGACATTTGTTAGTGTTTGTAAATGTTACAAAGGAAATTACCAAAAATATATAGCTTTCCATATTGAGAAGACATGTTCCTCTACTCCCCTTCTCCAGATTTCCTGGCCCGAGGAGCAATATGTTTGTCCTAAGCTCTGAAGCTCTGAACGCGCTTGATAGAAACCAGATGTGGAGATAGTGAGATTTTATTGCCCGAGCCAGACTACCGACTTTCCAATCTTACAGGTTGAAATAAGTGTGTAAACTAGATAGGCACGAAACACGATAAAGTATATCAGTAGAAAGGCTCAACTTGACTTATTTCATAACATAATAGTTGCTATGCCCTTATGCTCCTCTTCCCACCCTGAACTCTTGTAATAAATAATCATTTTTCTTTTCATATGAAAGATGAGAGCGTAAATTAACTTATCACAACCGCTCACGTTTTGCATAACGTTTTTATAAATGTTTCATATTACTTTTAATAACTGCTGACTGCTTTCCCAGTTAGAGGGTACAATGGCATAAACCAGTGAAAGTAATGGAACGTGTCATATATTTATTCCAATATTAATCTAAATATATGTGGCTCACATTTTCACTTTTTCGTTGAAAGTTTTCTCACATCGAACTCAATTAATTGGGTTGGAGTGTCTACATCTGTAGCGGTGTTTTAAAGGGTCATAAATGGACCAATTTTGAGATAGCGTTATGCGAGACTTAGGTAACTTTTATATAAACGGAAAATAATATACTATATGTAGTATCCTTGTGACAGAAGGTTACTCTGCAATTTATATCTTTCAATTTATGCTGTGAAATAATAGCCAGCTAGTCCGTTGATCTGGCGAATCAACCAAATGACCGTTAGTTGAGTTGCTTAACTGCAAGTAATTAATCCCCTCCCCTCCCCCCGAACGTCAAACTGGCAGGTTTCCAAATGAAGACTATACCGCAGAAAAAGTTTGGGGCCCAAAAGAGAGTCAGCCAAGTACACGTTTGGGGAACACGTTTGAACACGTCATGATGGACATTAACAGGTGTAGGACCAGAACAGAGCCTCTGGTAAACAGTTTAGAACCAAGGGACCGAACTTGATTTGAGGACCAGAAGAGAGGCTTTACAGACGCACATGAAAGGAAAACAGCCTAATATTTTAATAGTCTCTCCGCCTCTCACACGCCTCCCCATGTGTCGTCCCAATGGAGCCGAGATTTAATGACTGTACCCCCGCAGGTTACCATTCCTGTCACACCGGCAACGAGGCGTGTGTGAAATCACCCGCCTCCCACTGTGTTCGAATGTCACCAGCACAAAATAATGGGGAACGGACCACGGTCCACTGGCCGTCTCGAGCCCTTGACTCCAGAGTGGCGCCCCAATTAGGTAATAAAGGTGCAGTTTGCTTTGATGCCCAAGACATTATCATCCAAATTAACTAGCCTATCCGTCTAGAATTATCCAACATAACAAGTTTGTAGTTCGGTCTAATAGTTTTTTTTGTCTTGAGGATCTAAAGTAATAAAATTTTAAGGAATGTAATTTATCAATTGTCCAATGAATGAAAACAAACCTCTAGAAAATGACCTACTCAAGTTAATCTAAATAACATGAGGAAACTGATTAATCCCTAATGTTTAATTAGGATACCACGGTATATATATATATCCTGACCATCCTGTGAACTTCGTGTGTGCTGCGGGAATAAATCACTATAAAAATGTTACTTTCACGTGTGGTTAAGATGCCATTCTTTTAGCTTCTGTTAATTATCCTAGGCTACTGTCCAACATTTTTAATCTTTTGCACCCCCCCCCCCCCCCCCCCCCCCACCACCACCACCACCATAAGCAAGATCCTAGGGCTACAGGGTACCTGTGTGCCTGCCTGGCAGTTTTAAGATCTCGTGCTTACCGTCCTTCCCAACTATTCGACTCAAACGATATATCCAAGTTGGTCTAGCACTGACTGTAGCAGCATTCTTCACAAAAGCCTCTTGGATCAGCTCATAAGTTCCCAGCATTATCGCGTGTTGCTCACCAAATTTGACGTGCATGATATCTCCGTATGTATCATACCATGGAAGAAGATCCGTAGGTTGTCTTCTCCTACCGCTGATCATCATCTGTGGGAGACATCCCACCACGGGGAAACAGAGAGGTCCGGGCGGCCAGTTCACCCGAGGATTCCTCGACGACAGCATCCACAGACTTAACAACAGCACTACCACGAATATCAAAACTGTTGGCAGGCCGGCAGTTGAAAAATACTGGAAGAGACTCTGTACGACGTTAGCCATTTGCTGTCTCTTGGTTAAGACCGCGAAGTGCTTGATGATGACTTAATATAGACTACAATTTTTTCAATCTCCGCAATGTAAGAACTAGAATGGCAGTGGACACATTGCGGTCAAACGCTTAATAGCCAACACGGGTCAAGGCCAGTTCCTGCATTCTTTTATCTGAGATACCTGTATGTATGCGTATTATATATAACAATCAACACCCGCTGCGAACCCCCTCCACACTGCCCACTGAGCGATGACGTTAACTCCAGGCAGACAAGGGACAATTAAGGCTGTGAATATTTAGTGAAGAATCTCCTCGCTGGGGTCGTTAGAAGTCTCTTAATTACAAAATTGTTGAATCTCTTTCATGTCTGTGATCTGTACCAGAGGGTCTTGTGATATCAGAGGGTGAGAAAACTTCAACCTGTGGAACTGGTAGAGATCACACCGTACAGGTAGCCTACATGCACAGGGATGCTTCGCCTTGATGAAGAGTAAGTCCTTCTTAACCCAGAACTGCAACCTTTATCACCGCTTTGTGCCTCTCTTGTGTGACCAAAGATATACCGAGGACGCTGAAGGGACGATAGCACCAGAAACCCGTGCCTCAGTGTAAACACCCTTATGTTTCCTATTAACAATAATATCTGTAATGTTTCTGTGTGTCGGATTATGACTTAGACACAATTCAAGGCTATATCAGAGCCCGTTCAGAACAGCAGACTAACAGACCCGCGGATCAAATATGACGACCCATTAAAAAGCCTGCCGCTTAATTCCCGATTAGACACTGAATAAATTCTCCGCGGGGATTACACAACAAGCATTCAAGTGGGTCAGTAATATTTGAAACGCGGATCTGTTAGTTCGCTGTTCTGAATGCGCTCTAAAACTAACATTAAGCGACCTGTGCGTCCACTGAGCCACGTTATTGTGTACAACCACTGCATGTATGCCACCTGTGGAACTTAAGGGCTACCTAAGGGCTATCGGTCTAAGTAAATCGATCCAACTCTGCGGGGACTCTCGCTGAATGCAATCAGTTTAACAGATTAACGCGGGCCCTCCTGGGGTTAAGTAGAATACAGAAAAGCTGGTGATTATACAAACAAGAGGTGGAGTGTCATTCAGTTAGGCCGATTGCACTTTGCGGTTCCCGCAGAGTTGGGTTGAACTACGTAGCCCGATCGTGTCTATGGGAATCGCGTCTATGAGCGCATTCAGATTCACACATCATACTAGCTGGGTCGATCCAACTCTGCGGGGGATTCTCGTTGAAGTGCAATCAGAGGAATCAGCTTAATTGTCTTACTCGTCTCCTTGACCAGCTAGTGGGTAATTAACTATAGTGTGCTGATTAAGCTGATTCCACTTATTGCACTTCAGCAAGTATCCTCCGCAGAGATGGGCCGATCCAGCTAGTACGATGTGTGGATGTGAATGAGCCCTAAGGCACAAGACAATAGAGACGACCCTGGAACATTAATGTGTCCTTTGATGTCAGGGGCTTGTAGAATAATATAATATATAAAATTTAGGTATAAGCCCGTGTGGGGAAAACATCCACTTTAACAGTCTGTAGCAATAAAACTACCCCTACGCTACCCGCCCCCTAAACAGTGGCACTGCAGTACAGAAGGACAATTGTTACCCTCTGTTATCAGCCCACCTGAAATACGCAACATAGGGGAGACCGGGGCTAGTTGGCCCCATGGTCGGGGCAAGTTGGCCCCCCTATACGAAAATGAAGTACATATCCCAATGGGCCATGTAAACGCCTTGAAATACATTTTTATACATTTTTAATTTATTAGATTGATTTTTGAGAGTCTTTGATGAATAAATAGTTCAAATGAGGCAGATTTATTGAGGTTTCCGTACGTCACGTTGTGTGTGTGTGTTTGGTGGGGGGGGGGGGGGGGTATGTGTTGCAAGAACCATAATATCTATCAGTAAAATTTGTTTTGTTTTAATTAAGAATACATTGCATGGTATAAATCAGGTTTTTAATGAATGAAAACGAATAATAAATTTTCGTTTTAAAAGTTCAGTTTTAAACCATTGAGTTTATTTCAACAATGGTCTCTAGCTAGGGAGGGTGGAAAATCCCCTTTATAACACCATAAATACAAAGGGAATCCCCTTAAAATGAATCAAGGCAAAATAATTGCTTTTCTCAGGAAAGTCCAATGGATTTGCTTTTTAATACATACAATTAACAGAACATTTCTAATATAAATTTTCGAAAAGACACCAGAGAGCAAATTAAATTAAACCAATCAGACGGTAAAACCGACAGGCTTTGTCAATTTCAACAACTTGTTTATTTCAAACAGCGGTGCGTGCAAAGGATTGTGGGTAATATGAGGGTCCAACTTGCCCCGAGTCAAGGGGGCCAACTAGCCCCGGGTGCACATTTTTTATTTTAAAGGATGGCAGCCATTTATGATGCTAGAAAGAGCAACGATGATATATCTCTGTGAAACTTAAAACAATGAGCTTTAGTTTGATGCCCTATACATTATATTATATTCGATTAAAAGCCTATGAAAATAGATTTTAAACAAAATTGCTTTTAGGTGCAAAAATCGTTTATTTGGACTCACCGCTTAAGTAAAACTTTTTAACGTCCGACACTTCCTTAGTATTGTAGGCTACGGTCACTTTACAAGAGTATGTGGCCATTTTTTTTTACCTCGTAGTTACTTTTTCATAAATTGACGGGGGGCCAACTTACTCCGGGGTCCAACTAGCCCTGGTCTCCCCTAATCACGCTGATTTTCAATATTTTCGTACCAGACCACTAGCGCACCCTGTGGTCAAAGAGTAGATAATTGTAGGATTGGGTGTAATCACACAGCTGGGTATCTGGGCAAAAATTAAATGTGCATTTCATAACATAGATAGGGATATTCTACTCAGCGCCTACTGTAGGTGTGAAGCCCCCCTCCCACCCCCGCTGCCAAATATAAAGGGTATGTCTAGGGAGGAATGCGTTCCCGTTGATTACTCGAAATTTTCTTGTTTGCCACACAACACTTTTGTAAAGCTACTCTTACAACCGGTCGTGCGTGCTTCTACGAGCGGTTTGCGTGCAAAAAATTGGCCAAGTAGTAAGATACACGCACGTGGAACGTACTGTTTTTGGTGGACGCAAACACGACGCAAAGCACGCAGCCCGAAAACTGGCCGGCCAGTATTTCGCTACGACCTGTCTGCGACAATTAGAACGCCTGGAGCACGCTCGTAGCACGCAAGACAAAAGTACTGAGTAAGTGCGCTAGGCGTGCGTGTAACGCAGGAAAAGCATGCAGAAATCCCGGGGTATTTTACCACGAAGACGTACTTACCACGCAAGAGACTTGTACGTTCAACTTGCTTTCAATGTACGTGTTAACGAAAAGGGGGGTGAGCGCACTTCCTCCGTGCGTTTATCTCATTTCCAAAGTGCGTGGCGATCGAGTACTACTACCATACTTGTGAAGTGCGTCACACTAAGACGATGCACGTGCCCAGCACGATAAAAGTGCAGGCGATCCCAGCAACCACTGCAAGCATTGCGTCACGATCTTCGGCCTCCTCTATCATTAGCAGCTGTGGAAGTCGATGGCGCATCCTTCTTGGAAGTGCCATTTTGGAAGCCAAAACAGTGAATGATGAAGAGACTCGGTGCTCCCTTTTATATTATTTTGATTATCCGTGCGTTCCACTTCCGTGCTTATTACGTTTCTCTTACGTTTCTCTTACTTTGTAAGTACGATTTCTGAAAACGTACGCTTCACTTGCAATACACGTATGATTATCTCACTCACTGTGTGCGACACAAGTACAGATCGTACGTGCTCCTTACTTCTTCCTACTTCCAAAAAAAGGCGTACAGGCCACTTGCGGGCCCCACGTTTACTGCACAACACACCTACTCATAAAGTACTTACTACTCCGTCCGCTGCGATTTAATTTTCATCCTGCGACAACGCTACGTCTGACAAGAACTCCGAGGACGCACGATCTCTAAGCACGCACGACGGGTTGTAAGAGAGGCTTAACACACTGCCAGTGCACCCCGTGATCAGACAACGCATTTGCAAACACGAATCAGTACAGGGGTCAAATTTTAAATATTCGAACTCTGATCTTCAACAAGTCATTTTATTCAATCGTAAATACAGATTAGTGAGTTTATAATCGAGTGAGGTTGCCTAATCTAGCCATAGTGAGCAATACAACTTGACTGCGTTTTTATTAAACTATAAGCAAAACATACAGGTATGTGCATTAAGCAAGCCTCCAGACGTGTTTTATTATGTGTAGATATCTATCCTGCACTGAGCCATATTTTTAGTTTTATTTTTCTATTACCCTTGGCAAAATACTAGTATACGTTTAGTAAACAACCCAGCAGGCATAGTTGCGTTGGATCAACGTTGAAAACAGGTTGATACGTTGAACTGCTGTTGATCTACCTAAATTCAAGGTAAAATCAACGTTGATCCAGCCACGTTGACTCAACGTTGTCTTTTGGTCAATGACACAACCTTGCAGTTATGGATTGTAATTTAAAATTTTAATTATTGAAAACGTGATACTTTGTTTATCAATACTGTAACTAAATTAATCAAAATAATAACAAAAGGGTTTTAAAGTAAAAGTGACAGTTGTTTTGTGTCTTTAGATAACTAGTGAATTTTCTTAACTTGTTATTCAGAAATACATTCCAATAAACTGAATTCCTTGCAAGGTCAGCTAACACTAGGATGAACAAGGCAGCAAAGCTGTCAAATGTACAGACAAAAAGCAGGAAATAACAAAATAGGCTACTGTCAATTCTGATGCAAAAGTACATTATGTTAAACTGCAAATTCAACATCAAATTTTAATTATGCTCAACAGGTAATACCAATGTAAGTAAAAATTAATGTGAAACGAGCATAAGGCTTCAGGCCCATGGGAGTTCAAGTTCACACTTTGAAAATGTATAACTTCCAGAAAAAGAAGTCAATTAGACTGCTTTTCCAACTCAGGCTGCATTTTAGTCCTTAATACCAATGTAAGTAAAAATTAATGTAAAACGAGCATAAGGCTTCAGGCCCATGGGAGTTCAAGTTCACACTTTGAAAATGTATAACTTCCAGAAAAAGAAGTCAATTAGACTGCTTTTCCAACTCAGGCTGCATTTTAGTCCTGTATTTCTTTTTTGAAAGTTTGGCAATCATAAGTAACATGGTTTTCCCATAATGGTCATCATGGCAGCAGCACCCAAAATTGTGTTTTCTTCTATTCTGATGCAGTATCACATAATGGTTAACAGCATAATGACAATCAATTTTTAATAACAAAATATACATGTATCATGGATTTTCAGAAAATGTGACTATAGCCTGGGTCTTCAAGCCTGTGGAACTTCAAAGTCACACCTTGAAAATGCCAATATGTGAAAAATTAAACTTTCACAAAAAAACTGTTTATCTGGCAGATTGCATTGCCTACTGAAGCTGTATTTTAGTCCCATGTTTCTTTCCTGTAAGTTTGAGAACAGTAAGTGACATGGTTTTTCTTAAAAGGTAATCATGGGAGCAGTACCCAAAATAGGTTTTTTTCACATTTTGATGCAATATTACATATTTTTTAACAGCATAATGACCATCAATTTTTAATAATAAAATATTAGTATCATGGATATTCAGAAAATGTGACTAGCAAAGGTCTTCAGGCCCATGGAACTTCAAAGTCACAACTTGAAAATGCCAAAATGTAAACAAGACAGCACTGTTCTGAAATGTTTTTTTCCCCATTTTTAACAATTTTTAACGTAAAACAAAATTAACAGTTTACTGCCATTTTTATATGATCAACTAAGAAAATTGATGAGATGAGAAAGTATCAATAGAGCAGTGTTAAATGTCCAATTTCTTCCATTCTGAGATTCTGAACATAGTGAATGATTGAATCTGACAAATTGCAGTGATATGAGTTTATTTCCATTTTTGAAACTTTACACAATACACGATAACATGTTTACCATCATTTTTACAAAATCAACTAACAATGTTGTAAAGATGCAGGGAATGTCAAACAAACACTTTCACATATCTTATTAGTTTAATAATGAGACTGTTAACATGCCTAAAATTGAATCTGAGGAAATGTGAAAAAACAGCATACCTTCTAAAATAATGGCACGATTATGCTGATTTACGAACTCAACCTGCATTTTAGTAAAATTGACCACTCCTGTGACTTTCATGACAATTGGCCCATCTGTTTTCCTTATATTGTGTTTACAGTGTTGCATATATGCTGAAAAGTGTAAAAAAACAGCATAACTAGTAAAATGGTGGCCCGATCATGCCGATTCTCAAACTTGACCTGCGTTTTAGTAAGATTGATTACTCCTATGAGTTTCATGACAACAGGTCTATCGGTCTTCCTTGAAATGTGTTAACAGTGTTGCATATATGCTGAAAAGTGAAGAAACAGCAGAATTACTAAAATAGTGGCCCGATCATGCCGATTTTCGAACTTGATCTGCGTTTTAGTAAGACTGATTACTCTTGTGAGTTTCATGACAACAGGCCTATCGGTTTTCCTTGAAATGTGTTAACAGTGTTGCATATGTGCTAAAAAGTGAAAAAACAGCATAAATTCTACAATAATGGCCCGATCATGCTGATTTTCGAACTTGACCTGCGTTTTATGAATATTAGTCAGCGCTGTAAATATAAAGCCAAAAAGTAAAATTGTCTTCCACTTATGGTGTTAACGCTGAAAGTGCACGGCGACGGCGACAGCGACGGCGACATGATCGGCGACGGCGACGGCGACGACAGACGCAGGTGATGGCAATATGTACAGACACATCTGTGTCTGTACATAATAAGTTGCTGTAAATGTGATGGAGTTAACAGTTCTTGGTAACCTGCTATTATAGATAGACAGGCTGAGGTGACTGTGACTTTGTTATATATATGTATATATAAGGTTGTAGTTATCTTCATATATATATATATATATATATATATATATAAGAAAATAACTATATATATATATTAATCTAAACCTTGGAAATTTTAACTTAAAGGCCAAACATTTATACCCTACATATTTTTAGCCATCAAAAATGTCCTACTGCTAAACACATCCAGGCTAATTTCCCGCTGGGTGGGGTTGATATAACATTGTTTTCTGACGTTGATACAACGTTGTTATCTGAGGTTGACACAACTTTCAAATCCATCGTTTATACAATGTCTTCTCAACATTATGGTTCAACTTTGTTTCAACGTTAAAACAACATAATTTGCCCGCTGGGAATGCAAAATGAAGGGCACAAGCGTACTCAGAACTTATAAGAGTGAGATACCATTATTATACATGCACACGCATCTACTGCAAATATACTTAATACACAAAATCTATAACAGCTTCCCCAGGACTTTCGTGTACACTGTGCCCTGTCTCATCATATATAATATCAAAGTGATTACTATGTAAACCCGTGGTATCTTCATGCGGAAGAACGAATGAAAAATTAGCGTGCTATATGGCTCTCTAACAGCTTTATGTCTTGAAGACTCAGAAAACACTAGTCACAGGTGTTGATGTAGCGGCGCCTCGGTTGGTTTCGCCCGCGTCTCAAACGTCAGGTGTCTTTCTAATGGTAAGTGATTCTTTCTCCAAAGCGGTTTAAGAGCCGTATTTATACTGCAAGATCCTTTCTATACAATATAAAGTGACTACATCAATCTAATTATACAATCAAAATCTATCAGTATTACAATATGTATATGTGCGGACCAACAAGAAAACAGCTATTATATCCAATACTGAATATTAATTTTTGGCTCTTATTAGAAAAAACAAGTACATGGCTAAGTAATAACTATGTAGACCCGAAACCTATATAATAAGTAGTGAAAGCTTAAAGATAATAAATACATAAGCTGACTAATAAGTTAAAAGACCTGTGTGTCCCTGGGAGACAGCTAAAGTGACATATATACTGAAGATAACGGTGGTGACACTTGGTTTGTAATCTTGAATGACAGAGTTATTTAATAAAGGCTACTTTAAGTAACACCGAAAAGAGGAGCCATTAACTAGCAAGCCTTGACAGGTGCTCTTTGGAGTTGACTAAGTACTTTTGCACTAAGAACAGCAAGTAAACTGACAACTATATTCTTACTCACATCACTGCGTGATAAAATGACAAGATATTCACACTGTATATAAATAAATGTTGCTTGCACCTTAAAAGATTAAAATAATAATCTATGCAATAGAATGTCCTGCGTAATAATATGCACTGGACATGCCCTACAGTGAACACGAAACCAAGAAAAAGACGACCACTCTTTAACAAAAAGAGAAAAAAGCACTTACGCCTGTAATGCATTGAAAAATTATCGTCCTTTTCTTGGCTACAGGTTTCTTGATAAAAGCGTCCTTTGTTATATGAGATCAAACACTACATGTATATCTGTACTGTATGGCACCGCAAGCACCTTCTTTCGCTGTGAATACTGAATTGACCAAACACGCCCCCCCCCCAAATAAAACCCCTTGTTACGTTCAAACGCGTGTTTTGTCAACAGTTGACCGAGTTAGGAATGACCAAGTTCACCAGAACCACATTTTAACAGTTTCTTAGTAACCTACATAGTTAGGCTGATTCACATTTCTAAAGATGTTTCAATTTACATTTTACTACCGACTCCTTTTTGAACCTTTTTAATGATTAGAGTGTTCATTATACACACGATTTAAGATAGTACCTGTTCGTTGTAATACAGTTCATGTATACTAAAACTTGTCTCCTAGAGCACACTGAATTTCAAAGCGGGTAACATGCCTTATTTTTCCGTTGTTCTCTTAGTCGTTTTTTCTAAGTAAAATAACATTGATCTCAGATATATAAGCTATGATTAAATTAAGTTATCTTTAAAACCTGCCTGCAGAAATACAGGTTGAGAAAATTGCCATAAATCGTTAGTATGCACAAAACAATTTCATTATCAACATATGTGAAAAATTCGCTTTTTACATGTACAAGTCATCAATAAAAGTGCTTAAACAAAAGCCAAACATTTTTCAATGAGCATTTAAATCCACACAATAAAGATGTCGACTACATTATGCTTCGATATTATTTCATTTTTCTATTTTTCCAAAATAACGACAGTCAAGAATTAGCAATAGCTCTTATTGTTACCGTAATTCGTAATCCTTTTAAAGTGGCTTACAATTATCGGAACTCTCGTCTTCAACACCTTGACTCCACAAATAATAAATAACATATTAATCTCGTATTCTTATTAATACGATAAAAGTAATCAAAACCATACAACTAACTGGAAATTAATATAGCAAGGACGTCAAAACACATGCAAATCTTTTGGTCTCACAAAGCAAACCCTCTGGTTGTTTGCAACAGGTAACACGGACATTGAAAAACTAGCAAGTGATTCTAGCATGTGACATAAAAGCCACTTAAAATTCTAATTGTGTGAAAAATGAAAATTTCACACATAAAAAACAGAATGATTACCGTAATGAAATTAAAGTGATAATACTGATTTTCAAAAGCAACCTTCCTCTATATAAAAAGCCACTCAGTAAATTCAAAGCAAAACAAAATACGGTGTGGCAATTATGGGGCGAAAATCGATATAATAAAGCAAAAATAGAATAATTACCGTACATGTAAACCAATCATGCTGACCAAACACGCCCCCCCCCCCAATAAAACCCCTTGTTACGTTCAAACGCGAGTTTTGCCAGCAGTTGACCGAGTAAGGAATAACCATGTTCACCAGAACCACATTTTAACAGTTTCTTAGTAACCTACATAGTTAGGCTGATTCACATTTCTAAAGATGTTTCAATTTACATTTTACTACCAACTCCTTTTTGAACCTTTTTAATGATTAGAGTGTTCATTATACACACGATTTAAGATAGTACCTGTTCGTTGTAATACAGTTCATGTATACTAAAACTTGTCTCCTAGCACACTGAATTTCAAAGCGGGTAACATGCCTTATTTTTCCGTTGTTCTCTTAGTCGTTTTTTCTAAGTAAAATAACATTGATCTCAGATATATAAGCTATGATTAAATTAAGTTATCTTTAAAACCTGCCTGCAGAAATACAGGGTGAGAAAATTGGCATAAATCTTTAGTATGCACAAAACAATTTCATTATCAACATATGTAAAACATTCGCTTTTTACATGTACAAGTCATCAATAAAAGTGCTTAAACAAAAGCCAAACATTTTTCAATGAGCATTTAAATCCACACAATAAAGATGTCGACTACATATGCTTCGATATTATTTCATTTTTCTATTTTTCCAAAATAACGACAGTCATGCAAATCTTCTGGTCTCTCAAAGCAAACCCTTTGGTTGTTTGCAATGTCGTTTTGTAGGACAACTTGGATGCTAAGCTCTTCTCTGCTTATAGCTGTATCACACACACGTCTCCTTACCCTTCACGTTGCGTTCCATGTCCACCGCGTCCTTACTGTCACCACTACTGCCCGCCCTCTGAGAAAAAACTGTCATCGATGTTGCCATGACGTCGGAGCTCGACAGACCGTTTTCCAAAGACGCTGCCGTCGTAATTATTGAACGCTGCTGCTTGCCCTGATGCATTTCGTTGACGGAGACCGACTTGCAAGGAGGTGGAGGTGGGTTGTCTTGACGATGGTCGTGACTTTTTGCGGTCTTGTGTACGTCCGACAAAGACGCATGAACGGTCACGTCTCGGTTTTCTACTGTCACTGTGGAATTTTCTTTCTCAAATGTAAGACCTGATAAAAAAAGATGTATAGGTACAATGTCAATGTTCATTCGACGAGTTACTCTAAAACTAGATAGCAAAGCTGACAAATATACGGGCATTATACAGGAAACAAAACTGTCAAATGCTCAGACATTACGCAGAAAAAAAGTACAAAATAATGTTTTGATGCATTGTTACATGATTAAAAAGCATAATCATTCTTACCCAACACGGACATTGAAAACTAGCAAGTGATTCTAGCATGTGATATAAAAGCCACTAAAAATTCTAATTGTGTGAAAAATGAAAATTTCACACAAAAAACAGAATGATTACCATAATAAAATAAAGTGATAATACCGATTTTCAAAAGCAACCTTCCTCTATATAATATCGAAAAAGCCGTTCAGTAAATTCAAAGCAAAACAAAATACGGTGTGGCAATTATGGGGTAAAAATCGTTATAATAAATCATAAATAGAATAATTACCGTACATGTAAACCAATCATGCTGATTTTTTCGAAAGCAATCTATCTATTAATCAAACAAAGCCAGTCAGTAAATTTAAAATAATCCAAAATACAGTTTGGCAGGTATGTCACCAAAATTGTGAAAAAAAAAAAAAAAAAAAAAAATTACCGTAAATGTTAACCGATCCTGCTGATTTTTGAAAGTAATCTGTCTTTTTACCAAATAAAACCACTCAGTAAATTTAAAGTAAAACAAAAAACACAGTTTGGCAGTTATGGGGCGAACGTCATGTGTCGGCAGCGACGGCAAAGGCGATAGCGACGACGCAGACAGACAAACCAATATATATATATATATATATATATATATATATATATATAGAGAGAGAGAGAGAGAGAGAGAGAGAGAGAGAGAGAGAGTTAGTGCTTTTCCTGTACGGATATATATATATATATATATATATATATATATATATATATATATATATATATATATGATAAAAAGAAAAAAAGAACAGCAGCTATTTTGCCCCGACCGGTTTCACTACTAGACTATACATCATTACATCTTCAGAGGGTTTGGTTATTTTGGTTACTATATGATGTCATAAAGGCTCAATGTGATGTCTCTAACAATGGGTACTTGATTGTTGCTTTTACCAATGATGTTACCTGTTTAATGTAGGTTTATACTTATTAATAAATATATATATATTTTAATTTCCCTTTCTGGGGAATACCGTAAAGTCCTTGTTTTTGTTCATAGAGCATTCCCTAATGTGCCCACTCACAGCCGTGCACTGATATTTAGGTTGTCTTATTTGTTGTCTGTGAACGGTCATTCTATGTCGGAGAGTGTCTCCAGTTTGTCCTATATAGTTCTCACCGCATCCACTGCAAGTTAATACATAAATTAAATTTGAGCTAGTGCAGGTGAATGGGTGTTTAATTCTAAATGTAAGTCCATTTTTAAATGTTAGATGGCTCCCCTCTTTAATTAGTGTGCAGGTGCCGCACCTGGGTACCTCACATTTCGGTACTCGTATTGTTGAGGTTTCCACATTTGTCCATTTGTCAAATTTTGCTTTTTTTAAAGGCCGGGTCACACTGCGCTTGCGACCTTTTTGCAACCTTTTTGCAACCACAAAATCTGGCGGTCGCTTGCGATCACTTTGCAAGCTAATTAAGAAGCTATTGACAATTTTGATCGGCAAGCAGTCGCAAACCGGTTGCAACTAGGTTGCAGTATGGTATCTGCAACCTCTTATAGACCATCTTCCAGTTAAAGGTTGCCAGTCGCACACTGTTTGCCGAGCGATACACAACCTGTCTGCAACCACTTGGTGACCGAAAACCGGTTGCAGGACTGTAGCAATCGCTTGTCAACTGGTAGCAGCAAGGTCGCACAGAACATATATGTTGCCAACTTGTGACAGTAACTGCTTTCCCATAAATTCCTCTCTCAAAAGACAAAAATGTTCTAGTAAAACGACTCCTTTTCAGAAAGACGGAACTGCTATAATCATTGACTTTGTTTACCTAATAAATAAAACGAGTAAAAAAACTCGAAAATACTGGGTGAACCCGTGGATTGCAAGACGCCCCTTGTAAGGCGATTAGAAACATTTGATGAAAGAACTTCAACTTGAAAACCGGGAAGTTTTCATATCCTTCCTACAAATAGAACCAACAATGTTCTGTGACCTTTTGAAAAGACTACACCCTCACCTAACGAAACCAGTGCTGTAATAAAAACATAAACTTGCATACGTTTTAATCCTTATTAATCTCATAATACTCTTTAATATTTTCTTGGTCGAATACTTGGTCTCTTTGAGGTCGCAAGGCCTGTGCAGTTACGGTCACACTGAACAAAAAACCTCTTTGCGACTTGCAACTGTCACCGGTTACAAAAAGGTAGGCAACCGGTTACAACAACTAGCAAAGTGGTTTTCAAATGAACTCTGGGTTAATATCCGGTTGCGCCGGTTTTCGGTGCAGCACCAAAAAAACCTACTTGTGGTATTCAACCGGTTGCTAAAAGGTCGCCGACTGCTTTGCAACTGATTTGCAACCGAATGTGTGGTTTTCCCTTTGTCTTTTTAACCTTAGGCGTTAGCCACTTACAATACAACGTAATTAAATAGTGACAAGTCATGCGCATCGTGTACTTTTTACACTCTCATCCTTGTAGTGAGGATACCAAGCACTGGAAAGATGTTAAATTGTTTCTGCTGAAACTATTTTTATTTCAGTCTATTGGACACATTTTACGATTTGTTCAATTATTTGTGGATAATTTTGATTGTTGAAATTATTATATTAAATAGCAGTTATACCTTGCTGATTCAATTGCTTTTATTTCCGTTTCTCTGCATTCGTGTATTTGTTTCATTGTTTACTCTGATAACATGGCTTTGCAAATAACATACAGCGATATATAATTGAGGTTTTCGGCATTTTACCTATGATTTTCGCAAAATGATTAAATAAATAAACGTAGCGTCAAAAAATCGTACATTGCTTTTATCATCACTTTTTTTGGTTTCGTAAGTGTGAAATACCTGGTATATGAAAGCCTTGGCAATTGGTATAAAATATTGCCAACAAATGCAATTTATGTTTTCTTTTTCTAAAATATTATAATTTATGACCTTGATATTTAGAAGGCTTACATAACAAATTATGAAAAAAGTCTTTGCCCAAATAGACCACCATCCTACGCCTATTTTATTGCAGTCGCTTGCAACCTTCCTGTGACATATTTTCGAACGCCTGCGATCGGTAAAAAACCTGTAAGCGACCAAGATACTAAAGACCGTCAATCGACCATGCAGTTACAACTGCAACCTTCTAGCGACCTGCTGCCGACTACTTGCGACTGTTAAAAAACTTGTAAGCGACCAGTCGACTAAATACGGTCAATCGACCGTGCAGTTGCAAATGGTATGCTACTGGTTATAGCAACCTACTGACAACCAAGAAGAGACCGATAGGCAAACTTTAGGATACCGATAATTTTCATCTTTAGTCGCACTGGTTGTCGGTGCACAAAAAATGGCCTTCATGTGTCAACGATCGCAGGCGACCTGTTAGCAACCTTATGTGACCACTTTAAAACCTATGGCAACCTCCTTGCGACTGAGGTTGCAAAGAGGTTGCCAAAAGGTTGCAAGAGCAGTGTGACCCAGGCTTAAATTTGCTTAAGTGATGGGCTTTGTCTCTTACTCTTTATAATCTGTATTTCAGTTAGTATCTCATCCATTTTGTCATCTTGTTTTACCAAAGGTAGGTTTCCAGTTGGATTATATGTTGATATGTACGGTATGGTTTACTTTTTAATTTTGTCTTTGGTGGTCCTCAGGTCGTTCTTCTGTATCTGTTTTGCTTTTTTAATCCCCATGCTACAGGTATCTTAAAACAAATTTCGGAAAAACTTACAATGATCAACGACACGTTTCGGGAAGTCCAACTCCAGACCAGGAAACAAGAAAACTTACTATAGAACGTCCCACAACCAATGTGACCTTATAAGAAACAGACAATGTCAAATAAGCACGTACATGGAATGAGAAATTGAGATATAGACGTATATATACTCGTACAGGAAAAACAATAACTCTCAAAAAAAAAAAATATATATATATATAATATATATATATATATTTTTTTTTCAATTCTTTGTTTGCAAAAAACTCTTTGTGAACCATTATTTAGCAAATGAGAAAAATAAACACATGTAGATATACTGTAAATAAATACACATACTATAAATAAATAAACTATAAATAACCAAACTATGATTAGATACATACATTATCAAAAAGTACTGCCCCAAAATTGCCACTATTTCACGCTCCTTGTAGTCACAAATAGAGACATGATACAGTTAGTAAAAAATACTTCAAGCATCCACATCTCTTGTTAATCTAAGGTAAAAAATGGGTCAATGAAATACGTCGCTATGGAAACAGTCACATCAGTATCTGTGTGTGTGTGTGTGTGTGTGTGTGTGTGTGTGAGTACGTGCGTGTACCAAATGGTTTACCCCAGTATGTCACTTTTTGGGGAAACGGGTACATGTTCACCTAATCTGTACACGTGTCATTCGCCCCATGTATCTTTTTCAAGTTTCAACTTACCTTCATTTCTTTGCAGTATGGTGTGTGATATGGTCCCCTGGCCTTTATAACCCAAAGCCCGCAAAACAGTCGCGTCTGTGGCCCATTTTTCCTCCCACGTTGTGACTGCTGAAATATACAAGAATATCATCCATCTTTTTATAGAGATTACTCAATCTTGTCATTCTTACTTAAACATTTATTGCTACCGTCCTCTCTCTCATTTTTTATCTAGTTCGGGTGTGTTGGCTCTTGTATATATTTATACTTATGCATTTGAACATATATTTATTCATCATTTTAATAATACACACAAAAAATAACAATAATCGTCAGTTAATTCATTTATGTGCCTTTATACGTACACGGTAATTCGTGAACATACGTTTTATTATTATTATTTTTAAACATGCCTGTTCATCTATTTACTTTAGAAAAGTATTAAAAGCAAGTTGTGGTGTTTTAAAACTTACAAGGATGTGTTTCATGTATTTCATAACGCAGAATAGCACTAAAATTCTCTAAAAAATCACAGTTGAAATTCGTGTAAAAGCTGGACGACTTGTAGCAAATCGTGGCTTTGGAGCTGTTTAGTAAACACATCAGTGCATACTGCAAATTTTGATAGCAAGTTTCAAAAGAGAGAGCGAGAAAGCAAGAGGCCACACATTTCACACTTAAGGTTTTCCCACCCCGATCTAACTCGTGATCTTATTCATTAAGAAATGAAGAATTCTGAAAAGGTAGCAGTATTATAGCATACACCAGTATATCATGAACTCTTTCAAATCCCAATTACCTTCCATTTCCAAAGTTTCATTGGTCAGTCGGGCCAGAACTTCCTGTCCATTTTGTCCGCCATTCATTTTTTTCTTTTTTTTTGGTCGCTTTTTATCCCTTCGTTTCTTGACACAGTAAGCAATAATGGCTAGTGGACTTATAACACCCATGGGAACCGTCACACAGAGTATAACCGTTAGCATTTTAGGCCCTTCAGACTTCTGCTGCTGTGAAGGACCCGTCTGGTTGCAGTCCTTGGCCCAATCTGAAATAAGAAATTGCGCAAAGTCATGCTGAATGTCGAGTGCTTAGAAATTTTAATTAAAAAGAATGAATTCCAAATTACGTCTTAAGCTTTTTTAAAATTTATTCTTTTTTAATTAACAATTGAACTCATGATTATTTGAACTCAAATATTTCAATGTGTGATTGACACCCTAAACATAAAATAGGGGAGACCGGGGCTAGTTGGACCCCGGGGTAAGTTGCCCCCTCCCCCGTCAAGTCTCTTTAGTAAGAAAGCGTCGGCAGTGAGTACTTTAAAATGCTAACTTATTTCATACGGACTCACTGCCGACGCTTTCTTAGCACTATTGGATTCGGTCACTTTACAAAATGATGTGATCAATTCTTTTACCCATAGTTGCTTTGTCATAAATTGATGGGGGGGGGGGGGGGGGGCAACTTACCCCGGGGTCCAATTAGCCCCGGTCTCCCCTAGTAATGGCACAAAAATTAGTTTAAATTTTGGCTTCTGGTTTGAAAAACATTTCAACTCCGTGTGCTTAAAACCACTGAAGAAATTCACTACTATAAATGAATTTTTCATTTTAATTATACAGAGAGCACATATGCTGAGTTAATGACCAAATATAAGTAAAATTTAAATGACTGACTAACGTAAATTTTTTACATATAATTATCAAATTATTAAATGCCTAGTCTTTGTTCAGTTACAAAAATAAAAATGTACCTGTGTTTCCCTTCGAATTATGTCCTTCTCATTTAGTTTTTTTTTTGTTGGGTTTTTAATAACTTATTTGATATTTTACCTGAGAAGTTGGCTGTGCTGCAGATGTTGTTGGTGGTGTCATTTCCCTTGATTTCCAAGCATTTTCCCTCTTTCCGACAACTGAAACATGAGACGATTGGGTATATTATGTTTGGTAAAATATGCGTACATTGTATTCAATGCAGGTCCAGGATTATTTGAAGGAGGGATAATTTTTTTAACGAATGACAGGCTTCGGATTCGAAGCCGACCCCCGGCCTCCTTGTGGTGGGGTTCGGAGCCCGCTGAAGGGCCAAAAATATATTTGTGTTTTAGTGGGTAAACGGTGCCCTTTGTAACGGTTAAGAACTGTAAATCAGCAAGCTAAAATGCTAATTTCAAGAGAGTAATATTAGTGTGATTTTTTTTTTCAGAAACCAAAGGGAGGGGGGGTGAGAGCCCCCCCCCCCCCCCCCGACCCCCTCTAAATCTGCCACTGGTATTGGTTGTCCTTGTTTTTTTCTTTTGAATACAACAAATATCGACGTTATCACCCAAGTACTAAATTGCTTTTATAACCAGTACACCAAAAACTTGGTGTACTGCAATTCACCATAATCTCAAGGCAATTTAAATCAACAGTGACAGTATTGCCCTGAAACACTAGCTACGACATACAGTGTGCATGAAAAACCAACAAAAGGAAAAAAATCATTGTCTATTAGACCAAAGATATCAAATGGGGTGGGGTGGTTGTCTGAGCTGCACTAACAGACACATGCACACCGCCCCCCACGCACACGTATCCACCTAATAAGATACATAACCGTACAGTTTCTACCAGCTACCTACTTCGTGTGTTGCTTGCAGCTGTCACCGTCCTTGAAATAACCTTCTGAACACACGAGGAAACAACCTAACAAATACAAAATATTAATAGTTATTAAAAAAAATTCATCCCGTAACTTACTGTTTCATTCTGATATTTTTTTTACAAATTCTTCGAAACAAAGCATAGAGAAGTTCGACACACCTGCTTACTTGCAACGTGTATGACGAAAAGTCTTGAAATTCGATAAAAACGCGATGATTTGTTCAGTATCTTTGAAGGCCGGGTACCGGAACAACAAAAACGACCGCAGCGAGATCAGAGAATCGGTCGGGTTTAGGAACCTCACTACTGTTTCCACTTTAGATAAATTGAAATGTCACAACGTTTTCTCAAAAATTTGGCTTGCAAATATTGTAATACCACCGATTAAAATATATTTTTCTAAAAACTAAGCTACATCAATCAACATGATGCTTGCATGCAATTTACATGTTTTGCCTAAGAAGAAAAACCAGTGATTTACCCAAGTGTAACGTTTATGCTCGGACCTTAGATTTTATATCAAAACAACAACTACGAAAATCGTCACTATTTTAAAAAATGGGGGAAATTTTGAACACTTTTTTGTGTACCTTTTTTACACTTGGGCAAGCGCAAAAGATGCAATCGTCAGAAAAAATGGATAACTTAATTTGACAATAAAAATAAAAATAAATTTTTAATTTTGCAAGCCAGGCAAAGATGCGGCTGTTTCACAATCGGGTGTTCCAAACTGGGCTCACACTGAGAGAAATATAAACTCTGAGAGAAATATAAACTCTGCACTCGTTTTATTTCGTAACCGATAAGCAGATTAACATCTTTTAAGGCTTTGTTAAAACTATGACACCGAAACTTTTACCAGGGTAGAGCATAATATTAATTACTTTTTGGCGGTAATGGCACTACACATTCAAGTAACTGATGCTTTTATAACTGAAATAACATATTGTATACCAGTTATTTGTGCCAACATCAAATGAAAAATATCAAAACAAATATATAATAGTAATACTTAACCAAAAGGATATAAGTACATTTATTAATGAAAAAAAAAGTGTTTTAAAGAAACACCACACTCAAGACAAACAGTTAAGTGTGTTCATTCAGACAGTAAAAAAGAAAAATTTTCACGCACATGCACACACACACACAACTTTTGATACTTGATCATTTTTTCTTCAGATCTCCTTTCTCTTTTCCTTGTTAGCCTTTATTTATTGCCATCCATATTTGATACTTCATTCACTGATAGTATAATAAATGTATACAATGTATACCCTCTACCAGGACCGCAGTTATTATTGTGGACATTTTTGGCTGAGGCATCAGACCAAAATGACTGTCCATTTATCTGTAGACATATCTGTGAATATCTGTGGAAAATCAATCCGTTGTCCTGGTAGAGGGTAATAAATAAACATGTGTTAATTATGCATGTATTGCAGTGTCCGTGCCCCCTCAAAATATAACTTTTACATTAATCCATAGAATATTAATCCATATACAGCTTATTATTTTGAAATCAGTATTATATAGCACAAAATTCTTGCATATCTTTTCATAATAATATATACTATTTTCTTCCTGCAAAATAAATGCTAGTATGGACATACATAAATAATAAAATCAGACAGAATATGCTGTGATTCCTAAATAAACAGATGGGGGGGGGGGGGGGGAAGTATGGACACTACCAAAATACATAAACACAACTCCTTTATTATATTTTAGTCACAACATGGTAATTAATCTTATTAGCACGTGGGTGATTTCAAAGTAATATTTGGCCTGATTGAATGTTTCTTATTGCATTGACAAAATTAAATAAAAATGTATCAAAGTATGTATCATCAAAATGGTAAAATGTTTTTTTCTCAGAATATATCTTAGGAAGGTCCTGCAAAAAGAGAAGACATGTTATGGGATTTATAGACCAATATCATATTCACCACATGTAATTGACATCATATTTATGGCAATAATTGCATATGACCCATTGTAACAGCTAAAGATACATACTCGTCAAACACATAATTGCCAATATTTTTGTAAACTGTAGCCAGATTTTCATAATTCTTTTTTTCTTTTTTTTTTTTGTTTTTGTTTTTTTTTTTTTGTTTGTTTTTTTTTTTTTTGCTCCTATGAGCAGAGTCTTTGATATCAGTCTATCGCCAATCCCCAATCATAAATTGCTAATTTATCAGACACTTGTGACATTAACCACATTTAATGTTTATCTTGATTTTGAATCAGCCGATGACATATCATGGCTGAATGATGAGAAATATATGGCGGCAGCAAGCAAGTTATTTGTATGCAGCACTCATTTGATGGAAGGAATATAAACTTAAAGCAAATACTAAAAAATATGTAAAGACGGTACTGTAACAAAAATATGAATCAACTTCATTCTGTTCAATATCAACTGTTCAATGTAACAGCGATAATATAAACTGATGCGATAACAAACTGTGTAGGTGGCACAAAAAAGGAAAGAAAAGAAACGTCAGAGAAGTCCCGCTCCGTGCAATGGGGTCCTGACCACCCCTCTATATAAAGCGGGTTCAGTATTATCAGCAAAATAAACCTGGTGTCCTAACGAGACAAGTTTTGTCTGCCTCAGCCTGGCTGCAGACACGGTAACAATGAAATACCTTAATCATGGGAAATAATCAATGGAAAATCGTAAAAAGTCTGTGTATTTTTGGGTGGTAGTATATGAAGTCTATTTTGTTTTTGAATCGTCTAGTACAGTTAAAGAATCAATAATCGTATTTTTATCCACATTAAGACAACAAAAATACATATCTAAACACACACACACACACACACAAGGCATTCGCTATACATTAAGTAAACATGAAAATATATATAGATAGCTAGACTACGTACAATACAATATAATACAAGTGATGCTGCACATTACACGACACAAACATTTTACAAAGAAGAGAGTAGCAAAGAATTACCATGACAATGTAAAGTAACTTTGTAAATGAAGAAATGTAAATGGATCTACTTTTTTAACCTGTATGGCTATCGTCGCTGTTTAGGCTGCTTACAAATTTGCAGTCAAGCGTGATACAGGTCTAACACGTTACGGTCATAATTTGATTAACGTTATAAAAACAAAGAAAAAGAAAAACGCACGCCCCAAAGTGACGAAACTAGCTCCATACCCATGGCCTACAGCGCAAAATGGTTCTGTAACAAAAATATTAATCAGCTTCATTCTGTCAATATCAACCTACTTTTTGTAACAGTGATAATATAAACTGATGCAATAACAAATTATGTACAGAGCCCAAAACCAGGAAAAGAAAATCGCCAAGGAAAATCCGCTCCCTGCAATGGCGTCCTGCTCACTCCTCTAAAGCGGGTTCAATATTATCAGCAAAATAAATCAAGAGTCAGCCATGGATCACCAAAAAAATCAATGTTACGTCATAAAAAGTTTGTGCATTATTGGACGGTAGAGTGCAGTTTACCAACGCAAGTTCTCACGTCTATGAATCGTCTGCAACATTTGGGCGTGACCCGGGAGCAGAACAGTTTAACGCGGTCTGTCCTATTTAGGGAGAGGCGGGTGAAATCAAAAAGTGCCATGGTATCTGTAAAGTTCTACAGAGATGTGGGTCAATTTTACTTCTGTATCTAAAATTTTGCAATATACTCTGCCTCATAGTGACTCTATGCAACCAATATATTTTGCAGGCATCTTGATTCATCACTCACTTCTGCCTCCTCCTAAAACGGTCCAAACTAAAAAAATCGATAATCGTATGGGAATTTATATTGGCAATTGACCTACTTTTTTACATGTGTAGTTTTCTTCGCTATTCAGCCTGTTTACAAATTTCAGGGGAAAAAAGACTTGAAAAGGAAAATTAATAACTGAATTGATTTGTTGATCAGAATACCATATAAATGAATAAAAACCAACAAGAGAGAGATCTATCTTATTTTATCACTTGATCGAAAATATTTATACTAACAAACACCCTCACCTGTGCTATTTTCCTTGGTCGTTTGACCAAGGGGACAAGAAAGTCGTGGCGTGGTAGGCCGCTCGTCAGGCATGCATATATGGAGTGTCTCGTGCAATGTGCAGCCTTGAAGACACGAGCAGTTTGCATCCCTGGTCAAACTCCCGGGGTAATTGATGGTCGTACATTTTTGTAGGTCTGGATTCTGATCTAGACAATGTTTTCTGCAAATAAAAAAATATAACGCCGAAAAGAAATTTTTATATGAAATTTACATTTATATTCAGAAAAATATACAGGCCTATCCTAAGTAATTTCCATGTCTCACCCAAAACTGTCGAGGAAATCGGGAACTATAAAACTGTTTTCGAGCTTTGAATGTAAAGATCTTACTTTATACAGTCTACACCTCCTTTGAGAGACATACTGGTAGAGCTTTTAAACCCATTTTGTCTGCGGTTTTGGATATGGTATACAGCCTGTACATTGAACGGGACACATATCAAAATTTATTTCTGGAAGTAATATTTGGCTGTACGAAAGACTAACGTAGCGTGTGGTTTTATGGGGGTCAACTAGCTTTAATATTTTTCAAGGTTTGTCCCTTTTAACATTGCACTTTTGTAAGGATTAATGTAAGAATCAAAAGTTTTGAGCGACTTTAAGAAAGGGAAAGGCTTACACTTAAAATTATACCCAAACATATTTTATCCCCTCCTCCCCCGGCAGCCTACGGCAAGGACACATACATGTATGCACGTACGTACGGTACATAGTCGAAAAAATAAAATGTGAACTCATCACAAAATGAATATACCATTCAGAATTTAGTGACTTACTTTAATTTGCATTTATCACCCAGGAGATTCACGCTATTGTCTTGATAGGAGCCTTCCTCACAAGGGACACAGCGCGAGGAATCTCGATCATTAGGGTTGCAGATCTTAGCAAACTCCCCTGGAATTTTGAATCAAGTTGACTGGTAATAAAGAAATGCAATGTCATACACGTATAAAATGACCGAGTTCAAGTCCTTAAACGAGACAGTAGAGTCATCACGTACTGATAAAGAAAATTTATGCGAGAAAAGGAAAATTCATTGACATCATTAATATTCTAAATCCTTCGCCTTTCATTGTGTTACCAGCACATTCCATTGCATTGAGTTTTTCACTCTCTGTTCTTAAAATATATTGTGTTAATCACTTTTCTTCACTTGCAGAGAATATGATACCGTAAAGACTAAGGGCGCATTCAGAACAAGTTGATCCACGGACTAACAGATAAGTGAGGTCGGTCATATTTAGTCTGCGGATCATTTGTTCTGAATGCGTCTTTAATGTAGTACATGACGAGCGCCATGTGAAACCTATCTGTGAACAATTCAGAACCAATAAGATAATAAACATGTATGCAAGTAGGTTATAAAATAGTACGGTTGTACTAGTCTAGTGAGATTTTTGAAACAAGGCAGCAAAGCTGTCAAATGTACAGACAAAAAACAGAAAATAAAGATGCAAAAAAGGTCATTTTGTTAATTTTGATGCAATAATAAATAATGCTTATAATAGCACTATCAGTCAACACTGAATTTTATAATCATGCACAACAAGTAAAATGGTCAATAACATGAGCGGACCCAGAGATATTCTCTGACAGTATTCCAAAGTATCTATTTTGATCCATCCTCCATTTTGATGGTCTTCCAACAGAAGAAAAAATAGATACCAGGCAATATAAACTTAATAACCTGACTGTCTTCCGGAAGTCCCAGAAGATGGTCTCAATCTACCCTTTCAATAAGATTACAGTTTCAGGACCATGAGAGTTCAAATTCACATGATGTAAGTCTCAATATTTGAAAAATGATGACAGTGCATAAAATAATATTACATAAGTAACATAATGTTTAAAGACATAAAAAACAATACAACTGCTTACGTGGAAATACAGAAATGTCAGAGTCTCAGGCGGATGAGAGTTAAAAGTCACAAATGCAAGTGTTTGAGAAAAAATTATAAAGGAAAACATAACAAAACTAGAAAAGCACTCCGAGAGTGTAGACCTCTGCCAAGGTAGCAATTGTTGATTATTATTGATTTTTGTCCTCTTTGGCCCACTTCTGACAGTTCCTGAAAATTTCAGCAAAATCGGTCCATAACTTTTTGAGTTATGTTGATGACAAACAGGGGTGAAAATATAACCTCCTTGGCAGAGGTAAATATAATTCCAATGAAGCTGCTATTCAAACTTTTAATCTTTCAGTTTGATATATTTTTAGACTTATCATGTTATCGGTGTTATAAAAGTGCTGAAAAAATTGAAAAAAAAACAAAAAACAGGATAACTTCCATAAAAATTGCCCGATCTTGCTGATTTTCAAACTTGACCTGCGTATTATGAATATTCATTAGTTCTGTAAGTTTCAAGCCAAATGAAAAAACAGTTTTCCACTTATTGTGTTATCAGTGCTGCATATATGCTGAAAAAAAGTGAAAAAACAGCATAAATTCCCTAACAATAATCGAATCATGCTGATTTTCGAACTTGACTTGTGTATTATGAATATTTATCAGTTCTGCAAGTTTCAAGCCAAAAGGTAAAATGGTTTTTCACTTATCGTGTTATCGGGTTGCATATATGCTGAAAAAAGTGAAAAAACAGCATAAATTCCCTAAAAATGACCCGATCATGCTGATTTTCGAACTTGACCTGCGTATTATGAATATTCATCAGTTCTGTAACTTTCAAGCCAAAAGGTAAAATGGTTTTTCACTTATCGTGTTATCGGTGCTGCATATATGCTGAAAAAAGTGAAAAAACAGCATAAATTCCCTAAAAGTGACCCGATCATGCTGATTTTCGAACTTGACCTGCGTATTATGAATATTCATCAGTTTTGTAAGTTTCAAGTCAAAAGGTAAAATGGTTTTCCACTTATCGTGTTATCAGTGCTGCATATATGCTGAAAAAAGTGAAAAAACAGCATAAATTCCCTAAAAGTGACCCGATCATGCTGATTTTCGAACTTGACCTGCGTATTATGAATATTCATCAGTTCTGTAAGTTTCATACCAAAAGAAAAAACAGTTTTCCATTTATCGTGTTATTGGTAAAAGTGCACGGCGACGACGGCGACGGCGACGGCGACGACGGCGACGACAGACGCAGATGACGGCTATATGTACAGACACATCTGTGTCTGTACATAAAAAGGCTCTGCATAAGAAGCAAGGGGCATTTTGGGGTAAAAGTTGGGAACCAGGCTTATTAGCATAATTTTGGGATGCTGAATCTGATTAACCCGGTTCCCAAGCAAAATTTTGCGTTTTTAATGGTCTAATTTGCAAAAAAAAAAAAACAAAATGGCCGCCAGATTTCCAATTTTCTGCAATATCTCTGGAACTAGACAGGCGAATATGACAAATGAAGTGTCTTTACCTATATTTTCAGGGTCGAGGAACATTATTAAGATGTTTCTGTTAGAATTAGATTTTTGCAATTTTCCTAAATATGCAAATTAGGATCACCATTACTGAAAAACCGTTTTACTTCTGTATCTATGTAACTAGGCAAGCAAACATGACAAATGAAGTGTCTACACCTATGTTCTCAGGGTCAGGGAATGTGATGAATCAGATGTTTTGTCTGATGGGTAGCACTGACTCTGTGAATCGTGTCCGAGTAGCACCTTTTATTGTTTCTTCCCTGTATCTGTCAAACACATGTCAGTCTGCTGATAGTTAGAACCTGCCTTCAGAACTGCTTTTACGTTAATTAGGCAAGTAAACATGACATATGAAGTACCCACACCCATGTTTTCAGCATTAGGGAAAGTGAAGACATTTTCACTATAACCAAATCAGCAATAAGTGCTACACTGTCACACTGTAGCAATTATTCGAATCTGAATTGAATTTTGCAATTAAATACTGCCCTGCCATTGGGATGTAAACATATTGGATCACACAACTGCCCATTTAACCTAGATTTAAAAAAAGATTACCTTATTAATGCAATGGAAGGATTTGCTGAATCAAGTTATTCGTGTGATGCAATGTACAGACTTGATATTTAAAATGGATTTTTTTCAAACATATTTTCTTTGATTTTTTCCCACTATTAGTAATGGATGAAAAAAACACTTGTTATCATGTTCGATATCACTCGGCAAGGGATCCATCCAGAGAGGTTTCTGAGAGTTTGATCCAGTATTGTGTTCCACGCATTAGTCAGAGCTTGCCTAAGCTTGTGCCGATTTGAAGGTTGGACGGGTAAGTTCTTGATTCTGCTAGCGATTTATGCCCACAGGTTTTCTATAGAATTCATTTCAGGGGAATTTCGTCATCCAAGACAACTTTTTTTACCTCTTGGTTTTGCAGAAAAGGAGTTATTGCATGGGCACGGTGTGGTCGGACATTGTCATCTTGCAGGATGAAGTTGTCCTGGAAGTACCTTCTTGCAAATTGCAAGCAAGTATTCTCTTAAATGTCCCTGTATTTTATCTGGTTGAGGTTTCCATCAATTGCCACCAATAGTGTTTTGGCTCCAGCGTGGAAACCGGCCCATACACAGATACTGCCCTGGCTACAAGTCACTGTAGGGTGACACAGTAACTCGTCTGGAAGACTACTGACTCTGATTCAGCCATCGCGGTGGTGGAACTCAAACCCTGCCTTATCTGTAAAAATCTACATGAACCCAGTGCTGTGGCTGGAACCGCAAATGGCGTCTAGCCCACCATGTTGCTCTGTTCATAGAGGTAACCAGCTAAAAGTAGCCTTGCATTCACTAGAGTTCTAGGAACATGCTTTTAAATGGTAATTTGCCACTCATTTTGTAGAGCAAGAGTTGTCTTTGTCCGGTAGTTGCGACATAACTGCAGAAGCAAGCGGTCTTCCCTTCTGGTGGTGACTTTAGGACGTCCTGGCCGTGGTCTCTAGGTTAATGTACCAGTCTGGGCGTGTTTCTTTAACATGTTAGAAACTGCTGTCTGGCAATAGCAGTTTGCTTCTGTCTATTCTGGCATAATGCAACAATAGTGTGGCAAGTGGCTGCCGTTTGTTCACATACCAGAAGGTCAGCTAAGAGTCTGCAAAATATCAACTCTTCTGACTGGACGTTGCCGAAATATGGAGACTTATTCTACAGAACTGCTGCCCTTTTATACGCATTCTGTAACCAGCCAAAAAGGACTGCTCAGAGAAACTGACACATATTACGTAATATAATTGCGCTTCAGAGAAAGCAGCCTAATGAACAATAACCAACACACCTGGATACACATATACCTGATCACAATTGTGGTATGTGATCAACTTTTCTAAAAAATTAATTTATTATCAACACTTTTGAACTAAAATATTCCATATTAAATGTCAATATGTATTGTGTATACTTCAAGTACACCATGACATCTCACCTCATTCATTTCAGCGATTTTTCCATTAGTTTATTACTTGTTACCCATTGGTATCGTTTCATTTTAATTAACAAAATTTCTTGAATTTAAGCTTTAATCTTCTGATATTCTATTGAATCCAATTAAATGACTGACGATACTGAAAACATTTCTGTGTTAACAGCAAGTTTGAATTCTGAGCAGTTTCTCAAGCTTCTAAACGATTTCATTGAGACCCAATCTGTATTAACAGAAGGTAAACAGAAGACGTAGTCTGCCCTGATGAAATTAAACTGAATGACTCCTAACCAAGTGGCAGATTTAGAGGGGGGGGGGTCAAGGGGGCCCTGCCCCCCCCCCCTTCGAATTCTGGTCCCCCTCTTGAAATTATAATTTTGACTAGCTGAATCATAGTTGTAAACCTTACCAAATGGCACCGTTCGCCCTCTTAAATACCAAAATTTTTCGGGCACTTCAACAGGGGGGGAGGGGGTTGGCTTTGCATCCGCGGACTCCCCCTTCAAATAATCCTAGATCTGCCTCTGCTCACCTTGCCTTATAATTGATAGGCAAGCACTGGCAATTTCACTGGGAAAGCCTGACAATGCACTGACCTTTGGTAGTTTGGCTGACACGTACGTAAGAGCAGTTCTGAAGGCAGATTCTAACAATTGGCAGATTGACTTGTGTTTGACAGATACAGGGAAGAAACAATAAAAGGTGCTACTCGGACACGATTCACAAAGTCAGTGCTACCCATCAGACAAGTCATCTGCTTTATCACATTCCCTGACCCTGAGAACATAGGTGTAGACACTTCATTTGTCATGTTTGCTTGCCTAGTTACATAGATACAGAAGTAAAACGGTTTTTCAGTAATGGCGATCCTAATTTGCATATTTAGGAAAATTGTAAAAATCTAATTCTTACAGAAACATCTTAATAATGTTCCTCGACCCTGAAAATATAGGTAAAGACACTTCATTTGTCATATTCGCCTGTCTAGTTCCAGAGATATTGCAGAAAATTGGAAATCTGGCGGCCATTTTGTATTTTTGCAAATTAGACCGTTAAAAACGCAAAATTTCGCTTGGGAACCGGGTTAATCGGATTCAGCATCCCAAAATTATGCTACTAAGCCCATGGTTCCCAACTTTTACCCCAAAATGCCCCTTGCTTCTTATGCAGAGCCTTTTTTAAAAAATCTCACTAGACTAGTACAACCGTACTATTTTATAACCTACATGCATACATGTTTATTATCTTATTGGTTCTGAATTGTTCACAGATAGGTTTCACATGGCGCTCGTCATGTACTACATTAAAGACGTATTCAGAACAAATGATCCGCAGACTAAATATGACCGACCTCACTTATCTGTTAGCCCGTGGATCAACTTGTTCTGAATGCGCCCTTAGTCTTTACGGTATCATATTCTCTGCAAGTGAAGAAAAGTGATTAACACAATATATTTTAAGAACAGAGAGTGAAAAACTCAATGCAATGGAATGTGCTGGTAACACAATGAAAGGCGAAGGATTTAGAATATTAATGATGTCAATGAATTTTCCTTTTCTCGCATAAATTTTCTTTATCAGTACGTGATGACTCTACTGTCTCGTTTAAGGACTATAAGCCTGGTTCCCAACTTTTACCCCAAAATGCCCCTACTATTCATATTTTGTGGAAAACCCACTAGACTATACCATTAGTCATTGATTCGACGGCGCTGCAACGAGAACATGATGCAATCACCTATAAAATGAATATTATCCATAGCTGCTACAAATCCCCAAACTTTACAGAGTTATTCCAACGTACCTTCCCCACACTGAATCTCCTTACACGTAACCATGATGCCATATTCCTCGTTCCAAACTTCAGTGTAGGAATATTTCGCCATTGCGTTTACCACTGAAAACAGTCCCAGAAGGCCTAACACGTGACTACGTGTACGTAGAAGGGAGCCCATGCTTGTTTTGACGAGTTAACTCAACGTCAGTGCTCCTATCCGTCTGATTGAGAGTGTTAAGGCCACAAGTAGATCTTAATGACGTCCAACTCAGCTGTCAATACTTTTTAAGAGTCATTTGACAACGACTTCTTCTCATCACCAAGGAAAAATACACATCAAGTCGACTTGGCCAAGACTAAAACGTAGGTTCTACGTTAATCAGTTCAACTTCACTTTTCAAACACTGTCAAAATATCGTAGCTCCCGACTTCGAAGTAAAGGTGTTGCAAAACCCTTCTGTTATCCCTTTCTTTTCTATCAGTGGGTGTCACATGACTCTGCTTTCACCAAGTCTTGTGTTCTGTTGCGTCTGGGATCGAATCAATGGGGGTGGCAAATGTATTGAAACACCTGTGTAAATAGTTCTCTTTGTGAAATGGGGGGGGGGGGGGGTGCGTTAGTTCAACGTGTTTTTCGGTTTATTGCTCGCTTTTACAAAGGGTGAATTTTCATCCATGTGTACTATAAAAAGTGCCTGCGAAGATAAATGGTTCTTCTAGACGTCACGTTGCTATCATATGGTGCATTCCCATAGATTTTAGATCGATCTATCCCCATGGGGTGTCTCAATAGATTACTGTCAGATAATCCTGCTTAAATGTCTGTCCTGGGGTAATTAAGCTGTAAGGGTGTAATTAACTTCCGTGCGCGGTCGGCTGACTGCAATGTAACGTGAAACCCCAGGGAGTTAGGTCGATCTCGTAAGATCGTTTTAAGGGTGCATTCCTAGAGATTCAGATCGATCCAGAGATAAAATTTTAGATCGACCTAACTCCCTGGGGGTTCACGCTAAATTGCAGTCAGCCGAGCGTGCACCATAGTTAATTACCCCCTTACAGCGTTTAGTAGGCGGGACAGACGCTTAAGCCGGCTAAGCTGACAGTAATCTAGTGAGACTCCCCACAGGGATAGATCGATCTAAATTCTATGGGAATGGGGTCTAAATCTCTGGGAATGCCCTCGTAGAGACCATTCCCACAGATCGATCTATCCCCCCGGGGAGTCTCACTAGATTGCTGGTGAGTCACCTAGGAATGCGTGAAAGCCAACCACGACTATATTATACCACCAGTATGTAAAACTTACATTAAGAGGGTTAGCTGTTTACACGTTCACAATCAATAAAAGAGGTAGATTGTACCTACCTTCGGTGTCGTTTACACTTTATTAGAAGAAAAATATTTGCCATTACGCATGGAAGAATGATACGACGAAGACCAGTCCCCGAAAAAAAAAGAGAGTAGGCCTATAATAAGCGATAACACAGCACAAAAAGTCAATTTTCAGCTCTTTTACTCTTCAGGAAATGGGTCTGAATATTCTCTTTACAGCCTTTTCAACGGTGTAAAGCTCTATCGGAAAGGTCAGGGTCTACGGGTTTACTACCCTTTTATGCCTAAGCTTAAAATTGTAGTTGCACTATTACTACGTCTTTCCGATCAAGTATAGGCGTCTAAAACCAACCTCTTTACAATTCCTTTCCGATCAAATATAGGCGATTTTTGACACGTCTTAATAACCCTTTTCCGATGAAGTAAATGCGATATGAGGTATGTCATTATAACCCTTTTCCGATCAAATAAAGGCGATTTTAGGTAAGTCTTTACTACCCTTTTCTAATCAAATAAGAACGATTATAGTTATTTCAATTACTTATAGCACTGATAATGTTTCAAATTCAAGTAGCATTTCATTTAGTGAGAGGAAGGCTTGTGAATTTTCAATTATAGTAATTTATTGCAAAAAACAACAATAACCATTACAATGCAGTGGGAATTATGTTTATAAAGCGCAATGCAGCTACTATATTTCACATGTGGAAAGTAATCTTACACTAATTAATGTATTATTTTGTACACTCATTATACGCACACCCTAAACAATAGCGAATACCATTAAAAAATTTACCTAGTAAAATAATTACGCAAATAAATACGAACCAAATTTAAATACGACTTTCCAGAACAAAATCTAAGCAAAAGTGCAATTATAGGAATGTCACAGATTCATAAGCAGTCGAGCTTAATCCATTATTTATCCAACATCTGGTAAACATATGATGAAAACGAAAACGACTACTACTTATCCATCGACTTAATGTATTTGCAGAGGGTGGCCGCTCGTTAAATAACATGCCAATTATGTGTGCCCTAATTGCCCGACCCCGTTTTAAAAAATACACTCATTAGGTATTTTTGTTCACATTGAGTAAGGCGATGAAGCCTAGCTTCCAAGGAAAGATGAAATATTGTCACCAAAATCCCTACAAAATGCGTAGGCTAAAGAAATAAAATAACATTAAAAATATGGGAAAATTAAAAACAAGAGAAACACAACACAACATGTACCTAAAATATCCGACTAACTTAAAGTATTTAATCAAAATCAAATAAATGCTTCTCAAATTCTAAGAGAAAAATGTACTTTTGGAATAAATCTGTAGAAAATACAGCTATTTATTTCTTGAGGTGTGTGAAACGTTCATCTTATTTAGCGTGATTCGTGAAGCACCCCATTCATGCGACTTGTGAATGCAATTGTTTATTCTCCGCCCTTCGTGAAACGAAGACATTATACCCGGTGATACGTGATTTTCGGGATGTTTTTAAAATGCCTACTATCATTGAGATAATAATACTCTGTGATTTGTGTATTGATGATTTAGGGCGTATTCCCATAGATTTTAGATCGATCTATCCCCGTGGGGAGTCTTACTAGATTACTGTCAGGTAATCCGGCTTAAATGTCTGTCCCGCCTACAACAAGCTGTAAGGGGGTAATTAACTTTCGTGCCCGCTCGGCCGACAGCTATTTACTGTGAACCCCCAGGGAGTTAGGTCGATCTAGTTTGGATCGATCTAATCTCTGGGAATGGGGTCTTAGCTTCCCGCGTACTGTGGTCATTCCCCTCCCCAAATTGGACTTACAAGACTGGGCCTGAATTAAAACATATCAGTTTACTTGGGATCACAGCAAAATAATATACAAATATATGTTCAAATATAAGAAGTACTGATCTCATTGTAATAACAATATATATAAAAACAGTAAGTAAAAATCAATCACCGTAAAAGAGATATATTAACATTTTTCATGTAGAATAGCGTGATATTATCTAATCTACAACTGTGGACTCAAATCGTCCTTGCGTGTAAATTATTTCCACACATCAAATCGCCCTTGCGTGTAAATTATTTTCCACACATCAATTTGAGCACTTCTTTAGCCTGGCAGACCCCCTCGTCAGATATTTCTGCCGTTGCCCTTTCAACACCTTCCCCTTGTTCAGTGCTGCTATCGCCAAGGAGTTATAACAGTCTGTTATTACTCCTTGCTATCGCCCTTTCCTTTTTTCCAGTGCGGTGTCCTTCTTAACGGTTTCTGTGAAGATATAACGAAATGATAACAAAATATAATGTGTAATAACGTATTAAACATAACTGGGTAAAGGGAACAGCATGTCTGACTAAAAAAATTCAGAGAAAGTATCAGGATTGAGAATTACAAGAATGCATGTACCACTACAACAGACATGGAGAATGTAATAAAATCAAAGACTTGGTAATTTATCAACACACATTGAGCATCAATTATCAAAAATGAAAATAAATTAATATTATGAAAATAACAAAAGGAATGAAACCACTTACTGTATTCATCCTCTTGTTTTTCCTGTACATTTACTTTGTACTCTGTCTCTGTGGCTATCTTCACACCACACCACATCCTCCCCTTTGCAGTTGCGATTTAATATTCGTTGTTTGGGGGTGGTCGGCTCATGTCTTAGTTAAACTAACTCTTATCAAAATAACACGATGCAGGACTGGGCCCCTGGGGACGTGTGTTTTGACAGCGCCGCTGATTAAAAGCTTTGAGATTGCTTTTGGGACGTTAGAGTTTAGATTGAAGTATAAAAGTCCCTTAGGCTTCATTCACATGCAATGTCTATTTTCTAAATTCTATTTTCTATTCGCGGTATGTCTTATGATCACGGTCTGTGCACTGAATATCCCGCCGCGTAATTACTGGCAGCGCGAGCCAGTTACTTATAGTAACTTATAGTTACTGGCTCGCGCTGCCAGTAATTACGCGGCGGGATATTCAGTGCACAGACCGTGATCATAAGATAGCGCGAATAGAAAATAGAATTTAGAAAATAGACATTGCATGTGAACGAAGCCTTAGATGCGTTATAAAGTGTTTGTGAAGAGATGACAACGGTGATAGAACGTGTCCGTCTTATAATTCTGATTCGAATTATGTTAGATAATTATTTATTGCCGTATTCAATATTATCGGCTGTTGTTTCACTTCGGTATGATGTGAGAGAGGTGTCTCGCCTCTGTATGTATTTGACCTGAAGGGCCGACTGTACGAGATACGCACAGTGCGGCGGGGGAAACGAAAAAAGGGGGGGTTGGACTGGTTGCAGAAAGCGCTTTTCGGTTAACAGGTGACCTTCATCAGCTGCAGAGTCCTGAAAAAAAGGGGGACTGTGCTTAAACAAAGAAGTGAGAAACCAAAACACTTGGGGACCGTTCACATGGAAAGTCTATTTTCTAAAAGAAGAAAACAAAATACTTTAATACCAATGCGGTATCTTGTGATCACGGTCTGTGCCCTGAATATCCCGCGGCATAATTACTGGCAGCGCGAGCCAGTTACTTCCGTGATCACAAGATACCGCGAATAGAAAATAGATTTTTAGAAAATAGACTTTCCATGTGAACGGTCCCTTGGTTTAAGCCTTCATCACCGCGGTTGGAGAGAGGTTACATAAAAGTTTAAATAGCTTATTGACCACCATGCTGCTTGTACCCTGACCTCAGCTCATGAGTCATCTCTCGACCATCGTGTTTCAATGGTACTGCAAGTGAAAACTGTGTTAATTACTGGTAGCAATCCCCATACAAAAACAACCGAATCCGGCTGTCATCTAAAGCAGGCCTGCCCTTCTCTGTCAAAGCCCTGAACTTATAAACACAATAGCCGTTTTTGACTTGCGGCGATTTACTTATTTTCATGTGAAAAATGAATTTCTATGAAGAAATCAGTATATTGCGATATGATACATTTTCATTAGCAGAAACCGTGTAAAAGTGACACACGATGCACGTTTAATGTGCAGTGATTCTTCACTTAAGTGGTTTAACCACCCCCTTCTCTTCGTCACCCACTGTGAGCAAGATATCATCATCAGTAGAAAAGTACTCCTGTTATATACGTATTACGGCACATCATACTGATAATGTTTGCTATATATCAACACATTTATCGCTGCTTAACCTTGCAAAATAACAATGGTCTTATATACCAATAGTTATTCAGTTTCCAAGCAAGGTTTTTATGACAGCTAGTTTAGAACTAATGGTTTACCATGGACATAATAATTATGTCCATGGGTTTACTAATGGTTCTAGACATGGTCTATCGAGCGAAATTTTATCGCGGGATGTACTACGATCAGTTGTGGGGCAATACTTATTCATCAAATAAAAAAAATATTTTAATTCATCTCCAGTCAACATTGGTATTAAAGTATTTTGTTTTCTTCTTTTAGCTGGATGAAATATTGAAGGTGACCGTGACGTTCATTGTTGTTAGTCGGGCTTTGTTGAAACTTCCCCGGCCACCAGCGCATAGAGTGACACATCTTTATCCTTTTTTGTTTGCAAGCCATTTTTTAGATTTTTTTTTCTGTTACGGTTTGGCAAAATGAAGAGGTTACAAACGTACACACAACTTAATACTGCGTGTTACCATATTATACATGCATCCCCTACGAATATACTTTATACACAAAATCTTTAAAGACAGTCTTAGCGCGTTAAACCCTTAAAATAGCACGAAAATGAATTTTCCTGAAAATCTCACCAATTTCCCCATAATGACCAAGGTATATCCTATCCAAAACCGTTCAGAAAATGAAGCTACCTAATACCGTTTTTAAGTTCAATTAAATAATAAAAGACGACTCGTCTTAAATACTCAGCTACCACCTCACAGTACGGCTTCAGAACGAGCAATTTCTCGCTAAGGCTTCGTTCACATGCAATGTCTATTTTCTATTTTCTATTTTCTATTTTCGGTATGTCTTATGATCACGGTCTGTGCACTGAATATCCTGCAGCGTAATTACTGGCAGCGCGAGCCAGTTACTATAAGTTACTATAAGTAACTGGCTCGCGCTGCCAGTAATTACGCGGCGGGATATTCAGTGCACAGACCGTGATCATAAGACATACCGAAAATAGAAAATAGAAAATAGAAAATAGACATTGCATGTGAACGAAGCCTAAGTCTCGCGGTTTACTATGAATGAAGTACTACGGCTGAGACCCGGATGTTACTATTTGGCGCCAAAACAGCAAACATGGAGACGCACGTCAAGTCTGAAGAGGAGAGCGACAAAAGGGGACGAAAGAAAATAGCCACTCCAGTTCGAAAGATACGAAAGAAAATTAGAGACAGACGAAGAAGCACTCAGACTGTGTATGTTGGGAGGGAGGTGGGGCGGTGGAGGACACTTAAAGCTGAGTTAGGAGGCAATGGCGAAACTACTCCTCGACACGTGAGTATGCGCTTCACAGGTCTCAAGTGTGTCTCATAATCATATTATCCTGTTCACAATAAATGACAATATTTGTGCTCATACAAAGTTGGTTACGTGTATAAGAGCGTTTTGGGCTTTACGTTTTCTGTTTTTGATCGGTACATGTACCGAAAAGGTGGACAGGCGGCATTTACATGTCTGACAAGTTTCGGTCTGTAGTCGTGACGTCTATCTCATTCTGACTGAAGCCTGCTGTGATTGGTCGTAAGCGTGGGAAAATCGAGGTCGTGACCTTGAGCCGGAGGTACTTCCGGCTGTGCTCCGAAATCATGATAAATAGTTTTCGTTTTCTAATTTTTTATTCTAGTTGTCTAAACAGAACTTTTGTGACCCAGACTTATTAATATAATAATAAACAATCTCACAAAACACAAATCTGACCAAAGTTTTACATAGAACCTGCTTCTATACATTAATCTAACCCACTGAGACTGTCTTTAACAACTTCCACAGGACTTTCCTGTACACTGTCCCCTGTCCCATCAAATTTGATATCTAAGTGATTACTATGTAAGCCTGTGGTATTTTTATGCGGTAGAATGAATGACAAATTAGCGTGCTATGGCTCTCTAACAGCTTTATTTCTCGAAGACTCAGAAATCACTTGTACACAGGTGTTGGCATAGCGCCGCCGCAGTTGGTCCCGCCCGCGTCTCAAACGTCAGGTGACTTTCTAACGGTAAGTGATTCTTTCTCCAAAGAGGTTTTAGAGCCGTATTTATACTTTCTTTAATAAATAAAGTGACCACATAAATCTAATTATACAATCAAAATCTATCAGTATTACAATGTGCACATGTGCGGGCCAACAAGAAAACTGCTATTATATCCAATACTGAATATTTATTTTTGGCTCTTATTAGAAAAACCAAGTACATGGCTAAGTAATAACTATGTAAACCCAAAACCTATATAATAAGTTGTGAAAGCTTAAAGATAATAAATATATAAGCTGACCAATAAGCTTAGAGACCAGTGTGTCACTGGGAGACAGCTAAAAGTGAAATATATACTGAAGATACCGGTGGTGACACTTGGTTTGTAAACCTGAATGATAGAGTTATTTAATAAAAGCTACTTAAAGTAACACCGGAAGAAGGAGTCATTAACTAGCAAGCCTTGACAGGTGCTCTTTGGAGTTCACTTAGTAGGCCTAATTTTGCACTAAGAGCGACAAGTAAACTGAAAATTATATTCTTACTCACATCACTGCGTGATAATATGACAAGATATACACACTGCATACATATAAATGTTGCTTAAACCTTAACAGATTAAAATAATAATTTATGCAACAGAATGTCCTGTGTAATAATATGCACTGGACATGCCCCACAGTGAACACGGAAACCAAGAAGAAGACGACAACTCTTTGACAAAAAAATAAAAAATGAAAATTAAATAAATAAATAAATAAATAAAAAGCGCACTTAATGCATTTAAGAATTATCGTCTTTTTCTTGGCAACAGGTTTCCTTAAAAAAGCGTCCTTTATCACATAAGATCAAGTACTATCTGTAATGTATGGCTCCGCAAGCACCTCTTTCTACGTGAATATTGCATTGACCACCCCCCCCCCCCCCCTCCAAATAAAATCCCTTGTTATGTTCAAACTTAAGTTGTGACACCAGTTGACCGAGTAAGGTCTGCCCAAGTTCACCAGGAACACATCTTTACTGTTACTTAGTAACCCACATAGTTAGGCCAATTCACATTTCTAATGATATTTCAATTTGCATTTTACTACCGAATCCTTTTTCAACCCTTTTCTTAATGACTGAAGTGCTTATGGTACACTGCATTACAGATAGTACTTGTTGGTTGTAATATACTAAAATTTGTTTTCTCACACTGAATTTCAAAGCAGGTAGCATCCTTTATAATTGAGATAAGTTATTATTGCGTTGTTCTCGTGGTCGTTTCTTTGTACATGTATATAAAATAACATTGATCTCAGATACTATATATGCTTTAATTAAACAAAGTTATGTTTAAAACCCGCGGAAATTCAGGGCGAGAAACCTGGCGTAGTTCGTTATCAAAGTGTACAAAACATTTTCATTATCAACACATGTAAAAAATCGTTTTAAGATGTGCAACTCATCAAAAAATGTGTGCAAACATAAACAAAACATATTTTCAATGAACATACAAATCCCTTTGATCGTTGCACTTAATTCATATCTTACCCTTACAATAAAGATGTCGACTTCTTCGATCTTATTTTCATTTTTCCTTTTTTTCAAAATACCTACAATCAAGCATTAGCAATAGCTCTTCTTGTTCATAATCCGTAACTTTAAAGTGGCTTACACTTATCGGAACTCTCGTCTTCAACACCTTGACTCCACCAGTAATATCCAACATATTAATCTCATATTCTTATTAATATGAATAAGGTAATCAAAACTATACAACAAGTAACATTTTTGCATTTACATTGGAAATAAATATAACAATGAGGTAAAAAAACATGCAAGTCTTCTGCCCTACATGTATCAGTAGAGTACAACCGTGTTGTTCGCATTGCTATTTTGTGTCAACTTGCATACGAAGTTCTCTTAGAACTAGATCTCTGCTTAAAGGTCTATCACACACACGTCTCCTTAACCACCACCTTGCTTTCCTCGTCCACCGTGTCTTTGCTCTCACCGAGAAGACTGTCTCTACTTGTCACTGACCCATCACTGCCCGACCTCTGGTGTGACTTCTGCATTTTGATTTGAGCAAAATTTGGCGCCGATGAGACCATGGCGTCCGAGCTTGACAGACCGATTCCCGAAGATGCTGCCGCCATAATTAACGAACGTTGCTGCTTGCCCTGATTGATTTCGTTGACGGAGACTGACTTGCACGGAGGCAGGTTGTCTTGACGATGGTCGCGACGTCTTGCGGTCTCGTGTACGTCCGGCACAGAAGACGAATGACCGGCCCCGTCTCGGTTTTCAACCGTAACTGCGGTACTGTCTGCCTCACTAAGAAGACCTGAAAAAAGATGTCTTTACATGTTCATTCGAAGAATTTGTTTGGAAAAAATGAATGCTTATTTTTCAATACTTCGTTTGCAAAGAGTCTCTTTCCGAACTATTATTCAGCAAATGAGAAAAAATAATACATGAAGCCCTAAAATGTAAATAAGTAAATGTACTATAAATAACCACACTATGAATAAATACATGCATAATCGAAAAGTATTGCTGTAAAACTACCACTATTTCACGCCCCTTGCAGTTACATACAGAGACTTGAAAATGTATGTAAAAACACTTAAAGCGTCTGGGGCCGCATATCTCAGTTTCTGTTAGGTCAAAAACTGGGTCGATGAATTGTGCTGCTATAGAAACAGTAACATCATTAACATTGGTAGTGCGTGTGTGTGTGTGTGTGCGCGCGCGTGCGCGTGGAATTGGGTACATGTACACCTCATCTACATGAACAGTGTTGAATGCCTCACGTATCTATTTTTCAAGTTTCAACTTACCTTCAACTACCTTCAGTATGATGTTGGATACGTTCCCTTGACCTATATCATCCAGAGCCTGCAAAAGAGCTGCCACTGTGGCGTCGTTGGCGCGTTTTTGCTTCCACGTTGCGAGCATTCTGTGCACTCGATCTGCAAGCGGTGCACTGACGACTGAAATATACAAGAATATGACCAACCTTCCTATAGGAATTACTCACTCTTGTCATTCTTAGTTGAAATTTTCTTGCAGCATTCCTCCATCTTATCTTTATCTACCCCATAACTTTGTTGGCTCATGTTTACATTTATATATGTTTCTGCCTTGAAACATCTACCTAATCATCGTTTCAATAATACACAAAAATTAATCATCAATTATTTCATTTATGTGTCTTTGTACGTACATAGTAATTCGTTAACATATTTTTTAGTTTTTAAACAAAGTATTTTTGCCAAAAAATACTTGACAGTTGTGATGTTTTGAACTTACTAGGATATTCTTCATATATTTCATAACGCTTAGTATCAAAATTCTCCAACAGATGTCTTCCCAATCGCTCCCAGTTTTTACCAATGTTATTTTCCACCATTCCAAATGCTTTATGCAGAGCTAAAAAAGGGAGAAAAATGAAATTCGTGTAAAAGCTGGACGACTTTAAAATGTAGCAAATCACGGTTTTGGAGCTGTTTAGTAAACACAATCAATGCACACTGCAGGTTTTTATAGCAAGTTTCAAAAGAGATCAGAGAGAGCGAGAGAGCAAGAGGCGACACATTTCATATTTCAGGTTTTCTCAACCCGATCTAACTAGTGATCTCTTTCATAAGGAAATGAAGTACTCTGACAAGGTATCAGTATGATATCATACACAACGACTGCGTTCTCATACAGGCCCGTAGCCAGTAATTTCAAAAGGGGGGTTCTTTCTGAAAACGTGGACCTTTTTCCATAAAAACTTCATGTACCCTGATCAATTTTTACCCAGAGTGGACCTTTCCCAGCCAAAGGGGCGGTTCTTTCGAACCCCCCGAACCCCCCCCCCCCCGGCTACGGGCCTGTCATACATAGATTGATATATCAGGATCGATCCATCTCCAGAGGGTTCCTCGCTAAATTGCTTTCAGCTTAAGCGGCTTAGATGTCTAGCACACCTACTGAAGCTGCTTAACGATATTAATTACCCTTAGCAGCTTCAGTAGGCTTGACAGACATCTAAGCCGCTTCAGTTGATTTCAATTTAGCCTCGATCCACAGCGTCTAGGAATGGTCCCCTAGTATATCATGAACCCCTACAATCCCAATTACCTTCCCTCTCCAAATCTTCTTTATTGCTCAATCGGTTCAGAATCTCCTGTCTATTTTGCTCGTCATCCATTTTGTTCGTTGTTCGCTTTTTATCCCTCCGTTTCTTGACACAACATACAATAATGACTAGTGCACCTATAGCACTCACAGGGACCATCACGCCAAGTATAATCTTTAGCATCTTAGGCCCTTCTGACTTCTGCTGCTGTGAAGAACCCGTCTGGTTGCAGTCCTTGGTCCAATCTGAAATAAGAAATTGCACAGACTCATGTTGAATGTCGAGTTTTCATAAATTTAAGAATGAATTCCAAGTTACAGTATAAGTTTTTTTTTTTTCAAAATAACAATTTACAATTTAACTCATGATTATTTGAACTCCAATATTTCAGTGTGTCACTTGGCACCTTAATCATAAAAAAGCAGTAGTGCAATTTTTTTTAAAGTTTAGCTAAGCTTCTGCGTTGACGAAACTATGATTACAACCGAAAAAATACTACTGAAAAAATTATATGCTGTAAATGAATTCATTATTTGTCATTTCAGTTATATAGAGAGCATATGTTGAGTAAACGACCATAACAAAAACTTAATTTAAATGACTGACGGACGTATAATTTTAACATAAATATCAAATTATTAAACGCACCGTCTTGCTTCAATTAAGAAAGTCAATATACATCTGTGTCTTCCTTCGAATAATGTCCTAATTTTGTCTATATATTTTTTAATTGATTTAAGATTTTACCTGTGAAGTTGGCTGCGCTGCAAATGTTGTCGGCGGTGGCGTTTCCCTTGATTTCCACACACTTCCCCTCTCTCCGACAACTGAAACATGAGACGATTGTTTATATTGTGTTAGGTGAGATCTACCGGTACGTACATTGTATTGGTTGCGCTCGTATTGCTTTTCTCCGCACAATACAACAAATATCATCACCGAAGACCTATTCGGGGCCGGTTTCATAAAAAGATCTACCTAAAAATATCTCTTAAAATCTGAACTCACTAAATGCTTTATGTATTTTATCAATTTCTCACTCACAATCGTTGTTGTTAATTCATAATAATTTCATATGAAGGTATTTTATGTAGAAGGGAGACTAAGACCAAAGACGAGAGTGGAGGGGGAGGTCATTGTTACTCGCATTCACGCATGCGCGCACGCACATGCACACACACACACACACACACAACGGATCCAACTATGTTTATTTCTAGTTTTTCTGGGACTTACTTCGTGTATTGCTTGCAGCTGTCACCGTTCTTGAAAAAACCCTCTGGGCACTCGGGGAAACAACCTAACAAATACAAAAAAATTATAATAACAGTTAAAAGCAGTTCATCCACTTCCCTCATGCTTGGACATAATAACGAATTTATGTCCAAGCCTCATGCATTCATTTTGACATTTCTTTTTGTTACAAATTCTTCAAAACAAGGCGCCGAGGGGTTCAACACACACCTGTGCAACGTACATGTATGACAGGAACTTTTTTGCTATAAATAAATGATTAACAAATAAACAAAACGATTCGTTCAAAGCGACAAAGTGATTCGTTGAAGACGCGGTGAGTTTTTCTGTGGCTTTGAAAGTCAATTCATGAACGACAACGACCACAGCGGGGACAAGAAAAGTGAACGGCTTTGGGGAACTCTGCTACTGACAGGTGATAAAATAAAAGTGACATAAAGTAAAATAAAATACTAGCAATAAGTAAAGATCCTTGAAATTTTTATTTTTAAAAATTGGGATGAGGCGGGGCAGAAACTAGCTCCCTATCCATGGCCTACAGTGTGACATGGTTCTGTAACAAAATATTAATCAGCTTCATTCTGTTCAATATCAACCTACATTTTGTAACAGCGATAATATAAATTGATGCAATAACAAACTATGGATATTGCCCAAATCCAGGAAAGGTAAAATTCGCCAGGGAACATCCGCTCCTTGTTCACCATTATCATCAAAATAAATCTGGTGTTCCTTACAAGACAGGAGTCAGCCATGAATCGCCGAAAATAATCAATGAAAAATCTTGAAAAGTTTGTGCAATCTTGGGCGGCAGAGTGCAGTCTTATCAATGCAGGCTATCATGTCTATGAATCGTCTGCAACAATCGTCTGTGACCCGGGAGCATAACAGTTTAACGCGGTCTGTCCTATTTAGGGAGAGTCAGATGGAATAAAAAAAGTGCTATGGTATCTGTAAAGTTCTATAGAGCTATGGGTTAGTTTTACTTCTATATCTAAAATTGTGCAATTTACTCTGCCTTATAGTAACTCTATGCAACCGAAATATTTTGCTAGCACCTTGATACATCTTCCACTTGTGTCTCCCCCATAAAACGGTCCAAACTAAAAAATCGATAATCATATGGCAATTTTATACAGGCAATTGACCTACTTTTTAACCTGTGTAGTTATCTTCGCTATTTAGTCGGTTTACAAATTTGCAGTTAAAACGTGATACGGGTCTAAAAAATGATGGTAATATTTTTTTTACGTTATAAAAATAAAGATAAAGAAAAACGCACGCCCCAAGTGACGAAATTTGTGAGTGAAAGGGGGCATAAAGCAAATCGTTTGACCTCTATATTCATTAATTTGTTTATCTGTTTGGTAAATGCAATTGGGACAACTTTGTACTTTTCCGAGAACGTGGACATTTCGAGAGGTTACATGTAATAATTAAGGACTAAAACTTGAAAAAAAGGAAGAGAATTCCTGGGAAACAATCGAGATAGCATGAAAAGATAAATGAATATCTGAACTTTGATGATCAAAATAACATATAATTGAATAAAAACCAACAAGAGGGAGATGTATAATTTTTTATCACTTGGTGGATGATATTTATACTAACAAGCACCCTCACCTGTGCTATTTTCCTTGGTCGTTTGACCAAGCGGACAAGGAGGTCTCGACGTGGTAGGCCGCACGCTGGGGTCAGGCATGCATTCACCGAGTGTTTCGTGCCATGTGCAACCTTGAAGACACGAGCAGGTCGCGTCCCTGGTCAAACTCCCGGGGTCCTTGACGGTGGTGCATTTCTGTGTGTCTGGATTCTGATCCAAACAACGTTTTCTTTAAATAGATACATATAACGCCGGAATGAATTTTATGATATTGATATTAAAGTATGATACTGATATTTATATATGCTATTAAGAAAAACATATATTATGAGTGGAGGAAATCACGATCTATAAACCTGTTTTCGAGCTCTAAATGTAAATTTCTAACAGTTAACAGTCTAAATCTCCATACTGGTAGAACTTTTAAAACCGTTTTGTGTACGATTTTGGAAATAGTATATAAGCTGTACATTGAACGGGACACGTATCTAAATTTATTTCCAGAAGAAATATTTGGCTGTGCAAAAGTCTAACGTACATGTAGTGTGTGGTTTTAGGGGTGTCAACTAGCTTCAATATATTGCCGATGTTTGTCCCTTTTAACATTGTGCTTTTAAAAAGATTTATGGAAGAATCAAAGGTTTTGATCGACTATTAGAAAGGGAAAGGCTAACACTTTAAATTATCCCCATAAATATCTTAACTCCCCCCCCCCCCCCCCCCCCCGAGCCTACGGCGAACACACACAAACGTACACAGTTGAACAAATAAAACGTGAAACAATCACAAAATCAATACACCTTTCGTTCCCATTCAGAATTCAGTGACTTACTTCAGTTTGCATTTTGTACCCAGGGGATTCACGTTATCGTCTTGATAGTGATCGTCTTCACAAGGGACGCAGCGTGACGAATCCCTGTCATAAGGTGTGCACAGTTTGGCATACTGCCCTGGAATTTTGAAGAACGGTAAGTGATGATTAACAACCCGTGTCATAAACCTATAGAACGACCAAATTCAAACCGTTTAACGAGGCAGTTGAGTCATCACGTACTGATCAAGAAAATGTGTGTGAGAAAAAGAAAATTCATTGACGTCATTGATATTCTTAATCATACACTTTCCATTTTTTTCTTTTTTTTATCACTTTTCTTCACCTGTACAGAACACGTAGTATAAAAACACAAATTTGGGGTATTTATAAAAGAAAACAGGAAGAAAGTTTTGACAGCAAAATAACACGTCTTTAAAAAAATGAAATAAAAAACGTAACGAAAGGTAGGCATGCAAGTACTGGAGTAATTACGCCGTCAAACGGGCAGACAGACAGAAAAAAAATACATACAGCATTCAGTGAGATCAATACATAAACATAAATGCGTTTAAAATAACTAATGAAACCTGTTACACTAACTATCCCATTGATAATAATACGACTCTACATGTATAGTGTGGTAGTTTTGTAATATTGTCCGAGTTCTAAGTTAAGATATGACACAATAAAAACTAAAAGCGCACTCAGAGCAAGTTGATCCGCGGACCAACAGATAAGTGGGGTCGGCCATATTTAGGCCGTGGAACATCTGTTCTAAATGCGACCTAAATGTAGAACATGATAATCGCAATGTTATACCTCTTCGGGAACAATCCAGAACAAGTAAGATAATACAAGTAGGTTTATAAATCAATTCGGTTGTGCCATAAGTCATGGATTCGACGGCACGACGGCAAAACGATGCAATCATCTACAAAATGAATATTAACCATAGCTGCTTCAAATCCCCAAATCCCCTGGTTTGAAAATACAGTTTTGAAATTAAAAATTAAAAACGATCAAACTGCTTGGATTGCTCATTAATACCATTATTTTCATTTGAGATTCTCGGCGAGGTCGAGTTATATACCATGATTCAGAAAGACGATGAATTAAACTGGATAAATCAGTCGAAGCTTGCGTGTGAATAATAAAAATAGTTTACAAAGGGATCCAAAAATGATATAATACGTTTCCTTGCGGGGCCTTAACTTAGGCCTGAAGCGTATAGTTACTTTTCCTGACACAAGCGAGGGGGAAGCAGACAGACAAAAATACATACAGCATTCACTGAGACCAATACATAAACACGCATTTATGCCTTTAAAATAACTAATGAAATCTGTTGTGCTAACTATCCCATTGATATAAATTCGACTCTTCAGTGAGCTAATTTTGTAATATTGTCCTAGTTCTAAAGTAAAATCTGATACCGTAAAAACTAAAAGCGCACTCAGAGCAAATTGATCCGCAGACTAACATATAAGTGGGGTCGGCCATATAAATGTAGTACATGACGTAAAAACTCTCCGGGAACAATCCAGAACAAGATAAGATAATAAATGTAGGTTATAGAATAAACGGTTGCACCATTAGTTATGGATTCGATGGTGCAATCAACAAAATGGTGCAATCATCTATAAAATGAATATTAGCCATAGCTGCTACAAATACAGATTTGAAATTAAAGATAAAAACTGATCAAAGTGCATGAATTGCTCATTGCAACCATTTGCAATTGAGATTTACGGCGAGACCGAGGTAATAGACCATGAATGAGATCTAGAAGGACGATGAATCAAACTGGATAAATCAGTTGAAGCTGGCGTTTGGCTTATAAGAAGAGTATCAAAAATGCGATCGCAAATTTAGGAGCTTTATATATGCATAACCACTTGCGGGTCCTTTAACTTTAGGCTTGAAACGTATAGTTACTTTTCCCGCAACTAGTGTCGTGCAGAAAGGGCGGGGAAACCTCTTGCCTACACTTGCTTGTATTCTAACACAGGTAGTTCATTGTCCATACGCTACATTTAGGCTAAGACACCTAATTAGAACAAATGCTCTAACAGTTAAAAATGATTTTGAGGATGATTAACACTTTTTTAATACGTTTAGATTTCATACTTCTTTTGAATAATCCAAACTGTAAAATGCATTGTACAGTTGTACATGTACAAGCATAAAACCGAATTCCTTTCACTTACATCAGCCTACCTCAAACTTGACTGATAACAGTGGGTAAACAAAAAAAGACCAAAATGAATAAAAATCAACAACAATGGTTATAAATAAATAAATTTAATCAACGGGTGTGATTAAACAATCATCAACTAGACCGATTAAGTGTTAGAACCGCAAAGATGAAGAAAAAAACACTCCCTATGTAAACTGTCTGGGTTAGGCCCAGAATTATCAATTACCCCAACTAAAAAAACGCAGACTTTTGAAAGTTATTTCAACGTACCTTTCCCACACTGGATCTCCCTACACTCAACCATTTTACCATAGTCCTCGTTCCAAATATGAATGTAGCGATATTCTGCCCCTACGTACACATTTGCCATGGAAAACAGTCCTAGCAAGCCTAAAATGTAACTGCGTAGAAGGGAACCCATGCTTGTTTTGAAGGGTTACCTCAACGTCAGTGCTTTTGTCTGTCCGAACGGAGTATTAAGGCCACAAGTAGACCTAGTTGACGTCCAACAAAGGTATCTTTAATTTAATTAGTCGATTGATAATGACTGTATCTCCCAAAATATAAAAAAGCACACCAAACCGCCTTGGGTTAAAAACTGGGACGCTGATCGCGACTAAAACGTAAGCCTTATATTAGGTCTTGATATCTGAAATCACAGTCCGGCTCCGCTACTAAAACACTGTCAAAATATGTAGCTCCCGATCCCAAAGTAGTAATCCAGCAATACTCGAAGTCCACAAGTTCTGCGATATCTCCCCTTTCTGTTGATTTTGTACTCCTGTGTGTATCTTTTCTCTGCAGGCATCAGTATCTACTAGTGACTGGACGCGACCACATGGGTATATATATATATATCGTGTGACCTAATTTAAAGTGTGCGGTTTTTTTTGTGTGTGTGTCATAGTCCTAAGTGAATCAGCCGTGCTGTCCCAGATCGATGTCAGGGCAAAAGGAGGTACAAGGGCGTGATTAATACGAATAAAATCAAAAAAGTGTTTTATGTTCAGCAAAGTTTTATTTTCATACATGTTTAGAATTAGATAAGATGAAAACATATAGACGTTACGGGGTAAATGGGGAAGTTAATAATGAAGATGGCATGAGAATAATGTGAATGGCCAACTAAATACGTGGCAGTGCAAAAACTGAAGTAGCCAGCTATGTACTGCAAAAAATCAAAATTTCACCTTCTCAGTCATCAATCATATCGTGTGTCTTGAACTTCAAAGTATTATTTTGGTGCCCCTTAAAAACAATTTTGACGAGACACTGTTACAGCACAATGTAAAGGGCACTCCAGAAAAGGCAATTTTTTTCTTTTACTAGACTAGTCTAAACAAAAGGGACTTTTAACGGATTTGAATAGATATCAATGTCATAGCCGAGTCATGTTTTAGGAATGTCTGAAAATCAACCGCGACTACATAATACATAATATCAGCTACTGTTTACAAACAAAACCATTTGACATGTTCCTAAACCACGTTGATACTTCGCTTGAAAATGTAAATTATTCTCCGTCCGCTTGCATTTTGTCTTTCCCGAGAGAAGCAAATACCTCCCCCCTGCCCATCCTGAGTTAAATCATGGGTTAAGTTTTAAGTAAGGGAATTTGGTGGAGATAAACAAAATATTGGGTTTGAAAAAAAAAACAAATAAATTAAAATGCTGGGATTGCCAATAATTTAGGGAAAATGTAAAAGAGAATAAGTTTCGTTTTATGAGGTATGCATACCAATAATTACCCCCCCCCCCCCAAAAAAAAATGCATATTATTGATCAATGAACTGACCTGGCTGCCGCGCTGTAAATAGATAGCATTGATTACGTTCCCGGTGTGACAGGAATGGAAGTCCTAGGAATGGAAGCCCGGGCCCATGTGATTAGTACGGGTTAGGGTTAGTAGGAGTATTGGGGTTAGTATATGGGACGAATGTCACTTGTACAAAGTTATGGGGAATGGACTACGGTTTCTAAAGGACTACCATTCCTGTCACACCTGAGCAGATTCACAGTGCTCTGCAATATAAATGAACACGTCCATTACCTAATTAAAAAGTTTAAAATAACTCATGAAATCTGTTACACTAACTATCCCGTTGATATAAATCCGACTTTAATTGCACTAATTTTGTAATACAGTCTGAGTTCTAAATTAAGATACGACTCCATAAAAATTAAAAGCGCACTCAGAACAATTTGATCCGTGGACTAACATATCTATGATCGCATTCAAAACGAGTTGAGCCAGGCTTTACAAATCCTGGGGACTAAATATGGCGGACGTACATGAAAGAAAAACCGCCTAATCTTTTAATAGTCTCTCCGCTTCTCTCACGCCTCCCCACACGTCGTCCCTGCGGGGGGACAGTCATTAAATCTCGGCTCCATTGGGACGACACATAAGTGGGGTCGGCCATATTTAGGCCGCGGATCAGGTAGTCCGCGGATCATCTGCCCTGAATGCGACCTAAATGTAGTACGTGACGAACGCCATGTAAATCCTATCTGGGGTCAATTCAGAACCAAGATCAGATAATATATACATGTAAGTTACAAAATAGTACAGATGCACCATTAGTCATGGATTCGACGGCGCAAAAGACAAAGTGAAGCAATCAGCTACAAAAAAATGTTAGCCGTAACAGCTACAAATCCCCAGCCCTATGGTTTAAAAAAAGTGGTTTTGAAATTAAAAAAAAAAAAGTCACACTGCATGAATTGCTCATTAAAAGCATTATTTGCATTTGCGATTCAAGGCGAGATCGAGTTATATACCATGATAGAACAAGACGATGAATAAAACTGGATGTGTATGTAAATGTATAGTTACTTTTCCCGCCACCAGCTAGGGGAAAGCAGGGAATCGCCACGTTTACTGGGACATTTGTTTATATTCGTGACATTGGTAGTTCATTGTCAATGTACTACTGGTGCATTTAGGACACCTAGGTACTAGTAGAAGCAGTGTTAACTGATTTTGATTATGATAACCACCTTTTAACTATGGATCTGATATAGATATGATAATATTTCATAATTCTTTTAAATAACCCAAAATGTAAAATACATTGTACAGTTATACAAGCATAAAGCCGAATTCCTTTCGCTTATCGTCGCCCTACTTCACAATCGACTGAAAACAGCGGGTAGACAAAAAAGAGTAAAATTAATAAAAACCAGTAACAATGGTTATAAATAAATAAATAAATAAATAAATGTAATCAATGGGGGTGATTAAACAATCTTTAACTAGACCGATAAAGTATTGGGACCACAAAGATGAAAAAATACTCCCGTATGTAAACTCTATGGGTCCGGCCCAGAATTATCAATTACCCCACCTAAAAAGGCAAACTTAGCAAAGTTATTTCAACGTACCTTTCTCACACTGGATCTCCCTACACTCAATACGTTTTCTCCTCCCGTCTGTTTGTTCGTCTGTTAAGCCTCTCTTCTGGTCCTCAAATCAAGTTCGGTCCCTTGGTTCTAAACTGTTTACAAGAAGCTCTGTACTGGTCCTACACCTGTAAATGTCCATCATGACGAGTTCAAACGTGTTCCCCAAACGTGTCCTTGGCTGACTCTATTATGGTCTCCAATATGTGAGGTTTAAAACTTTGAGAGGCTACCAAAAAACGTGCGTAAACTGAATGTTAGAAAGAAATGCATTTCAATTACTTAAAATTGTATTATATTTGCTATAATATATTCTCATATTTTTTAAAGAATACAAAAGTTTTGATGCGTGACTACTTTTAGGATGCTTAATACTACTACAATATTTATGGCGTTCTCTGCTTCTTGTTTTTAAGACAGTTACCTGTATATATACGTACATTCATGGTGATTGTGTGCATGTATGTGGGGGGGGGGCTACTCACTCACTATCATGATCGTGAGTTCTTTATTCCGTTTCAAGTTAGTATAACTAAGCTCTTATTTTCATATGGACGCGTTTATTCCCGTGAATTTCCTAAATGTCCACTGGACTGTCAAGAACTATAGTGATTCAGAGCTTTTAAAAATCAGAACTTAGTCCTTTATATAGGCACAGTATAATGGATTTTTACTGCATACGTTTTATAAATATATTAATACTGCAATTTATGTAAAGAGCTCCCTATGAAGGATAGTCTAGCTACTGTATTCTTTTACGCGTTTTGTTTTCAGAATTTTTTTTTTTTTCAATTTTCAGGATTTAGGGTTTAGGTATGGTCATTATAAAACTGCCAAAATGTAGGCGTTTTGTGCAAGTAGTAGAAATGGATTATATTATTTTCGAATCAGCGGATCTAAAATAAACAAAGTTTATTAATAAACGCGCATTATATTCGTAATTAAAGCCTATTTGCCTGTTTGACTGCATTTAAACTAAGACGCAACTGACCATAATGTTTGTTTGTTTGACGGGGCTGGTTTAGAGATGTGCTGCATACCTTGTTGGTATTTATACCTAGGCCTTCACAAGCTATATATCCCATATCATTCGGATAATGTTTAAGAGATGTTTTTCTACAGGATGACAATTTACCATCTCAATTATATTGCTTTAGGAGCGTACAGTGAAGATATTCTGACCAAAGATATTGTGGCGATTTGATCGACTAATGGTAGAGGACAGATCCAGTATAACTACGTAGTATAAGTATGCATACCAATGCAATTTACTGTTACACAACGCCGTACTCCCTTGGGCAAAATTAAAGGCTAACATCCCCGTTTCAATTTACCACTTCAAGGGAAAGATTCAGAACAGCGCCCTGGCCTGAATTTTGATCTTACAAACTGACCCCTAGAAACCACAGAATTTTCTTTAATGCCCGAAATCTGTGAATTTAAATACTCGATCCTACGGAGCTTTGTTAGTAATGAATTGTTGTAAAGACATGTAGGAAGCAGGGTGACTATATATGCTCGGAATTTTGTCGGAGAGGGAAATTTCTCGAGTTTGTTCACTGCCATGTGAAGCCATATTTTGTGGCCTGAGATGCCGTATCCGTTACTTCGTGACCTGACCTGTCAAAAGCACGTCTGGGCGCTCTTTTCATCTTTCGATTCTTCCACATAAATCAAGATACGGAGTAATTGCCCGGGGGGGGGGGGGGGGGGGGGGGGGGGGGGGGGGGGGAGGGGGGAGCATGAAGGGAATAAATAATTATAAGTAGTATCCTTGCGACACAAGGTTACTCTGCAATTTATATCTTTCAATTTATGCTGTGAAATAATAGCCAGCTAGTCTGTTGATCTCGCGAATCAACCAAATGACCGTTAGTTGAGTTGCTTAACTGCAAGTGATTAATCCCCTCCCCTCCCCCGAACGTCATACTGGCAGGTTTCCAAATGAAGACTATACCGCAGAAAATGTTTGGGGCCCAAAAGAGAGTCAGCCAAGGACACGTTTGGGGAACACGTTTGAACACGTCATGATGGACATTTACACGGTACAGGTGTAGGACCAGAACAGAGCCTCTGGTAAACAGTTTAGAACGAAGGGACCGAACTTGATTTGAGGACCAGAAGAGAGGCTTAACATGTGTCCACTGAGCCACTTTATTGTGTACAACAACTGCATGTATGCCACCTGTGCAACTCAAGGGCTACCTTAGGGCTATCGGTCTTAGTAAATCGATCCAACTCTGCGGGGACTCTGCGCTGAATGCAATCAGTTTAACAGATTAACACGAGCCCTCCTGGGGTTAAGTAGAATACAGAATACAGAAGAGCTGGTGATTATACAAGTACTATACGTTGGAAACAAGAGGTGGAGTGTCATTCAGTTAGGCCGATTGCACTTTGCGGTTCCCGCAGAGTTGGGTTGAACTACGTAGCCCGATAGTGTCTATGGGAAATGCGTCTATGAGCGCATTCAGATTCACACATCACACTAGCTGGGTCGATCCAACTCTGCTGGGGATTCTCGTTGAAGTGCAATCAGAGGAATCAGCTTAATTGTCTTACTCGTCTCCTTGAGCAGCTATAGGGAGTAATTAACTATAGTTTGTTGATTAAGCTGATTCCACTGATTGCACTTCAGCTAGTATCCTCCGCAGAGTTGGGCCGATCCAGCTAGTACGATGTGTGGATGTGAATGCCCCCTATGGCACAAGACAATAGAGACGACCTTGGAACATTAATGTATCCTTTGATGTCAGGGGCTTGTACAATAAAATAATATACAAAATTTAGGTATAAGCCCGTGTGGGAAAACATCCACTTTAACAGTCTGGTGCAATGAAACTACCTCCCCTACCCGCCCCCTAAACAGTGGCACTGCAGTACAGAAGGATATTGTTACCCTCTGTTATCAGCCCCCCTAAAATACGCTACATAATCACGCTGATTTTCAATATTTTTGTACCAGACCACTAGCGCACCCTGTGGTCAGAGAGTAGATAATTGTAGGGTTGAGTGTAATCACTCAGCCGGGTAGATCTGTCTGGACTACCCTCTACCCTCTATTTTTGTGGACAGTTTTTGATGAGGCGATTGTGTTTTGACACCAGACCAAAATGACTGTCTATTTATCTAGAGACATATCTGTGAAAAAATCAACCTGTCGTCCTGGTAGAGGGTAGCCTATATCTGGACCAAGTCTGAGACTTCTCGCTATCTTTTGATATCGTGGGCTTCTTAAATAGTGTACAAAATTTTAAATATGCATTACGTATCATAGGGATGCTGTACTCTGCGCCTACTGTACGTGTGAACCCCCCCCCCCCCCCCCTCCGCTGTCAAATATAAAGGGTATGACCGGCTAGGAATGTGTTCCTGTTGATTACTCGAAATATTCTTGTGTTCCACACTTTTGTAACAGACTACCAGTGCACCTTGTTATCAGGCAACGCATATGCAAACAGAAATAAATACAGCAGTCAATTTTCAAATATACGAACTCTGTTTATCTTTAACAAATAATTTTATTCAAATATAATTAAATGATAAGCGAATTTACAATCGGGCGTCTCAATATGTAATGCTGTCTAACCTAACCATAGTGAGAAATACTACGCAACTGTGTGATTTTGTTTTATCTTATTTAACTAACTTAAGTAGCTATAAACAAAACGTGTTTATTTAGCAAGCCTCCGTGTGTTTTGTTCTGTGTAGGTTTTTATCCTACAATGAGACATATTTTTAATTTAATTTTTAATTTAATTTTTCAATAACGGCTTGGCAAAATACTAGCATGGTTTAGTAAACAGTACAAAACGAAGAAGGCATAAACGTATACAGAGCTTATAACAGCGGGTCACATATTATGCATGCATCTACAGCAAATATACTTCATACACAAAATCTTTAACAACTTCCACAGGACCTTCATGTACACTGTGCCCTGCGTCTCACCATATACTTGCCTCTGGTATATACATGTAGATTGCACCTTAAATGATTAAAATAATAACTGATAGACTTTTATTTCATTTTTTAACCTTGCTTTTTAGTTTCTTTGTTTTAAATTTGTTTACGTATGTCTTTTAATATCCCTTTATTCTTATTCACTAGTGGTTTTATTCAACTATGATGCAATGATTGTAATTATCCAACCCTCGGGTTGCAAGATTGATAATAATAATAATAATAATAATAATAATAATAATAATAATAATAATAATTTATGCAATAGAATACCCTTTGGTAATGACATGCATGGACTGGACATGTCCAATATAGTGAGCACGGGAACCAAGAAGAAGACGACAACTCTTTAACAAAAAAAGAAAAAGCACTTAATGCACTGAAGAATTGTCGTCTTTTTCTTGGTTCTCGTGTTCACTACTGGGCATGTCCAGTGCATGTATGTCGTTAACAAATGGCATTATATTGTTTTCTTTAAATAAGCGTCCTTTGTTACTCGAGATCAAGTACTATCTGTAATGTATGGCACCGCAAGCACCGTCTTTCTCCGTGAATATTGCACTGACCAAACTCCCCTCCAAATAAAACCCCTTGTTATGTTCAAACTTAAGTTGTGACACCAGTTGACCGAGTAAGGTCTGTTCAAGTTAACCAGAAACACATCTTTACTGTTACTTAGTAACCCACATAGTTAGGCCAATTCACATTTCTAATGATATTTCAATTTGCATTTTGCTACCGAGTCCATTTTCAACATTTTCTTAATGACTGAATTGTATGGTGTACACCATTTCAGATAGTACTTGTTCGATGATATAAACTAAATCTTGTTTTCTCACACTGAATTTCAAAGCAGGTAACATGCTTTATAATTGAGATAAGATATTATTGCGTTGTTCTCTTAGTCGTTTCTTTGTGTGTAAAAAAACATTGATCTCAGATACTGCATATGCTTTGATTAAACAAAGTTATGTTTAAAACCTGCAGAAATAGAGGGTGAGAAACCTGGCGTAGTTCGTTATCAAAGTGTACAAAACATTTTCATTATCAACATATGTAAAAAATTCGTTTTAAGATGTACAAATCATCAACAAAAAGTGTTCAAACATAAACAAAACATATTTTCAATGAACATACAAATCCCTTTGATCGTTGCACTTAATTCGTATCTTACCCTTACAATAAAGATGTCGACTACTTCGTTTTTTTTTTTTCATTTTTCCTTTTTTTCAAAATACCTACAATCAAGCATTAGCAATAGCTCATCTTGTTACCGCAATTCATAATCCTTAATTTCTAAAATAGCTTACACTTATCGGAACTCTCATCTTCACCGCCTTGACTCCACCAGTAATAACCAACATACTGATCTCATATTCTTATTTATATGAATAAAGTTATCAAAACCATACAACTAGTAACATTATAAAATTTACATTGGAAATAAATATAACAATGAGGTAAAAAAAACATGAAAATCTTCTGATCTTTCAGTTGAGTACAACCGTGTTGTTCGCATTGCTATTTTATGTGTCAACTTGCATACGTATACGAAATTCTCTTCTAGATCTCTGCTGACAGTCATATCACACACACGTCACCTTAACCATGCCTACCGTGCCCTTATTCTGAGCGAGAAGGCTCTCTCTACTGGTCACCGACCCGTCACTTCCCGCCCTCTGGTGTGACCTCTGCATTTTGTTTTGACCCATGGCCTCAGAGTTTGACAGACCTATTCCCGAGGATGCCCCGTGTACGCCCGGCAAAGGCATGTGAACGGCCAAGTCTCGGTTTTCATCTGTAAAATTGGTACTGTCTGTCTCACTAAGAAGTCCTGAAAAAAGAAGATGTACTTACAATTTCGATGTTCATTTGAAGAATTAGTTAGGAAAAAATTAATGCCAATTTTTTCAATACTTCGTTTGCAAAAAGTCTCTTTCCGAACCATTATTCAGCAAATGAGGCAAATAAATAGGCCTACTTGAACGCCTGTAATGTAAATAATTAATATATACTATAAATAACCATATTACTGTACATACAGAGACTTGAAGAGTATGTAAGAAATACTTCAAGTGTCCAGGAGAGCATATCTCAGTTCCTCTTACGTCAAAAACTGGGTCGTTGAATTGAGTTGCTATGAAAACAGTCACTTCAGTAACATTGGTAACGTGTGTGTGTGTGCGTGTGTGTGTGTGTGTGTGTGTCTGTGAGCCAAATGGTTTACCTGTATGTCACTTTTTGGTGAAATGGGTACATGTACACCTCTTCTACATGAGCAGTGTTGAATGACATCTATCTTTTTCAAGTTTCAACTTACCTTCAATTTTTTGCAGTATGGCTTGGGATATGTTCCCCTGTCCTATAAAATCCAGCGCCCGCAGAAGAGCCGCCACCGTAGCGTCTCTGGCGCGTTTTTCCTTCCAGATCGTGAGCATTCTGCTCACTCGATCTGCAAGCGGTGTACTGGAAGCTGAAATGTACAAGAATATCATCCACCTTTTTATAGGGATTACTCAATCTTTTCACTCTTATTAAATTTTTTCTTGACGCCCTCCCCCCTCTTTTTTTTATCTACCTCATAACTATATTGGCTCATGTTGACATTTATACATGTATCTGCCTTGAAAAATCTACCTAATCATCGTTTCAACAGTACACAAAAATTAATAATCAGTTGTTTCATTTATGTATATTTATACGTACACGGTAATTCATTCACATATTTTTTAAAAACAATTTTATCATGCTTATTCACTTATTTACTTTAGAAAAGTATTTTTTGCAAAAGAAATTGTGATGTTTAAAAACTTACGAGGATATGCTTCATATATTTCAAAACGCACAGTAGTATCAAAATTCTCCAACAGACGTCTTCCCAATCGCTCCCAGTTTTTACCGATGTTATTTTCCACTATCCCAAATGCTATATGAAGAACTAAAAAAGTTGAAATTTATGTAAAAGTTGGACGACTTTTAAATGTAGCAAATCGTAGTTTTGGAGCTGATTAATAAACACAATCAGTGCATACTGCAAGTTTTGATAGCAAGTTTCAAAAGAGAGAGAGAGAGAGAGAGATGCCACACATTTTACTCTTCAGGTTTTCCTAACCTAAGTCGTGACCTCGTTTATAGGGAAATGAAGAATTTTGACAAAGTAGCAGTATGATATCATACACCAGTACAATCCCAATTACCTTCCCCCTCCAAAGTTCCACTAGTCAGTCGGGCCAGAATCTCCTGTCTATTTTGTTCTTCATTCTTTTTGTTCGTTGTCCATTTCCATGCACAATAAGCTATAATGGCTAGTGCACATAAAATAACCCCAGGGACCGTCACACCAAGTATAATCTTTAGCATCTTAGGCCCTTCTGACTTCTGCTGCTGTGAAGAACCGGTCTGGTTGCAGTCCTTGGTCCAATCTGAAATAAGAAATTGCACAGACTCATGTTGAATGTCGAGTTTTCATAAATTAAAGAATGAATTCCAAATTACAGTATAAGTTTTTTTTTTCAAAATAACAATTTAACTTATGATTATTTGAACTCCAAGTTTAGCTTCTGCGTTGACGAAACTATAATTACAACTGAAAAAATACCACTGAAAAAATTATATGCTGTAAATGAATTCATTATTTGTCATTTCAATTATATAGAGAGCATATGTTGAGTGAACGACCATAACAAAAGCTAAATTTAAATGACTGACTGACGAATAATTTTTAACATAAATATCAAATTATTAAATGCAAAGTCTTTCTTCAATTAAGAAAGTAAAAATGCACCTGTGTCTGCCTTCCAATAATGTCCCAATTTGGTCTATATGTTAATTTCTCAAAATTGATTTAATATTTTACCTGTGAAGTTGGCTGCGCTGCAGATGTTGTCCGCGGTGGCGTTTCCCTTGATTTCCACACATTTCCCCTCTCTCCGACAACTGAAACATGAGACGTTTGCGTATATTGTGTTAGGTGAGACCCCCGTGCATTGTATTGGTTGCGATCGTTTTACTCTTCTCCGCACAAAACAAATGCCGACATCATCATCAAAGACCTATTCGGGGCCGGTTTCACAAATAGATCTACCTCAAAATTTCTCTTAAAATCTTAACTCTCTAAATGTGTCATGTATTTTATCAATTTTTTACTCACAATCGTTGTTGTTAATTCATGAACCACATAATTACCTCCGCAAAGGAAGTTATGTTTTCACCCGTTTGTTTGTTTGTTTGTTTGTTTGTCTGTCATCAACATAACTCAAAAAGTTATGGATCGATTTTGATGAAATTTTCAGGAACTGTATGAAGTGGGCCAAGGAACAGATGACTGGTTTTTGGTGGTGATCTGGGTCAATAATCAATAATTAATAATAAATTGCTGCCTTGGCGGAGGTCTGCGCTGTCGGAGTGCTTTTCATTAATGTGGAAGGGAGACTTTGACCAAGGACGAGAGTGGAGGGGGGGTCTTCGTTGTTCCTCGCACGCACACACGCACAACGGATCCACCTATGTTAGTTTCAAGTTTTTTCTGAGACTTACTTGGTGTGTTGCTTGCAGCTGTCACCGTCCTTGAAAAAACCCTCTGGACACTCGGGGAAACAACCTGACAAATACAAAATAATAATAGTAAAAAGCAGTTTATCCACTTCCCTCATGCATTCATTTTGACATTTCTTTTTGTTACAAATTCTTCAAAACAAGGAGCCGAGAGGTTCAACACACACCTGTGCAACGTACATGTATGTCAGGAACTTTTTTTGCTATAAATAAATGATTAACAAATAAACAGAAAGAAACCACGAAAAATCTTGCGATTTGTTAAAGACGTTGTGAGTTTTTCGGTGACTTTGAAGGTCAATTCATTAACGACAACGACCGCAGCGGGGACAAGAAAACTGAACAGCTTTGGGGAACTCTGTTACTGCTTTCATTTTGGATCACCTCGGCCTCATAATAATTATGTCACAAAGGGTTTTCTCGGAAGTTTGAATCGCTTAGCGCATTATAACAAACAAAATAAAGATAAAGGTATCTCAATACTAGGTCTAAATGTACAACAGTCTGACTGATGCTTGTACACAATGTGTATGCCTGGATAATCAATTGTATTACCTTACTGCTAGCGTTCAAATATTTACTAAAACAAAAAGAAGTACCGGTACAACAATTTTCAAAACCTCAAAAAAAAAAAAATAAATAAATAAAATAAATAAAATAAAATAATAATAATAATAATAATAATAATAATAATAATAATAAAATAAAAAGTGGGTGGGAAGCATTTTTGATTTTTTTGGTGTTCCTTACAAGACAGGATTCAGCCATAAATAGCCGAAAATAATCAATGGAAAATCTTGAAAAGTTTGTGCAATCTTGTGCGGTAGAGTGCAGTCTTATCAATGCAGGCTATCATGTCTATGAATCGTCTGCAACAATTGGGTGTGACCCGGGAGCAGAACAGTTTAACGCGGTCTGTCCTATTTAGGGAGAGACAGATGGAATAAAAAAAGTGCCATGGTATCTGTAAAGTTCTATAGAGCTATGGGTTAGTTTTACTTCTATATCTAAAATTGTGCAATTTACTCTGCCTTATAGTAACTCTATGCAACCGGAATATTTTGCTAGCACCTTGATACATCTTCCACTTGTGTCTCCCCCATAAAACGGTCCACACTAAAAAATCGATAATCGTATGACAATTTTATACAGGCAATTGACCTACTTTTTAACCTGTGTAGTTATCTTCGCTATTTAGTCTGTTTACAAATTTGCAGTTAAAACGTGATACGGGTCTAAAAAATGATGGTAATAATTTTTTTACGTTATAAAAATAAAGAAAAAGAAAAACGCACGCCCCAAGTGACGAAATTTGTGAGTGAAAGGGGGCATAAAGCAAATCGTTTGACCTCTATATTCATTAATTTGTTTATCTGTTTGGTAAATGCAATTGGGACAACTTTGTACTTTTCCGAGAACGTGGACATTTCGAGAGGTTACATGTACTTATTAAGGACTAAAACTTGTAAAAAAAGGAAGAGAATTCCTGGGGAACAATGTAGATAGCATGAAAAGATAAATGAATAACTGAACTGATCTGATGATCAAAATAACATATAATTGAATAAAAACCAACAAGAGGGAGAAATATAATTTTTATCACTTGATGGATATACTAACAAACACCCTCACCTGTGCTGTTTTCCTTGGTCGTTTGACCAGGCGGACAAGAAGGTCGTGGCGTGGTAGGCCGCACGCTGGGGTCAGGAATGCATTCACCGAGTGTCTTGTGCCATGTGCAACCTTGAAGACAAGAGCATTCCGCATCCTTGGTCAAACTACCGGGGTCCTTGACGGTGGTGCATTTCTGTACGTCTGGATTCTGATCTAGACATAGTCGTCTGTAAATTAAAAAAAATTATATTTATATGATACTGATATTTATATTTGATGTTACGAAAAATACAAATATTATAACTTATCTCCATTCCTCACACAAAACCATGGAGGAAATCACCTGTTTTCGAGCTCTTAATGTAAATTTCTATCTTTTAACAGTCTAAATCTCCATTGGGAGACATACTGGTAAAACTTTTAAATCCGTTTTGTCTCCGTTTTTGGATAAGGTATACAACCTGTACAATGAATACAGATCGACTTTTAGAAAGGGAAAGGCTTACACTTCAAATTATCCCCATAGTTTACCCTCCCCCCCCCCCCCCCGGCAGCCTACACCAAGCTTACATGCACGTACGCGAACAAATAAAACGTGAAAAATCACAAAATGAAAACACCTTTCGTTCCCATTCAGAATTTAGTGACTTACTTCAGTTTGCATCTTTTACCCAGGGGATTCACATTATCGTCTTGATAGTAACCGTCTTCACAGGGGACGCAGCGTGACGAATCCCTGTCATGAGGTGTGCACAGTTTGGCATACTGCCCTGGAATTTGAAGAACGGTAACTGGTGATTAAAAACCCGTGTCATAAACGTATAGAACGACCAAATTCAAACCGCTTTACGAGACAGTTGAGTCATCACGTACTGATAAAGAAAATGCATACGAGGTAGAAAATTCATTGACGTCATTGATATTCTAAATCAAACACTTTTCATTGTGTTATATTCCATTACATTGAATGCATGAATTGAGGTTTTTAAAACTTTTTAGTGTCCTTAAAAATATTTTAATCGCTTTTCTTCACTTTTGCAGAACACGCTGTGTGAAAACAAAAAAAAAATGGGGTATTTAAAAGAAAAAGGGAAGAAAGTTTTGACAGCAAAATAAAACGTCCTTTTGAAAAAAAAGGAAATACGAAAAACGTACCGAAAGGTAGGCAGGCAAGTACTAGACTAAGCACGCTGTCAAACGGGCAGACAAACAGAAAAAAATACATACAGCATTCACTGAGACCGATACATAAACACGCATTAATGTGTTTAAAATTACTAATGAAATCTGTTATACTAACTATCCCATTGATATAAATTCAACTATTTAGTGCGCTAATTCTGTAATATTGCCCAAATCTAGATAAAAAGTGACAGCGTTAAGACTAATGTCGAATGCAGTACATGATCAGTGCCATGCAAAACCTCTTTCATACATGTATATGATAAGATTAGATAATACACAGGTAGGTGATTAAATAGTACCGTTGTACAATGAGTCATGGATCTGTAAGGCGCGAACGACATGATGCAATCATCTAGAAAATTAATATTAGCTATAACTTCTACAAGTCCCCAAAGCCTGTGGTTTAAAAATACAGCTTTGAAATTAAAAACCAAAAACGATCAAACTGCATGGGTTGCTCATTAATACCATTATTTGCATGATTGAAAAAGACAATGAATCAGACTGGATAAATCAGTTGAAGCTGGGGTTTGAGTAATAAGAATAGTGTAAAAAAAGCGATCCAAAAATGACAAAATACTATCCTTGCGGGCCCTTGACTTAGACCCCATTTCCAGAGATTAGATCGATCTACTTTAGATCGACCTAACTCCCTGGGGTTCACGCTAAATAGCTGTCAGCCGAGCGGACACGAAAGTTAATTACCCCTTACAGCTTGTAGTAAGCGGGACGGACATTTAAGCCGGATTATCTGACAGTAATCTAGCGAGACTCCCCGCGGGGATAGATCGATCTAAAAGCTCTGGGAATACAGCCTTAGGCTGAAGCGCGTAGTTGCTTCTCCCGCCTCCAGTGAGGGGGAAGCAGGGAATCCCCCCCCCCCCCCCTTCAAACCCCCCCCCCCCCCCCCCCGCGCCATGCACGTTTACTAGGACATTTGCTTGTATTCGTAACATTGGTAGTTCATTGTCATTGTACTACATTTATGACACCTAGTTAGAACAATGTTAACTAATTTGGATAGGCCTAATGATAACCACTTTTTAAATACGTTTACATGTCATGATTCTTTTAAAAAACCCAAAATATAAAATACATTGTACAGTTGTAAAAACATAAAGCCGAATTCCTTTCACTTATGTCGCCCTAACTCTACTGAGTGGGTAGACAAGAATAAATCAAAATGAATGAAAATCAGTAACAATGGTTAAAAATAAATAAATATAAGCAAACGGGAGGTGATTAAACAGTTTTCAACTTGACCGATTGAGTGTTGGGACAACGAAAAAATACACTTCCTATATAAACTCACCAGGTCAGGGCCAGACTTTTCAATCATTCCCCCTATAAAAGTCATAAAAGGCAGACTTAGCAAAGTTATTTCAGCACACCTACCTTTCTCACACTGGATCTGCCTACACTCAACCTTGGCACCATAGTCCTCGTTCCGGATATAAATGTAGCGATATTCCGCCCCAACGTTTACCACTAAAAACAGTCCTAGAAAGCCTAAAATGCAACTGCGTAGAAGGGGTCCCATGCTTGTTTTGAAGAGTGACCTCAGCGTCAGTGCTTTTATCTGTTCGATCGCAGTATTTAGGCCACAAGTAGATCTAGACGACGAAAGTACAGTAAATATTTTGTACTGATTATTACTATTATGTTTATGTCTCTTTCTCTGTCCTCGGCTGTCCGATTGTTGTGCTCTCATCATCTATCTAGTGTGTCCACTGGCATTTAACAGGTAAGTGCATGTATATATTGTTATATTCCATGACGTCACTGTGGTAATAAACCAGAATCAACCGGTCTGCGCGCAGTCACATATAACGGAGTAGGGGATTTTTTGTTTTCTATAAATAGGAACAAGGTTATGCCTGGTGATTAAAAATAAAGAAAAGCAACGATATTTAAGATTGTTCAACAAAGTTTTATTTTTGAATATGTTTAGATACTCTAATATGAAAATATCTACACGTTATCCAAACCCGTAACCGGGGGTGGGGGTGGGGGGTGGGAGGGGGGTTCGAAAGAACCGCCCTTTTTGTTAGGAAAAGGTCCATTCTGGGTAAAATTTGATCTATGTACTCAAAGGTTTTATTGGAAAAGGTCCACTTATTCAGAAAAAGACCCCCCCCCCTTTTGAAATTGCTGGCTACGGGCCTGTTATCGTTATGGGAAAGTTTAAAGGTGGCAGGAGAATAATGTAAATATGACGCTCTGTAAATACACGGCAGTGCCAAAACTGAAGTAGCCGGCGGATTTTGGGGAGGGAGGGGGGCTGCCCCCCCCCCCCCAAAAAAAAAAAAAAAAAAAAAAAAAAAAAAAAAAAAAAAAGAAAAAAAATCGCCTCTGACCCCTCTTCAAATAATCCTGGATCTGCCACGATTCCAAACTGAAAAAATAAATTAGTAGGCCTACTTTCTCAGTCATTATACCTATAAAATGTGTGCATTGAACTCCAAAATAGTTGGTGTCCTTTTAAAACATGTAAAATATTGGCTATGGCAGTGTTCAAATTTTGTTGAAACACCGATATACACCACAATACGAAAGGGCAGGCCCGAAAATGTGTCTCCTATTTTTTTTTTTTTTTTTTTTTTTTTTACTGTTATGTGATGCGTTTGACTAAAAGGGACTTTTAACGGGTTTATATAAATGTCACTGCCAAGCCTGAACGAGTCACCTACTAGGAATGCTTGGAAGCCAATCACGACTAATATTTACATTAAGGGCGTAAGCTTCTGTATACACAGACAATCAATAAACGACGTATCTATTTTTATAACCAAGTTTCGGTGACGTTTACGCTCCCCTAGTTGAAAACAAACATTTGTCATCCGCTTGTAATAATGGATGAATTATAGGCCTACGACAAAGGCCAGTCCCCTCCCCCCAAAAAATAAATAAATAAATAAAAGATGGTATAATTAGCGAATAAGCAATTTCCCATCACTAAGAACTGAAGAATTGTTCTCCTTTAGCATTTTGGCTTTACCACACAGTGAAAGGCTCTGGTGAAAATAATATGTAAATCACAATCATCTGGATAAAGTGTTACGATTGGGTTAAAAAATAAATAAAGTCAATAAATGAGGGTTCCTATAGGTGGGTAGTTATCACAGTTCACGGGAAATATAATGATCAATTCAAAAATAACAGTAAATAAAACTTGATTCATAACTAATTGATAATGCAAGTCGAAAGGTCTGAAAATCAAGAAAGGGGGAGAATAAAAGCCCACATTCACGAGTCACGGGCGTGGGGTGCGTCACGGATCACCCTTCAAAATATGAGCGTTTCACGCGTTTCAGGAGGTAAAAAGTGGCTTTTACGGGTTGCGATAGGAAAATACCCTTCTAAGTGGAATTAGCAGGGCATTAAGGAAAAAAGCTGCGTTGTAAATAATAAGTATCTTACAGACTCCAGACGCAGAAGTTCCATGTGCATTGCAAATTACATGAACGCACTGATTACCTCCTACAAGGAGATACGTTTTCTCCTCCCGTTTGTTCGTCATCATCCTAACTCGGAAATGTTATCGGTGGATTGTGATGAAATTTTCATGATACGAGTGTAGGTTACATACGGGCTTACTTAAAAATGAGAAAATTAAGGTTAATTATTAATCAATTAATGCAGGCCCGTAGCCAGGGGGGGGGCGGGGGGTTCGAAAGAACCGCCCTTTTTGTCGGGAAAAGGTCCATTCTGGGTAAAATTTGATCTAGGTACACAGAGGTTTCATTGGACAAGGTCCACTTATTCAGAAAAAGAACCCCCCTTTTGAAATTGCTGGCTACAGGCCTGTGATGGTTAATCTTCAGTCAATTACAAGTTAATTTACCTCTCTGCTGGAAACATGATGCAAAAAGTAATGGAGAGATGGTGACCAAATTGTGAGGAAAGGTCGGGAATAGGTACTTTTGGGGAACCCAAAAGGGGGTGAATATTTGTAGCTTCTTAATTAGTTTATTAATTAGTTTACTTATTTATTAGTAAGTTATTTAAGTAACTAACCATTATGACGAGCAATTAATCAGTTAGTTAATAGTACATTAGACAAAGTGAAGATTGAATTAATTTGTTGAATAACTAATTTACAAAAGAATGCACTCTCCGAGTGCTATTCTAGTCAACTGAAAAAATTATCATGTTAAATGGCTTATGTTGCACTTTTTTGAGACTTACAAATAACCTAAATGCTTTATTCTAATATATTTGCCTTCAGTCCACATCCTTGTCACATATCATCATTAATTGACTGCATTAACTTTACCAATTCACAGCCCAAATGACTTAATCTTACCAAATGGAATTATTGCAAGTTGTGTGATATTTTTTTTTGGGGGGGGGGGGGGGAGCTCAGCATCTAATGGATAAATGAAATGCTGCTCAATAATTTGAAAATTAAAAATAGAGTTAGAGTAAAAACAGTTCCAGTAACATTTTATAAATGAGTCAGTGGTTAATGAGATAACAATATTTAAAGTTTATTTTAAATTATAATATAAATACACTTATACTTTCAATTTTTTAAAAAGTTTTTATATTTTAGTTTCTCAATAGCATATCAAACATTCTTTATACATTGCAATCTTAACCACTTCCAACAGAAAAAGAACAGAGCTTACTATTTTTTTTTATCAAATAACCAAACACAGCAATTTCTGCCAATAAAAGAATTGTTTCCACATTTTTGAAAGTTTCATTTTTTTCACTCAGAAGATTACCATACTGAGCATCTGCTTATAAATACAGCATGTACTAGTACATTTATTCTTTACAGAACAGTTTCCCTCTGTAACACCTTTTAAAAACTTTTTCATCTTTTCTTACCTTGGAAAAACAGAGAAAACTTATAATAAATGGCAATGTCTTTCTTTCTCTAAAGTGGAAAGAACACAAGTGCTTGTTGCTAACAGAGGAAAAATAAATTAGCTCCAATGTGCAACCGTCACTTTCGAATTACTATATGCATTCTTTTATTTCCCCACAACACTTTTCCACCCTGATTTCTAATGGTTCAGTTCATAAAAGTCCACTTCAGTCCCAGCCCCTACACCAATAGCACAGCGTTAATACAGCCATCATTTTCAGGGTTATTTGTAATCTGTGCATATTTTCCCCACACCACTTTTCCACCCTGAGTCACAAGGCCCAGTTCACTAATGTTCACTTCAATGACAGTGCCCTTGGTTAGCACTCCTAGTGAGGTATACAGGGGGGAGCTGGGGTTCTTCTTCACTCCTATGATAGGGAGACAGAATGTGGCTTTTAACTCGGGGTGTGTCACATGGGCCTTCTTGTACCTCAGTCCCATTGGGCGAATAAATCGTTCATATTTTGGAGGTTTTCGTGTGAACCCATCCCCAACAAAGCATGGTTTGGTCACCATTCTCTTCCAAGCTTTCCGCTTGGATTTACCAGTTCGTACAACTTTGAAGACTTCAGCCTCGCTGACGCCTCGAACTTTAGGAAGTGGCACCTCCCACTTGCCAGCTTTTTCTTTTCGTTTTTGTTTCACCATGTTTGATAAAACCTTGGCTCTGGACTGTCCTTCGCGGTCCAGAAGATAGGCAGGCACAGCGCCCTCTGGGACCACGTCATCCTTCTTCTGTTTGGTTTTTCGTTCTTCGTGCATTTTGATGGTCTTTTTCATTTGGACCTTCTCAGCATGTCGTTTCTTGTTGTACAACTTGGCCTTCAGACCACGTAACTTCTTTGCTTTCTCTGCCATCTCATGGGGCTTTCGGCTTTCTTTCTTTCTCCTTGAAAATAAAATTTAACAAGGCAGCAAAGCTGTCAAATGTACAGACAAAAAGCAGGAAATAACAAAATACGCTACTGTCAATTCTGATGTAAAAGTACATTATGTTAAACTGCAAATTCAACATAAAATTTTAATTATGCTCAACAGGTAATACCAATGTAAGTAAAATGTGTAACAAGCATAAGGCTTCAGGCCCATGGGAGTTCAAGTTCACACTTTGAAAATGTAAAACTTCCAAAAAAAAAGTCAATTAGACTGCTTTTCCAACTCGAGCTGCATTTTAGTCCTGTGTTTCTTTTTTAAAAGTTTGACAATCATAAGTAATATGGTTTTCCCATGATGGTCATCATGGCAGCAATACCCAATATTGTGTTTTCTTCTATTTTGATGCAATATTTCATAATGCTTAACAGCATAAAGAACATCAGTTTTTAATAATAAAATATATGTATCGTGGATTTTCAGAAAATGTGACTAGCATGGGTCTTCAAGCCCAAGGTGGTTCTAAGTCACACCTTGAAATTGCCAATGTGTGAAAAATTAAATTTTCACAAAAAACTGATTAACTGCCAGAAAAATTTACCAAATAGACTGCACTGCCTAATGAAACTGTATTTTAGTCCCATGTTTCTTTCCTGTAAGTTTGAGAACAGTAAGTGACATGATTTTCCTTAAATGGTCATCAAGGGAGCAGTGTCCAAAATAGGGGTTTCTTCAAATTTTGATGCAATATTACATAATGTTTAACAGGATAATAACCATCAATTTTTAATAATAAAATATTAGTATCATGGATATTCAGAAAATGTGACTAGCAAAGGTCTTCAGGCCCATGGAACTTCAAAGTCACAACTTGAAAATGCCAAAATGTAGACAAGACAGTACTGTCCTGAAATGCATTTTTTTCCATTTTTAACAATTTTTTAACATATAACAAAATTAACACTTTACTGCCATTTTTACCAACTAACTACCAACCATTTTTATCAACTAAGAAAATTGATGAGATGGGAAAAATATCAATAGAACAGTGTTTAATGTCCAATTTCCTCCATTCTGAGTTTCTGAACATAGTGAATGAATGAATGAATCTGACAAACTGCAATGATAAGAGTTTATTTCCATTTTTGAAACTCTATTATACAATACATGATAACAAGCTTACCATCATTTTTACATAATCAACTAACAATGTTGTAAAGATGCAGGAAATGTTAAACAAAGACTTTTACGTATCTTATTAGTTAAATAATGAGACTGTTAACATGCCTAAGAATTGAATCTGAGGAAATGTGAAACAAGACAGTACTGTTATGAAATGCGTTTATTTCCATTTTTAACACTTTTTTAACATAAAACAAAATTAACAGTTTACTGCCATTTTTATATGATCAACTAAGAAAATTGATGAGATGTGAAAAATATCAAAAGAACAGTGTCAAATGTCCAATTTCCTCCATTCTGAGTTTCTGAACATAATGAATGATTGAATCTTACAAACTGCAATAATATGAGTTTATTTCCATTTTTGACACTTTATTACACAATACACGATAACAAGTTTACCATCATTTTTACATAATCAACTAACAATGTTGTAAAGATGCAGGAAATGTCAAACAAACACTTTTACGTATCTTATTAATTAAATAATGAGACTGTTAACATGCCTAAGAATTGAATCTGAAGAAATGTGAAAAAACAGCATAACTTATAAAATAATGGCCCGATTATGCTGATTTTCGAACTTGACCTGCGTTTTAGTAAGATTGATTACTCTTGTGAGTTTCATGACAACAGGCCTATCAGTTTTCATTGAAATGTGTTAACAGTGTTGCATATATGCTGAAAAGTGAAAAAACAGCATAACTACTAAAATGGTGGCCCGATCATGCCGATTTTCGAACTTGACCTGCGTTTTAGTAAGATTGATTACTCCTGTGAGTTTCATGACAACAGGCCTATCGGTTTTCTTTGAAATGTGTTAACAGTGTTGCATATATGCTGAAAAGTGAAAAAACAGCATAAATTCTACAATAATGGCCCGATCATGCTGATTTTCGAACTTGACCTGCGTTTTATGAATATTCATCAGCTCTGTAAATATAAAGCCAAAAAGTAAAACTGTCTTCCACTTATGGTGTTAACGCTGAAAGTGCACGGCGACGGCGACATCGACGGCGACATGAACGGCGACGGCGACGACAGACGCAGGTGATGGCAATATGTACAGACACATCTGTGTCTGTACATAAAAACAATGTAAATTTTCTTTTCAATTCCACTGAATACTTATCATATGCATCGAAAGACTTCTCTTTTTAAAACCAGACATTTTGAATAATTTACTTTTTCTTTTAATATATCTCTATATGCAATATCTTATCATAAATCAACAACCATTTACTAAACAAGATGGAAACATAATGATCTGGTTACAATGGAAATATTTCCTGTGGTTTCATACATTTGATTCCAGTCCTGTGTAACTGGCACATTTTCCAAATTTTACTCTGTGCTTGCAAGAAGAAGGACATGACAGACTGGGCAATAATAACACATTTAGAGTCTCAATCAAATGTTTCTCTCATACATTGTTGTTGCCTACTGGGGTACAGTAAACAAGCTAAACAATATCCACCTACCCCCCAAGTCTCTTATTCTTAATATTTAATATACTGTAACCAAAATTATGTTATTATTAAGTGATGACTTTGACCAATGTTTCTGCTATTCAAGTAAATTTATTGGGGAATTTATCCACTTATTTCCTTTTTTTTTTAATTTAACTTTTATACTTATTGACTAGTAAGATTACAGCATATTTTCAACCCAGTGATGGCCCCAGCCCTCACAATATTCCAATGACAAAGTTTCATGCAAAAAACATTGTTAAGTTTGTAAATAATTATGTATCCAAATAGCCCAGACACTGATTAAAGTCACCTAACAAACTAATTTAGAAAAGATACTGAAAGTCACAGAGTTAAATAGTGGAGATAAATACTGTCAAAGTGCCCTTGTGGGAGTGCAAGATTGAATGACTTAATGAATGTCTTTTTAAATTAAAAATGTATTTGAGCACTTACTTTTTCTCGTGGTAATCCAAGCGGTAGCCATGCCGCTTGCGATGGAGCTCTATGTGCTCGTTCTGTGGCATATTTAGGAGTTGATGCGGTTACTTGAGCAAGAATCTGAAAACAGGAATTTACGTTGTTGTTCGATGAATCGTTAATCATGTTTATTAAAACAAAAAACTCCTTATTTACCTGTCCACAATTAAACACACAATGAAATTTGTAAACGAGAGATTTATAAACAGACAATATGAAATACTGGACTTGCCTTCAAATAATTTTAAAACGTGTCGAGAAGAAATCTTGAATACTGATTTTAGGAGCCACGTCAGCTAATTGTCTCCACAGGTTATCGAGGAAGGGCTTTACTAAAGTAACTGTATATTCCATCATTATAAGTTCAACTTTAATAAAACATAACTGATCTTACCTATTCAATTTCGACTGAATGTGGAAATTATCTTGTTGACCACGAGGGAACAACATGGAAGTCTTGCAGTATCGCTCGCTAGTTTATCTCCAATGAAGTTGAAAACGAGGCTACGTGAGGACGAGGTGAGAAAAAGTTTATTATTGTACTTTAAAAGTACCCAGGTACTCTTCGCGTCTTTTATTTACCATGCTGATCCCTTAGATTACTTCAAATATGATGCATATGACAGGTTTTTAGAGAGACATGAGAAATCTGGAACAGAAGACTAGATTTCATACTAGGCTCCTGCAAACAAACTTGCACTGAATGAAAGTTGGAAATATGATTGGAAATGATACTGTGAGTGTTAACAGGGGGCATTCTCGCAGCCCCCAGACGTAACTTCAGATACCTTTCTTGCGCAGAAGTTCTAGCTTTACAACGAAGAACATGCACATGTATTAATGTCCATGGCTGCAAAAGTAAAACTGTGGTGTTAGCAAACTCCAATCCCAAAGAATCTCTGTAGTGTAATTTATTACTGAAATAAATTACAGCAGCTACATGTCAATGCAGTGTCGCCATCTATAACAACACAGTTACTGAAGTGGTCTTTTTGCCAGAGTGGTGAACACGATCTTGATGTGACTCTGATGGGGAGTGAAAAAACCCAGAAGATCCATCATTCTGCAGACATGTCTACTGTACATTTGTCATATTAAGTTCATAGCATGTAGTTATAGTTACTATACACAGGGATGGAGGGATGCCGTCTTCTGGGTCTTCTGGCAGATGATCAGAATTTTTTTAGTTTTTATTAACGGGCATCATATTTTTCTGTCGGAAAATGGTCAAGATTTGAGGATGGATCAACAGATAATTTAAAAGACTGTCGGAAAATATCTTTGGATCCGTCCCTGCTACATTACAGTGTTTAATTTAAGGATTAACTGCCCAGTATTTGGTACGATGTAAATATTTGAAAGTCTTTGGAGTCCTTAACCGTCTTCAGAGATAAATATTAAATAAAACTTAAAGGGATTGTTTAGCATATCAGATGATTTTTTTTCATTTCCAGGATGCATCAAGCCTTAGGCCAACAGCTGGTAGCAGGCAACAAGAGCAAGCAAAGAGCATCATCAAATCAGTCTCCATATTTACATATCTTACCAACAGACTAATGTAACCAGGCAACCAAGCTGCTGTAACCAAGTAAAAACCAATGTTACTAGGCAACAAGTTAATGTGTGTTGGTAACTAAACTAATAAGAATACAGTCCACATGCTGGATTCCCGTGACCTGCTGCCCATCCTTTTTACCCACAATCCTCTCTGTCATGGGGTCCATCGGTGAGATTGAGGTCTGTCTCCCCGTCCCTGTGTTTGTGGCTGCTGTGAAACTGACCCAGGAACAGTCCGTGGATTACATAGGAGCAGACAAGCATGGTCAGTGCGAGAAACGAAAATGACATGGATGTGCCTTCTGGTCTCATTTCAGTTAAAATTTTAGAATTTTTATATGGAAACTTCAGCACTTTTTGTATAATTTTTAATATATGAACCTTTATTTTTTTAAGGATATGCAATTTTTTGTAAAACCTTTAATCATTATGAACCTTTTTTCAAGAACATTGTATTTAATTTTATTGTCCAAAATGAATGTCACCAGTCAACAACAGAAATAATTCAAAAATTAAAATTAAAAAGACCAGTTCATAGTTCATAATTATGTCAACAGTTTTGGAATTGGGTTACCTTGGTGAGGAATTTTCTCTCTGAAATTAAAGACTTGCTACTAGTATATAAAGGTCTGATGCTTGTTACGTTAATCCCCCCCCCCCCCAAAAAAAAAAATAATAATAAATAAATAAAATAAACTAATTGATAACTTGCCTTTGTTTTGGTGTAACATTTTCATTTGGCTAATGTTCTTCAGTAGTCTGCATAACAGATTTTTCTCATTTCCCCAGGTGTCTTGTGAGATATTATTTAAAGCATTTTAATATAGGAATGAAAGGAACTTGAAGTTTAAATTCTGTTATAATTGTACCATAGGAATTTTGTAACATTGTTTGGTGGTATTATCTGTTTTCTTAAGATAAATATTTTTATGTATTTTTCATCCAAATTTTATATGAATTGCAACAGATCACTAACATATAATTATGTCTTACTCTGTCCTAGTTGGTTTATGATTTGTTTTCTGTTATAGGTGACTATAAGTATGGCCTGCACATAACACGCAGTAACAAGTTAGTGTCCATGAAAGTCTCCCTGCTGCGCTCTGGGGACAGCGACGGCCATTTCAAGATTCAGATTGGGGATGTCATGCGAGTTGTTGCGCCTTCTAGTGACCAATCTCATTCAAACTCTCCTCACCTTGAGGCTGTTTCTTCACCAGAAAAATACATCGAGGTATCCAAAGAGCGTCGGTCGTCACCAGACAAGGATGTGGAGTGTCTTGGGACTACTTTTGCTCCAAATCCAAGGCGTAGTCTTGCACCAGAATATACAGGAACACGTAAGCGTAAACTAATGGGACGTTTTATTGGTTCTCTCACTTCTGCTCCCCCAAACAAAGTCAATTTACTGTCATCGGCTTTAAGGAGGGATTCTCAGCAAAATGTGAGTGGTGAGTTACAGCAAAGACAGTCTAGTGGAATGGTCAACGGTGGTGTCCAGCCTTCCCTTGACCACCTGACTCCCTCTTCTCCCCCGTCACGGCAAAGGAGCACCTCCCACTCCTCCGAGGATATCAATAACTCCTCTCAAACTGACCTGAGGATCACAGATGTGAGGACAGATTCAGCGAACATTAATTTCACAACCCCCAATGCTCCCACAAATAATGCTTACCATTCCCAGAATTCCATGCCACAGGCACAGGCAATATACGAGGCAGGCGAGTATTTCAGTTTAATGAACTCTAGGATCAGTCCAAGTGTAACGTCATTAAATGCCAGTATGCAAAGTGAGGGTGCAAGTGACACTCCGCAGCAGACTGACCCTCAAGGTCAAGTTTATATTCCTGTGACCTTGAAAAATGATGGTCAAGGTTATGAGGGGGTGCACATAGAGGCTAGTGACTCTGCAGCGACTTTCACCTCCTCGAATGTATTGTCTTCAGTCACCACTTATGAAAACAAATCTATGCCTTTTGATAACCGATCTCTTGCAAAGAAAGTCAAAAGGAAATATGTCAGCTGTAGATTTTGCCCAATATGCAACACTCCTCAGAGAAACTTACACACGCATTTGGAGCGCGTGCACCATCTCAATCGCGACGCTCGCCAGGAGTGGTTGCAGAGAGAGAAAATGGCAAGGCTTGAACGAAGGAACAATTTGGTGCGACGGATGACCCTGCCTCATGTGCCAGTGAGTTCTGAGTTACCCCAGTCCGATCAGACTGTCAATGAGGAGGGATAAATGGATAGAACTGATACCAGGAACCTGTTCTACAATATAATTCTAGCACAAAAATTGGTCTTAGTCTTTAGACCAAAAATATAACCTTCTTCAGGTTAAGATAAATTCAATAAAAATCCAATAATGAATCAAGTAGGTTGTGATCTACAATGTAAACCTTGTCTGCTAGGCTTCAAAACAGGCGCAATGTTTCATTTATTTAAACAGCTGCTGATTTCATTTATGTCATAGTAAATTAAAATTTTGGTCTAAAGGTTTTGGACAATTTCCTGGTGGAATCTCCATAATGAGGCAAGCACCATGGCAGACGGCTATGGCATGAACTTACAGAGACACCTTTACCAAACACAGAAGTCATGTCCTATGGAACTTAGCTATTATTTTTACCTATTTTTCAATGCCTTGTTTGGTATGCGGTGTCTAACTCAACTTCTACACCCTGTCAAAGGACTGGAGTTTCTTGTTTTTTTTTTTAAAACTGAGAATAGAGAAACTTGTATATAGATTTAATAAAACCATAGAAAATAATCTTCCACACTGGAAGATTGATATAATGCTCACTGGAAGGTATAGAATTAATTTTGTATCAGAGAATTCTTGAGAGATTTGTAATTATGTGCAAAGAAATGTAGTTAGTCAGTATGGTTATTTTTCATGAAATCGTAATGATCATTATTTTATTGGAATTCTACAAAGCTTTGCTTTTGGGAATTATACGTGACAACATGTGATAGCAGTGCTAGAAATGTTTGTTAATAAACTGATGTGAAAATGATGGCTTTTAGACACTGAAATAAGAAGATGTTTAAATTAGGAATAATTACTATGAACATGGAGGCATTCTTGAAGGGTCAAATGTTGTTGTGCAATTATAAGAGAGGTTTTCAGTTCTGTCCCTAAAATATTTAATATTTAAGGCAGAAACAGAACAGTCATACTTTTGTAGGTTCAGATATTGTCTTCAAGTTTTTAGATATTTGATTTTATTATGCAACAAAATGAAAATGTATACAAGACGTAGATTAACCCACGAATGAATATTAACACTACATTGTGTAATTTTATTTGTATAGACTCTCTGATTATTTTAATGCATTTTATTTTGACAGCAGTCTGTTTTCTTTGACTTACGTTTTAATTTTTTAAAAATGCATGGTGTGATAATTACCCAAATAAGAAATTTATATGATAATAGATATAGTTACTGCAACAAGTGGAAATGATAGCAAGAAAGGCATCGAAAGAAAATTAAAAGGTTAGAATCTCATTTCTATAATTTTGAAGTGGCCTACTTACAGACTTCTTGCAGGCTGAATAGAATTTCAGTGCAGTCAAGAAACCAAGATGCCTTGGTATCATTCATAGAGCGCATTCAGAGCTGCAGACTAACAGCAGATCAAATATGGCGACCAACTAAAAAGTTTGCCACTTAATTCCCATTTAGACACTGAATAGATTCCCTGAGGGAATTATGCAACAAGTATCCAAGTGGGTCAGCCATATTTGATCTGGGATCAGTAAGTCCACCGCTCTGAAGGCGCTCATATACATGTAGAGAGATCAAAAAAAGATGATTTTAGACTGGAAACCCCCCACAAACTGTCCGTATAGGATGGGGCATTCTGGACACATGGAATCATATTCATTGCTACACATTGTTATAGCAGTGCCCAGATAGAAATTTTATTACTTGCTGCATATTTTTCACATACAAGGCCTATGTAATGTGGTATATGCATGGAGTTATAGGTTTAGCAGATTTATTTGCCAAAGTGTTGAATTCAGCTAAAAACATAAGATTAGCGCCATGCAATTAAAAAAAACCATTACTAGTAACCAGTAAGACATTGCAATATTTGTTAATTAGTTATCTGTTTATGTTAGATATAATGCTTAATCATAAATGCAGTCAATTCTATGTACTAAACCTCTCGTCCACTCACCCGAGACTGTGATGGTTGCTGATGACGTGACAGTAACATAAGTCATAGAGGATATCTAATATTGCAAATGTTGGGGCAATATGATGGGAGTTGAATTATGTCTTACATTGATGTTTAATTAATGCTGCTTAATAAACTACATGGTTGTTGTTGGAGAACTACTCGAGCAACTCTCCTAGGCTGTAATTATATATACAGTAATTTTAAAGGCAATACACAGATTGTAAAAAAATATATATATAAATCATAGGTATACTGTATTATATAAATAAGGCAAGAATTCAGTAAGGTATAGTAAACAGGAGTTTATAGATAGATATGTAGATGATAAGAGTTCTTACTTATAAAGATATTTTATATAACAAATACTAGTGCCACAAATAGCTGGTAAAAGTTAATAATACAGATTTGTACAGAGAATGTTCAGATTATGTACAGAATATATGTTATATAAAAGCAATAATACAATCGAAATGCATGTGTGTATTTACATCTTGATTGATAATAGAGTAATTAGCCTGATCAAGATTCAGTTCAGTGGTATATACCTACTCCCAGGGTGGGGGCCAGTCCTGTGGTGCCCTCTGACTCTCAGGGTGGGGACCAGTTCTGTGCTGTTCTCTGACTCTCAGGGTGGGAACCAGTTCCGTGGTGCCCTCTGACTCTCAGGGTGGGGACCAGTTCAGTGGTGTTCTCTGACTCTCAGGGTGGGGACCAGTTCCGTGCTGCTCTCTGACTCTCAGGGTGGGGACCAGTTCCGTGGTGTCCTCTGACTCTCAGGGTGGGAATCAGTTCTTGCTGCCCTCTGACTCTCAGGGTGCTGATCAGTTTTTATTTTTTATGACCCTTTAAGACTTCGGGTGGAGACTACATGACTGAATACAGTTAAACAATGACCAAGGTTGTGTCACCTGCAGAACGTATTTGGCACAAGTTGACATTGTCACCGCTTTTCTGACGAAACACACTTATCGTCTGAAGTGTCAACATACCTGTGGTATTTCCATTACGAAGAGAGCAAGAGATTTCCGTATAAAAAATACAAGAGACTTTTTTCTGGGGTTGTGAACATTTCTATTGTACTTAAATGAGTCAACCTTGCAACTGTCAAGTATTAAATCATTAAAGAAACTTCTCATAAAGCAAGTGTTTTCAGCCAATTAATATTTCATCTAGCTATCTTACCGAAAAAAGTAACTTATTACAAAATAAGCCCTAAGTATTATTGCGATTAAAAATTACCCTGCCTCGTTTTCAAAACCATCGTGCATGAACCTATACCTTTCAAACGTCCATAAAGTACATTCTCCACTTCCAGTTTCTTTCACTAAATCTCCCTCCCAGTGTATGCACAGTATCTGGGATCCAAAATTTATCTTATCTCTTAGAAGTAATACTGTCAACTAAAACTGAAGGTTGTCCTAAACAAGAAAACTGTAAGCGACTTCACCGCCTCGGCTGTGGACCCTGTTACATTAATATAGGGCGCACTCAGAACAAGTTGATCTGCGGACTAACTAGTCTTTCTTACGACGAAGGACGAAACAAACAATCAAATATATTGATATATTAATGTACACAACTTACGGTCCAAATTAAATGGTTTTTTGTTGTTATATAGAGCTCTATAATCGAAACAATACGACATCAAAAGTTACAGTCCTGTATATACCAGTATAGCGCCGAATGCAAATGCTGACGTTTACATGTACTTGCAAAAGACCATGTTTTGCTAAGGAGTTATAACTCCTTGGTTTTGAATACAACAAATAACATAAATAAACCATCCGCAGATTTCACCAAGCACAAAATGCTGCTCATAAGGCCGCTTTCTAGCCTGCAGGCGAAGACACTGTGAACAAGATAGACTGCCAACAGTATATTATGTGCTATATCAATTTCTCGTTATTGTCATTATAACGGTGCGACAGATGTCGTTGATGCCTGCACTTTGGGAAAGTTGCCTTGCGCTTCATTTCTCGTAGTTTTGCCCTCTGTGTCCTATAAGCTGATTATAAGCTGATCAAAAAGCTACGTTTAATGATAATAAAAAGAGCGTTGTTTTTTATCGTTTGGTAAAAGAGGATATTCAAAATTCAAAAATAAACTTTTCTCCATTGTCTTTCTCTTCCTACCTATCACTTATCTCTTCTCTGTTCTAATTATCGACCAAATGAGTATGGCATTACCACTTGTTTCGAGTTTTTATTGGATTTGGTAAGGGTACACAAAATGGGTCTCTCTTTCCCGTTCGAGTTCATCATTAACTTGTTTTCCTTATTATATGAATCATCATGACTGCGGTCATAATACAATGTTTCTATCTCAGCCTGAGGCGGGTGCATTGTGTTAGGCTAATAGCGACACAATAACTTGGCAAAACCCCGATGAATTTCGAACAAAATAGATTTTGCCTCTGAACACAGAAATTTCTCTCCGTTTCTCTCCTTTTATTCGCCGCTTTTCCCCCTTTTGCTCATGCCTGTTTCTCATTATCTCTCTCTAAATAAATTTAAAAAGAAAGAGAGACATGAAAAATATTATCAGATTTTCATGATTCCTATTTCATACTGAGCAGTATTGGAGAATAAGGAAGCAATGATTGAAAAAAATGCTTAAAGAAACAGTACGTTGGGAAGATATCGCCTACGAATATGTCATGGCGTATGGCTACATCTAAATCGCCATCCTATCTCTCTCTCTCTCTCTCTCGTTTTTTTTTTTTTTTTTCTTTTTTTGATAATATGCAGACGAAGAGAGGAGTAGATGAATGCAACCCACGTCGCTGCCTAAAATAAAATTCATTCTTCTGCAAGGAGGCAAAAGACAATTTGACCACCACACTCCCCCTCCCAAGAACACACAAACACACACACACACACACACACACACAAACTAGCTTAAAAAGTCCTTTCCTTTACATGAGGACCAAACGAACATTTTCATCCCCCTCCCCAACAAACACATATACATTAAATGTCTAGGTCGTTATATGTGTACCTTTTGATAAAAAAAGGCGATACGCACCCGTTTCCTCTTTGGCGAGAACAGTTGGAACGAAACGTGCGACGTGCTTTTATTTTGGCTCGGATGTGTTTTTATATGTTATTTGCCAAATTTTCCCAATATATCAGATTCGCACCTGTCATCTGGTTTATTATATTTAGCGGATAAGCATTCTCTTCGTCTGACAGGTGTTGTCGAAATGTTTTACATTTATGTCGCGCTCTTGCTTTCACAGTAGGCGCCATTAATGTAACAAGGAGGGACGCCAGAAACGAAATAACGGGAAAATTATCAACGAGAACTAAGACTGTGGACTGTAAAATCGCGCCAAAAAGCCATGATGAGGATCATTGCAAAGGGATTTTGTTTTATTTTCATTTTTATCGTCGTTTTGTTGAAAAGCGGCTGCTGTGAATTAACGAGGAGCGCTTGCGCGGGGAATAAACAGCGAAGTTTAGTAAGCGATCCGGAAAGTTGTAACAGGTATTTGTAGACTTCAGTACTTTATTGCTCAAGTTGATTCATTTTCATTATTAATTCAGCACAACGAGATGACGCTGGAAGATGAAAACAGCAATTCCAAAACAAAAAACAGAGCTAATTTGCGAGTAAGAAGAATTTCTGAAAGCTTCTCGTCAGCTGTTTTGTGAACTCTTTTATTAAAGCATTTTAGCGACGATTTGTATAACGGTGTTGCATTTCCTCAAAATCAACCGATCTACTTTTCGTTTTCTAGAAATAAATAAAAGGACATGCAGTGAGGAAAATTCAAAGGGCGAAGGAGGTGGGGGGAGGGAGTGCATGTCTCATTTTAAGGGTATTTCAACCCTCCAGGGATCTGTCATGACTTACGTTAAATTCCCAGAGGGGTAAAATAATTAATTATCATTTTTCTGCCTCTCTTTGCACGACATGTTTACAATAATATATGATAGGAGTGAGTAAGTGTGTGTGTGTGTGTGTGTGTGTGTGTGTGTGTGAATGGAGGGGGCACCAACCCCCTAGATCTGCCCATAGCTTATCTATACCCTCTACTCCAGGGTGGCAGGCGCATTTTCCTCCAGCCAGTTAGAAGATTAACCATATTTAGCCAGAGACATTATCTGTGAAAATCTAGTGAAAAACGAATCAATAGACCTGGTACAGGATAGCATATCTACATGTATATAAGTTCTTTTTGTACGGCAGGTTTATCGTGTGTTGGTACGGCTACCCAGTGTACACGCTGTCCTGTCCAGATGGTCTTCACTGGAACCCAGTTGTACACACCTGCGTCCATCTCCGGGATTCTATATGTGACTGTAAGTAGTCCAGGGAGAGTGCCTTATTATTATTATTATTTTTTTTTTATTATTATTTTTTATTTGTGTGTTTTGTAGAGTTGTGGATTTTTACTGCCTATTGTGTGTATCTCGTAAAATCGAAAAAAATCGGATTTTTTCGTTTGTATAATTAGTATATAATATTTATTTAAATAATGCTCGGAGCCTATTTGTACCAATCAACCAATGAGCGCATATTTTACATGTGGATTAGTCATCTGCCAATACCAGTAAAGAACGTGCTTAGAACTGTAATACTCGTCTACATTGTTTGACACCCAACGGACTTTGATAAATGGACCCCCGCAGCCTAACCATAGATTTTAACATTTTCAGCATTAATAGGTGGTCAGAGCTCATTCAGTTTTGAAGGACCGTCCAGTCACCCAGGTGGCACGAAGACAGACTCGTCTGCTGGCGGTGATAGCGAGGCCTCGTTATCGTCAGCCTCCGCCCTGACGTCATCAGAAGCATCAGGTGATGGGGAGGAGGATTTATATGTCACATCCAAGAGTAAGGGGGGCTAAAACTGGCATTACCATTTTTTACCATTATAGCCCGTATCACAACCTTTTTAATTAACTTTGACATCACATAGATATCTACAGCATTTCCTGTCTTCCAGGTGTGACAAGTACACTTTATATAGGGCCTACATGTATTTCTCCTTAAAGGGCATTTACAAATAATAATAATAATAATAATAATAATAATAATAATAATAATATACAGGAGACGTTGTTTATTCGGTATATTTAGTAACCTATACTGGATTGGGCCCGTTTTTGTCTGTGAAAATATATTTCTTTACGAATGTCATTTCAATATTTCTTATCATGGCGTTGTTATATTACAGTACACCACTTGTGTATGAAACATAACTGGGGCAATAATCCGGAACCGACCGACTGCAGCCGATATCTCTCCTGCTCTGGCGGAACGGTCGTTGCCAGGATGCGACCCTGTCCATCCGGTTTGCTTTTCCACCCCGGACTTCAAATCTGCACGTGGCCGACTGACGTAGATTGCGGAGATCGCCCTTATCCGGGAGTAGCACCTGTTTCAACCACCTTTTCTGGCAGTAGTACTCGAAGAAGTACAACAGTTCCTACAACTAGAAGCACTGGCACCGATCCTCTATGTATGACACGCAAGTATGGCAATAATCCGGAACCAGACGACTGCAGCCAATACCTCTCTTGCTCAGGCGGAACTGTTGTCGCTAGAAAACGGCCCTGTCCATCCGGTTTACTTTTCCATACTGCGCTACAAATTTGCACATGGGCAGCTACAGTTAACTGTGGAGATCGCCCTAATCCAGGTGCTACTTCTATCACTGCTCAGACTACTAGCACTACTCCTGCAACAATGCATACCATAACAACGGATACTACGACAACCAGGCGTCCCATGACGACGACATCACCCTCTCCAGCTATGACTAGTAGTGTTATGCCTATTTCCTCCACTGCTTCTATTAGCACTCAAAGAAGTACACCGAGCTCTGCAGCAGAAACTACAAGAAGTACTGACCCTCTTTGTATGACGAGGAAGTCGGGAAACAATCCGGAACCTTACGACTGCAGCAAATATCTCTCTTGCTCTGGCGGAACCGTCGTCGCTAGGATGCGATCCTGTCCATCCGGTTTGCTTTTCCACCCTGCACTACAAATTTGCACATGGGCAGCCTCAGTTGATTGTGGAGATCGCCCTTTGTCAGCTGCAACCACTTCTTCTACCACTGCCCAGACTACTAGCACTGCTCCTGCAACAACGCATACCATAACAACGGTCACTACGACAACCAGTCGTCCCATGACGACGACATCACCCTCTCCAGCTATGACTAGCACTACCATGCCAATGTTCTCCACCTCAGGCACTAATAGCCAAAGTAGTTTAACACCCTCCTCTAACTCCGGGACAGGCGGCGGTGGGGTGGACCCTCTCTGTGTGAACGATGGGGACAACCCGGACCCCAGTAGTTGCAGCCTCTATCTGTCATGCGCACACGGCCGGGTTGTTGCTAGGATGCGGCACTGTCCCACTGGACTCTTGTTTGATTCTGTACTGCGGATGTGCAACTGGCCCGCTTACGTAGACTGTGGCCACCGCCCTTTGCCTTGACTGGACCATGCTACTTAGAAAGAGAAGGTAGAACATTAAGATATGTCGTTTTGTCTTACGTGGTGTCCGTAGTTAATAGTATTTCCTCATTCAAATGTTGAAATGTCTTAGATACCAATATTGGACAATATTGAAAATCGCAGTATAAAATATATCATATCCTTTTATTTTATGTTTATGTATTGTAGTATTGGTATTATATCTGTTTTACTTAAACGTCACGTCTGTTAGCGAGCGGAGCAGATATCATAGAAATGATGTCTCTCTTCATCAATACAGAATAAAGGATTAATTAAAAAGTATAACCTAAATCATTGTAATGTACTTTGCCATAGATATTTGTGTATATATAAAATACTTCGGTTATGTCAAAATCTTACCATATGCGGCATCAAGCATTAAAAAGTTGTGGCAAGGGGTTCTCTTTGATTAAATGCTATTAGAACGGCATTTACAAGTTGAGCTAGCTTGTTCCAAGTACGATGAAAGTTCACAACGGTTTCTCGTTGACTGCCGTTTTATATTCATTTTGTATTATATATGTTCTGTTAATATTATCTGAAGGCCTATTCATAGATATACACTTGCAGAACTTCTTTTTAGAAAAATTAATAAATTTAAGTATCAGAAAATAAAGATGGATTAATAGTGTCATGAATCCGCGTGCATGCAACGACGTAAAAGAATTATATGTTATCAAAATATATTGGATTACGGAAAAAATCATCCACTATATTTTATGAAATTTTGCAAAATGCTGTACATTGTTACTTGCTGGTGTTTAATGATAAAATAATTGTTCCAAAATGCTTTTTGTGACATTACGTTTACTCATGTCTCGTGAGTTATGCTTTCTGAAATCACTAATATTCCATACCACGACAGCGATCTTTAATAATCGATTGATAAAATGAATCAATAAATGGGATGCACTCTTAGTTGCGAACAGTGAGTGTGGCGACTAAAAAAATGCCTTATTGTTTATTTTCCTTTAAATAATATTCTTCATGATTTAAAATGAAAAAGACAACGTTAAACGTATTTTTCTAAAAAAAAAAAAAAAAGAATAAATAAAATAGATACCTTGGAACCAATTTTACTTACATTTTATCTTCTCCGGCGTCATTTCTTCATATTAAAGAAAAAAAATGTTGAAAAATAGAAGTCAATATTGCGATATTATCTGTGTTTTTGAAAATTATTAGTGCTATAAATAGTGCTATAAATCAGCAAAAATTTTGTGCTGAAGGACCCTCCACCCCAACGTCGCTTGCGCTATGAAAGCCTTGTTTGTGTATGGTTTCCCTATACCTATACACCCCCTTAGTATTAATTGCGTTAGTTGCGAACGCCAATGCACGACACATTCAACTTAGTTCTCAGTTCGAGAATGCTTTAGATGTGACGCGCAGAACATTCTTTGAAATGCACTTGCTCTCTTTTTCTTACTCACAATCCCCACAGCGAGAGAGCTTTCAGTGCCCGAAGCAAAGCTTTTGTTCATAATAATATGTAAAACTGTCCTCCAGTAGCTGAAGGCAGCCTTGTTCTGTTACAACGGTCGTCTGCCTAGCTGGCCCTTGTTACGTACAGTAACAACATACGTACAGCTACGTGTTTATAGAGTGAAAAAGAGGAAATACCCGATTCTAATACCAGGTTGTAGAAATTTTGGATTGTAGAGGTCCATGTTACTCCCTACCCTGATTCTAACTGAAATACCGCTTGCCACTGAAGCATGGGCGGGGGGATATACAGTGTATAACAAATTTCCATCTTCAGTGCCAACTCAAAAGTCCCTTTATTCTGGCTAGAATGTATGCTTTTAAGCACTTTAAAGTACACTTTATCTGTACATGGAATCAATATGCATGCCTCGGTGGCCCCAACTGATCTACATACCAATTGTTGTGCAATGTTAATAGGTGACTTCTTACTAATAGGGGTTTTAGATGTGCATCTGTATCAGGCATTCCGGCCAGAGAATGATAAATATTCATGCAACACGGAAGCAAATATAATGATACTCTTTTGACTGTATATGATAATACAATATGGAATAAGGGGGGTCCACACGCCTTCAATTACTTCCTTTCCCACTAAAATTGGTTACATAATTCTGTGGATTTTAGTTTCCTTTTTAGAGCCATCTCAGTATCATAAACATAGTTTCCCTTTTAAACGATATTACGCTTCTCACAGATACCTTTTATAGGAGGTCTTTATTACACTTTAATCTAAAACACTACCAACTACAAAATATTCAAATATGAAATTTTAATATTTAATACTTATATATAATATCTATGCCACAATTACTGAAAAATTAAAATAGGAATTCATCCAATAACATGTCTTCAATCTTTCTTAACTGAGACCCATTATAATTCAATTATATATTATTCAATTCAATATGGATTGGAAATACTAGTTGTGATTTTCATTAGGAGAGTGTTTCCCAAATAAAATATCCCAAAATCAAAAAAAAAAAAAAAAAAAGGAATTGGTTTATAGATCATAATTCTGTCAAAAGTTTTGGATAGGAAGTGCCGCCGCCATTTAAGAAAAACGGCTAGAAATTGCTGGGGAATTGACATTTTACTACACTGTATGTACATGTAGAAAGGTGTGGCCATTATTGCGTGCTTTTTAAAGTTAATCGCAACCATCCCTCTTGGGCAGCTAAAAATAAGCTTTGGCATACATCAAATAATAAAGGGACGTGGAATGAAAAATTGCAGCTTTTGTTTTATGTAATACAGACTGTTCTAACCCATATCACAACATTCAGTTATTTAGAAAGCTTATAGATGGAAACGCGTTGTACATCAGGCCCGTATAGCCAGCACTTTCAAAAGGGGAGTTCTTTCTACCCCCCTGACCCCCCCCCCTCCCTCTCCTCTGGCTACAGGCCTGTACATATATATGCTCAAAGAAAATAAATTTACTATTGCAGGTGCGTAGGGACCGAAATTTAAGTGTGTGTGGGTCGTGAGTTGGTACACCTCTTGTATTATATAACACAAACGGTTGTGGCCCATATTTCAATAGCCGTACAGAGCCTTTGGATGTAGACAGTGCCTTTATTATCACAAATGAAAATTAAAATTGAGGGGGGGGGGGAGGGCGAGTCGAAAAAAAAGTAGATTGTTCCCATTAGCCGTCTATTTCTTGGGCCTACAACACGTGGTTACAAAAAGTGAGGGTTGGTTAGCCCTGCCCCCCCTCCCCACACCCCCCCCTCTCCCCGCCCCTACCCGGTTCATATTTGTATCATGGGTAACGAGTGACATTTTTGTTTTGAGCGTGCTTAATTTCTACAGTACCATTGTAGGCAATATATTAAGCCATATTTCTTTAAAGGGATAATAACTCTTCGTATGAGATCTATATTTCACAATAAAACATTGTGAACAACTCATAGAAATATAATATATTCTGTTGTACAAGAAAAAAGGCAGTTAAAACTATTATTCTGATATCTGAGCTTGTCTTAAGACCATGTGACCTCCATTGATGGCTATACTCTGTAATAAGAGATTATATAAAAAAAAAAAAACTTTTAGAAAAAACCAGGGACTAACTTTGAATGTAAAAATGGATTCATTAACCATTGGTAAGTATGGGAAAATTGTTGTTTACTCCAGGAAAATTCATTTTTTGGCCAAAACGAAGAGTTATAATCCCTTTAACAGACACTGACGGTTTAGTCGGGTCTTTTAAACAGTCAAAATATCATATTTTATTATTGACGAGCCGGCTGATCCAAAGCTTAAGAATTAAAATAAAAGATAAATAAAGGGCGCTCACTAAGTGCAGTGTATATGGTCATCCCCATGCGGCTCGTATACATGTAGTTTATAAAGATCGTACCATGCGTCATATATGATAGACTATAAGACAATGAGACGACACTGATATGCGTATCTATATAGTTGTTGGTCCGATAAGCTGTACAACGAATCGGTCGCGCTGGACGTGAGTCGCGCAGGTGTATAGGAAGATGTACATGTAGTTTTTCTCCGCCCTGAGGTTCATTTCAGGAGCATTGAGACGCAGGTCCTCACAAGTACTGTGAAATTTAGAAGTGTCACATTCTGCAAGGGGATTATCGAGCAACCCGTAACCTAACTCCGTACAATAATGACATCCTCAGATGGGATCTACAGGGGTTGGATTATACTGGCAATTTCTATCATTTTATTTATGGTGAGCACGGGAGCTGAATCGTCATGGGGGACGATGATATTATGTTTTCGGCGGGACGAAGACTTCCTGGAATCGTCGCTTGCACAGCTTGGTAAAATCTTTTTTGTAGTTGCCTTTTTTAAAATTAATTAATGAATTAATTAATTAATTTATTTATTTATTTATTTATTTATTTATTTATTTATTTATTTATTTTTAGGGGGCAGGGGGTAGTACTAGTACACTAGTTGAAATAGGTTTACAGATTGTAAATAATTAAGCATTGGTCCTTTAGGGAAAATTATATTCACAGGGAAGTTATTATTATTATTATTATTATTATTATTATTATTATTTGATATGAAGGTCTAACGCCAGTCAGTGTCTTTTAAGGCCTATATGCTGCAGTCCAATATGTTTACTCCCCACATTAAGACATTAATGTTAAGACGCGACTTTGGCAGAGTTTTGGACTACATTAAAACGTGGTGGTATATCATTAAGGGCCTGACACTGCTGTTATAGCCACCTATATAAAGGCCGAGTCACTTGTCTATTTTTTTAACGAAAGAGACGTGCAAGATTAACATTAAGATTAGAGACCAATTTTTTTAATCAGCATCAACATCATCATTTTATATGTGGTCGTTTGGTGTTTTTTTTTTTTTGCACAAATGTGAGTCATTGTATTCCACTATCGGTCCCCATTTTTACTTCCGGTATATATTAAATTCTAATTGGCCTATGTGTTTCAAACGCATCTAGACGAATTCAGAACAAGAGACACACTGGCTGTGGCATTCAAAAAAGGATACATGTTACCTAGAGGAATCATTCGCTGGATTGAAATTATTTTTTGTTGTGCCTGTCAGTTACTATCACAAGAGACGAACCAGTTACAGTGTGCGTTTTTTTTTATCCTCACCACGCATTTTATTTTCCAGGTTCTCCTCTCACCGTGTACTTTGCATTTAAAACGGCCCTGAGCAACCTCGTCTTTACGGCACTGCTCAGATATGGAGAGTTCAGCCTTCGCCAGTTCGCGGCCCTCGGGCTATCTCTCATGGTGACGGGACTATTTCTAACGTCCTTTGGGAATGGGCCCCAACCCGTGGCAGTATCTTTTGGCATTATGTTTGGTACTGGATGTGGATTGTATCTAATTACTACGTATTTGGTGATAGCACGCTGGTTTCCGTGGACGCATCGGTTCCACGTATTTGCAGCTAGTGCGATGGCCGTTATGATTTTCCTAGGTTAGTAAATGACAGATATCCGTTGCAAAATGAAAAGTTTGCAGCAATATTGCGGCAAAATTGCAGCAGAAAATTTTGTATAACAGCTAATTTGCAGTGAATTTGCGAAAGAGTTTGCGGCAGGCCTGATATTTTGCTAATATATACAGACTTGACATTTAATATGGAATATATTTTTCCAAATTATTTTTCATCAGTTTTTTCCTATTTTGCTGACTGATGAATGAAAATTGGGATTAAACTCATGTTTTAATAACTTTTATGTATCTCTTTGATGTCATTGTGACATCAGTTCATTAATTGAATTCGCCAGTGAAGCAAACAAAAATGCATTGCCTATTTTAAGTCGTACGACAACCATTGAAAGCGATATTTTGGATCTCCATATTTTCCTAATTTTCGTCTTTAAAAGAGTTACACGCCCCACAAAGGACCCTCATGTCAGTGTCTTGCCACAGCAACGGTCGCTGTTACACCTGACCTCATCTGGCTGCTACCAGAGCTTTCAAGCGGCAAGGCATTCCTTAGGATAGGTTTTTAGAGTTTAATCTGGAAAAAAAAATCCAGGCAACGGTCAAAACTTGTCCAATTTGGTTCAGAATTGTTGTAGGACATGCAGGCCGTTGATTCGGCGAGTAATAACCTACCCACGTATTGTCTATGTGGTTCAAATATGGCGATTTTGATGACCAATGTATCTGCTCAATCCCTTGGTTCTGTAAGTTATCTGCTATTAAAAGTGCTCTGTGTGAACGGGTAATCTCATCGTGCAACCTAAAATTGTTCCTAAGGTGCCCCCTATCAAATGATAGTCAAATGGTTCCTAGATTATTCCTTTATTTCATCTGGTTTAGGTTTTCATCAATGACTACCATTGGTGTTTTGGCACCAATGTGGTATCCACTCCAAATGCTGACGATGCCAATGACCCTAGTCACTTTAGAAGCGACACACGCCTTGTCGTAGGCCTCTTCAGGATGTCTGTAAACTCTGTTTTGACCAGTTAAGCGGTACAGGTGAAATCTGACCTCAATAAAGAAAGCCACGCGGTTTCAGTATTCTACCCAGAAACGGTCATGGTCCTCAATTCATTAGAGAAACTGACGACGCTGTTTTGCTGTTTACAGTGGCTTCCTCAGAGGTCGTTTGGTATTCTAACCTGCTAAAACCAGTTTGGTATTCGCTAAGAGCCTTGAAAAACGCGTTTTGGTCACAATTTGCCCCTCATTCTGAACGGACTGGGTGGCTTTTGTTTAGTTGCAGCAGCATATCCTGAAGGACAGTGAGTCCTGTGTCCTGGTGGTAAAATGTCAATACATTGGGCGTGGTCTCTGTGTAGATACATCAGTCTGGGCATAACTCCATAGAACTGTGTAGACCATTCCGTTTGCCACAATAATCTGTCTTGCAATGTCTGTCTTTTTCGCGCCATTCTGGCACAGATTAACAACTTTGTAAAACATTGTTGAACCCATTTTACGCACTGCAAAACCGACCGCTTGCATGCAAATTTTCAAATTCTTCTATGCAGTAGTTGCCGACATATGGATACTTTTTTAACGGAACCATGCTTCGCCAAAGCCCTGCTTAGACCAGGCCAAAGGAGCACTACCCAATTAAATCACTGCATATTACACAATGCAGCAGTGCAACAGACTTGGTAGTCGGTTAATTGTTAGCGACACACCTGACTTCACACTTCTCCAGTCAGATGTCTTATATGAGATCTGAGTTTTATGAAAAAAGAACGCATTTTTACCTAAGCATACCGTTGAAACTGAAATATTCCATATTAAATGTCAAGTCTGTATATATATATAACGCTTGATATGACACACGTACTTGTGCAGCCGCAAAAGCAGAGTGAAAGCAAATAATTCGAATAATGGTAAATAGAAATTTTTATTACCTCCGACTAGGAGGATAAGATTTTGGTTAAGATAGTTAGTTTGTCTGTTCGCAACACCATGCAAAAAGTAATGAACGGATTCTGACTAAATTTTCTGGCTAGATCACAAATGGGCCATGGAAACTTGATTTATTTTAGGCTGATGTTGATTACCTCTGAGACGCGCTCTTCGTCGAAGCTACAAAAAATGTAATAATTACGTATTGACCTACCAGTATTTTAATGGTACAGGTCACAGGCCTTTTTGCAAACTGTGACCTGGCGTTTCACACGCGAACGCATTCTTCGTTAACCCATGGTACACTTCACACACGTATTGAATCACTTATGTCGATTGTCTATAATTTCTAACAGGTAAAATTTTTGGCAGAGGTTTGCGCTCTCTGAGTGGTTTTCTAGTTAACAACTGAGTTAAGTACTGAAAAACTGAGCATTCAATCCCCTCCTCCCTTCCTTCCTTAATACCACCATTCCTTCCTTCCTTCCTTCCGTCTTTTCCTCCCCTCCGTTTACTTTAACATGGATATGTTTCATCTTCAGGTGCGTCGGTTATGAACAGCATCAGTTTGAAGATGTGTAAAAACCCGTTGCTAGGGTGGCGATGGGCGTTCCGAGTTTACGCAGCCGCCATTGGAGCACTTGGTCTTCTCCTGGTCATGGTATTCGGGCGCCCTCCAGCGGTGACACACGCACACCAGACTAGTTCTACTAGTAATAAGTACACATCGTTTCAGCATTTGCTTTTTAAGTTCCGAACTTTCGTTTTCGAGATACGTGATGCTCATTGGGCATTTATATAACAAAAATAAATGAAGCCAATGAATAATAACAGTACTGAGAATTTCAATAAGTTTATATCCGCTCCAAATCTTTTGAATTGAGATCAATAAACCTTTATTAAGTTCTTAATTGCTATTTAAAGCGTTACGATTGGATGTCATTATTTTTAATTATTAAATTATTAAAATTGTCCTTTTTCCGCAGGGAACTTCATGATGTTGAGTAAAGATTATCTAATTAACAGACGATTGCTCTTTTTAGGCAAAACGTACAAAAACCGCCCTGGTCAACAAGTTCCACATTTGTCGTTCATGGAATATGGGCCCTTGCAGCTTGTGGGGTGGGGTATGCCTACTATCTGCCTTTCGTTATATTAGTAAGTATAGCATGCATTCATGGCAAGCATTGAAAAATGTCTATTTGCCACAGACACGCGTACGTGACGCCGCATACAAAAGTGCAAAATGAAGTACTTAATAGCAAATATACAATGCACACCTAATAATCTTACATATTCGATTTTATATCATATTTTGTATTTATTTAAGGCAGATACCACAAAAGGTAAACAGTTAAACACATTAGAAAATTCTCTTTTTTTTTTTTGTATTATTTCTCTCACTCAGCCAAAACACGTGACCGATCTAGGATATAACGAAGACGAGGCCGAGTACGTGATGATGGTTTTGGGAATCATGGGCATGATTGGGCAGCTTGTGTTCTCCTGTGTTGGAGACTATGTGAAAGGCAAGCTAATGCTGGTGAACCTGATTGCAATCTCCTTGGTGGTCGTTAACAATATTGTTGCTGCATATTCCACAACTTTGGCAGCCGTTTTTATGTATAGCGCTAGTAGGTATTTTTTATTTATTTGCACTAGTTAATTATTTGTTTCGATTAGAAAAACAGCCTTGTTACCCTGCAGACAGAAAAAAATGTTTCCGCATAAGCAGACAGAATATCGCACGGTATATACATGTAAATCCTGAATTTGTGAATAAAATGGTAAGAGAAAACATTATCCCTTTTAAATTATTCATCTGTTGTGAATTTTTTTTAATTTGAAGGCACATTTCTGACAAATTCTGAATGGTGTTGTGTACTCATGGTCACTGAATTAGAAATTGTCACCAAATGTGAAATACTTGTGTAGTCGTAGGTGTGGGCTGCGGCGTGTACCTGGCAGTCTACTTTCCCGTACACAACGAGATCATGGACGGAGAGAACGTCGCCACGCTGTTTCTGACGATGCGCTTCAGCAGAGGTGTTGGAGCCACTGCAGCACCGTATATAGCTGGTAGGTGACCGTTAGGTGCATGGATGCCAATAATTATATATATTCTATATACAGACTTGACATTTAATATGGAATATTTCAGTTTCAACGGTATGCTTAGGTAAAAATGCGTTCTTTTTTCATAAAACTCAGATCTCATATAAGATATCTGGCTGGAGAAGTGTGAAGTCAGGTGTGTCGCTACCAATTAACTGACTACCAAGTCTGTTGCACTGCTGCATTGTGTATTATGCAGTGATTTAATTGGGTAGTGCTCCTTTGGCCTGGTTTAATAATCTGGGAACCATTTGACTATCATTTGATAGGGGGCACTTTAGGAACAATTTTAGGTTGCACGATGAGATTGCCCGTTCACTCAGAGCACTTTTAATAGCAGATAACTAACAGAGCCAAGGGATTGAGCAGATACATTGGTCATCAAAATCGCCATATTTGAATCACATAGACAATACGTGGGTAGGTTATTACTCGCCGAATCAACGGCCTGCATGTCCTACAACAATTCTGAACCAAATTGGACAAGTTTTGACCGTTGCCTGGAATCTTTTTCCAGATTAAACTCTAAAAACCTATCCTAAGGAATGCCTTACCGCTTGAAAGCTCTGGTAGCAGCCAGATGAGGTCAGGTGTAACTGCGACCGTTGCTGATGCAAGACACTGACACGAGGGTCTTTTAAAGACGATAATTTGAAAAATATGGAGATCCAAAATATCGCTTTCAATGGTTGTCGTATGACTTAAATAGGCAATGCATTTTTGTTTGCTTCACTGGCGAATTCAATTAATGAACTGATGTCACAATGACATCAAAGAGATAAATAAAAGTTATTAAAACATGATTTTAATCCTTATTTTCATTTATCAGTCAGCAAAATAGGAAAAAGCTGATGATAAATAATTTGGAAAAAATTCTATATTAAATGTCAAGTCTGTATATATATATATATATATATATATATATATATATATATATATATATATATATATATATATATATATATATATATATGTGTGTGTGTGTGTGTATGTATATATGTGTGTATGTTTGTATATATGTATCATGCAATTCTGTCTAATTGTACAGTGTAATATAAAGTTATTATGACAGAAAGATAATTAGGGGAAAAAGGATGTAAGACAAAAACGAAAAATCCTACTGTTTATGTTAAACTTCTTCATTTCTTTTCATGGGAATAAGTCTTTTAAAATGTTGTTTCACGTCATGGCACTCACTGCTTTATATTTACTTGGTTGTTTAGTGTTTCACAGGCCCTTTGGGAGAGAAGTGAATAACTGAGGTGTCGTGCCAGTTAGAACCTATAACATGCATTGCCTTTTACAATTTTAGTTAGATCAGAATTAGAATTAAAATTCTATTATTTATATGACTTGCCAATGTTCTCGAATCATCTTAAAAAACATGTATTCAAAACCAAAATTTAAAAGAAACATATGAATAAGGTGAGTCGTTCGATACTCGGAGGTCAATGTTCCTGTCACAAATACTTCATTCTTGTGCCCAGTATTTCCCTGGTTATCGTTACAGGCTACATACATGACGTCACCGGAAGCTACAGCGCAGCTTTCCTGTCCGTTGCGTCAAGCTTCGGGGTGTTTGTAACGGCAACATTGGTGCTCATATGTATCAACAAGTTTCGGGACATGCAGAGTCTTGACGAGGAAATGCAACAAGTCACGGGGTTGAGCTCAAGATAAATTTCATCGTATTTTTTAATCATGTGATATATGTATAATTTGCAAATGTTTTAAAAAATAGAAACTACCGTAACGACCATCTGAGCTTTGAGTAAGATAATTGTTTATTTAAGTTTCCATTTTGGGGAACAATTATTAAACCATATTTCATATGATCCAGTTAAGTTTTATTTTTCAAACTGCAGCGACAGTATAATCACCAGGTTTAGTCACGTTGGCTTATCTAGGTTAAATCGAACAACAGGTGTAACGAAACTGAGGGTCCGTGTAAAAGAAAGTCCGCCCTCCATATAGTTGTAATGGTTAGTGGTTGTCTGACATATGTGGGTCAAAATCTAGGGCGAGGCTCACCTGTACAAATGAATGCGAAACAGACACTCTGTTATGGGGGACTCTGTCACTTTACACCGGCACATAGCAAAATTAATCAATTCTTGGTTCTGTTTAAAAGGCGGTTTGTCGCACCTGTACATGTACATTACAACATCACGAGACTAGTATTATAACAATTCCATTAAATTTTTGTAAACGTTAGCTTTGATCATGTCGATGAAATTTTGCTTTTAATGCTTTGGCTTTTGCATTTTAATGTAATACAATAGCAAAATACCATCATCATTAAAATCGTCGCCTAATTAACCTCTCTCATTATCAAAATTATCATGCCGTTCACGGAATAATACAGAACAAATTTGTTAACTGATACATTGTACCGGTACTTGCTTTTTTTTTTAAATAATAGCATTGCTTTCCAGCACAAAATGTAAATACTTTCAATGGGTCATTGGAAGGAATCAACTGTAACAAAATAATAATCGATCTCAAATTGCGAACATGTAATGTAGCATAAGGCACATATATATTACGCAATGGTGCATTAAATGGTATTCTTTATTTTGATCGGTATGCACTGAATGAGTAAATACTTAAGAAATTTTATGAAAAGTTAAATTTGAAAACCGATGCAACCATTAAGAGAAAATTTATTTTTCCACTTTTCCACAAATGAAGATATATATTTTACATCATTGAGTATATTTTACATCATTGAGTATGTTATTTTACTTTTTGAGCAGGATTCACGACTATTGTTTACATTTCTCCAACCTTTGTACGAATAGCCAATAGCGATATCATTCTAGATGTCAGTGTTACAAATTGTAAAATGTGAGTAAAACATATTCATTGTAAGTACTGGAATGTCTTAACTTTGCCCCACTGCTCTGCCACCACCAGCTGACCAGCAGGATTGATGGCTAATGCTGTGGGATACTTCAACCCATCATCCTTAGTGACGATGTATTTGACAAACTCTCCTTGTGGATTCAGTGCCACTATCCTGTGGTTAAGAAAGTCAGCAACGAAGATGTGACCATGGTTATCTGTGCATACTCCATGTGGTACGCTCAGCTTAACATCACTACTGCCTCGATCTGGTTTCTTCACCTGATCATCACCACTGTCTCCGTCTGGTTTCTTCAGCTGACCATCACCACCGTCTCCGTCTGGTTTCTTCAGCTGACCATCACCACTGTCTCCGTCTGGTTTCTTCAGCTGACCATCACCACCGTTTCCGTCTGGTTTCTTCAGCTGACCATCACCACTGTCTCCGTCTGGTTTCTTCACCTGATCATCACCACTGTCTCCGTCTGGTTTCTTCACCTGATCATCACCACTGTCTCCGTCTGGTTTCTTCACCTGACCATCACCACTGTCTCGTGTGACATACTGGTACAGCTGATCACCGGTAGGTGACAGCACATGTACGCTCTTAGTGCCCCAGTCTGATATCACAATGTTATCATTCACACTGTTCATTGTTATGTACGCAGGATAAATACACTTACTGAGTGGAATAATATCCATGAGCTGTCCACTGCTAGCATGGAACGTGAAGATGGATTTCTCTATCATGTCACAAACCATCACGTGACCTTGTCTGTTCAGTGTAATGCCAGATGGCATCTCCAGTTGACCCTCACCCATGGTTGCCACCTGCTGACCAATGGCGGAGTACACTTTGACACATTTGTCACCCGGTGATGTTATATACAGGTGACCAGTCTGTGACACAGCAACGTTATATGGGCTTTTTACTTTTATGTCAAACTGAAAGTGACCTTCATCTGTAAATACAAGTGTTCTGTTAGTTGTGATTTCAGCAAGAAAAATATGTTGTTTATAAATGGCCAGTCCACTAATGGATATGTTTTCTGCATCATTCTGTTTAGGATTGAAGGAATGCACACACACTGCCTTCTCCAAGAGAGGAGAAAGATTTATATCCGATTCTTGATTTGTTCCTTGTTCAGCCAATGTAGGTTGTGACTGTTCTGTCATCTGGCCTGACATGGCTTCCTGTATGCCAGAATATGTAGATATCTTACCTGGGCTGTAGAATATCTTTGGAGGTGGGTCTGGTATCGGTGCAGGTATAGCTGCCAGGCTCGCAATCAGAGGTTTTACATGTAAGTGAACCGTGCCATGTCTATATGACTGTTTTCAAATATACAAATCTCTATTGATCTCTAACAACCTAGCTAGTTTTGGTCAATGATAGGTAATTTTTTTCTGTTCACTGCTGGTGTTGTAGCCTTGATTAATAGCGATTGCAGTAGCATAAGCACACACTCAGTGTATCCTTAAAGTAACCTTATGTCACTCCAGATTTTCAGGCATAAGTACCGTTGTTATCAAAATCTCCACAGTCGACGTCATATAACTTCTTCTATTCCCCTTATAAAAGTTTAAAGTAAGACAAAACATGTTTATTACCTGTCGCTGGCCTGGCCATAGCAACTGTCAGGTCAGTTGGAAAAGTTATTGTGTGTTGGTTGTTGATGTAGTCGCATTGGGTTAACCGGGTACTCTCAGGTTCAGGTTAATATGGAACAAATAGGTCCATACATACGGATGTGTCTCCCTTTTTTTTTTTTTTTTTTTTTTTTTTTTTTTGAAAAAATACGCATCCATAATTGCTGGCACACCTATATTAGAGGGATTTTAGTGGAAAGTTTCCCAGTACATTTATATTCTTGGGGCTATTATTATTATTATTATTATTGTTGTTATTGTTGTTGTTGTTGTTTTTAACTTACAGGGTAATACTTGCCAAATGCAGTATGGCGATTCCACTCATCAACCACAAAAAAGTGGTACGACAGTCCTATAAATGCCTACATTTGACAATAGTCTCTTTTTTCTATTTCTTTTATGTCAAATATTTATTTTTATATTAGTGCAATAAAATGAAAAACTTTATGGAGTTAAAAGACCCCGTTTTGCTGGTTTTTTCACCACCCACACACCCTCTGCCTTAAAGGTCTACTCCCATCATTAAGATCAAATGAAGTTAAAAATAAACAAAGATCTTTCAAAGTAAATTCAACACGCTGGAAAATGGACGTGCATGTGACAAACTGCAAAGGTACTGTAATCATGCAGCAAGAAAACAGCGCCAACAAGTCGGGCGTGTGTCTTGGGTGTGGGGGTACACACACAGCTGTGCACAACACACCAACCCGCACGAAAACGCAATAGATACTCCAGCGCAGTAGATACTCCAATCATACTGCAAACATGCCTCAAATCTGCTTCGACGTGGGAGCTAATTAGCATATTTGAAACATGCTTCTATCATGCTGCTAATCTACTGCATTAATGCTCCTCTCTGTACAAACCTATATACTTTTTGCAGGGGCGGATTTAGGCCGTCTTCTGGGTCTTCTGGAAGACGGTCAGATTTTCAAGTTTACATTGACGGGTGTCTAATTTTTTCTGTCGGAAGACGGTCAAAAATGGAGGACGAATCAACAAAGATAATTTGGAAGACTGTCAGAAGATTTCTCTGGATCCGCCCCTGTTTTGAAGTAGAATTGCAGTAGGCTATACTGCATTTCTACTGCAAATATGCTCCACACCACTACTGCGTTAATGCTTCTTTGCTACTTCGATACTACTGCATTTTCGTGCGGGTTAAGGCTGGGCCAGCACTTAAACTAATTATACATACCTGTATAAATCGAAACTGTACGTACAGTTAGGTCATACAGTCTTGGCACATACAATCATTTGGGTCGAACACGATGTTACGGTTTTCACAACCTTGCTTGATATGCCATTAGCTCGAATTGGCAAGTTTATGCTGATGTCTCTTCGATGTGACAGAACTATCTTTCAAAACGACCAAGTTTATTTTCGCGTTTTCTAAACCAAAACGTACGAAAAATTCATACATATCGAAACCCCTTTAAGTTTACTTTAAAAGCAGCTAACAGGCTATAAGGAATATTAAGCCTTTGTTATTATTTGTTTTGCTTTGTGTGAAAGTATGTGAAAGAAAACATTCAAAGTGCCCCTGTTAAGGTGTGGCGTGATTCTATCGCAGAGACATATAATGTGAAAGCTGTTATATCAAAATGAAAGTACAGTGTACATATTAAGTATTGTTTTCAGTCAATAGAATGAGTATCCTGGTGATAATTATTACATATTAACTTTGCAATCTGTGCCCAAATTAAGCGGAAGTTTTAGGAGGGTTAGTGGTGTGGGTGAGTTCACACAGGGCAGTTTAGGCCCGTTTACCTGGGTTAGTGGTGTGGGTGAGTTCACACAGGGCAGTTTAGGCCCGTTTACCTGGGTCAGGGGTGTGAACAAGTTCACACAGGGCAGAAGCTAAACCATGGGAAATATTTGCTTGATCTAATTACCACCACGTTTTATGCTCTTCTGTTACTGTGGAAATCTATTAAAGGTGACAAATACAGGGCTTCGTATTCATGGGAATTCAAAGCCCCACCTTGGAAATACAACCTATATAGATGTCCTCTGCTATACTCCTTATACGTACACTTGCTCTCAAGCATAAACGTACACGTAAAGTCTGTGCGCAGTGTTGTGTTTTACCGATTTAGAAATGCAAAAATATGCCAGTGTTTGAAAAGGAGAAATTAAAAATAAATGTACATTACTTTTAAAAAGTCCATGTTCATAAAAAAAGAAATAAACATACATTTAATTTGTCTTTTCTTCGATTATTTGCTGAAATTAAAAAATAATACAAGATCATATATATGTTAGATGATAAATGTGATGATAATATTAACTTTTTTATTTATTTGCGGAGAGGTGATGAAATTAAGGATAAGTTAAGATTACAAGGATATGCGTTTCTCAAAGTATTGTAAGTACACAGTTTCTGTCCAAGTTTGATTTCACAATGTATACATGACGTAGGCCTATACATTCACACTGTTCACTGCGATGTACATTGGGTATTGAGTCAAACTGAGTGGAATAGTGTTCAGGAGCTGTCCACTGTCTGCATGGAACGTGAAGATAGATTTCTTCTTATTGTCACAAACCATCACATGACTTTGTCTGTTCAATGTAAATACCCCATGGATCCTCCAGTGGACCCTGACCCATGGTTGTTAGGTGCTGACCTCTATTGGAAAACACTTGGATACATTTGTCATCTTGTGATGCTACATGTATATACAGGTGACTATATGTGACACAGCCACATCATATGGTTTAAACATGAATCATCCAGCATGTGAGGATACATTTGTTCTTTAATTTATTTTGTCCACTATAAACATGTGTTGACAATCTACGGCCAAACCAGTTATGAGCATGCATCGATCAACTTTCGGTTTAGCAGTGAAATAGGACAAGTTTACTGCGTTCTCTAAGAAAACGGGAGGGTGCAATTCTGATCTAGGATTTACCCTTGGTCTTGGAAGTTGTGCCTGTACTGTCACCTGCCCCAACATGGCTTCCAGCACGACAGTAGATATTGTACCAGGACTAAACGACTTCTGTGCAGGTGAGTCTAGAGTAAGTATATTCTCCACCGATCGCCTCTAGTCTTTCTATCTGGTGTTTTACGTGAACCATGCGATATCAGAGTCAGTGCCATTTTTACAAGTTGCAATATTGCTAGCATGCACTTTATTTGGTATAACTGTAAATACAACAAGTGGAAAGCAGATACAGGGTATGGGCAACAACTGATACCCAGATCATCGTCATCTCTTCATCGTTAAAAGCTTTGGACATAATCATTTTTATGTCCAAGTTAAAAGTAATGTTTTCTTACTGTGTATTATTCTGTCATTGCATGAAAAATGTGCATTTCGTGTGTGGTTATTATTTTCCAGAAGATTTTTTAAAAACCGTGTTGTAAAATTATCATTTTTGGAAGATGTGGAATACAAACACATTTTCCAGTTAATACACAGGCGCATCGTTTTTCTCCTCCACAATGAGATAACCCGCAATCCTCTCTAGCACAATGAGAAATCCTCTCTAGCACAGTGAGAAAACCCGCAATCGTAACATGAAGACAAGGCTGTCGCCGTCTTGGAGTTAAAGATAAAGATTCCGTTTGAACTTTACCCCATGATGGGGTCATGTCGATACTCCCCCACACCGATACTCCCCCGCACTGATATTCCCCCTTAGTAATTTTTTGTATTATGCGCATCGATACGACCCCACACCGATAGATCCCCGCATCGGTACATCCCCGCACCGATACTCCCCCTCAGTATATCTGTAATTGTGGGGGGAGTATTGGTGCGGGGATGTACCGGTGCGGGGGAGTATCGGTGCGGGGACGCATAGGCATGTATGATCATTGCGTTCCCTCGCAAAGATTGCGACCGAACGTAATAGATATTGAGTTTGACGGATGATTTTTTTTTTTTTTTTTTTTGCTTGTTTGCATGTCCCTTTAAACGCTTCGTACGAATCACTCTCATCTGTGGAACTCTTCCCCTCTAAGGTATTCTGGATATTTCTCTTCCTCGAGTATTTCATTGTTTTGTATTAGTTTGTCATATTCTGATCTGATAAATACTTTGAGTGGAATTTTTAGAATAAAATAGCATGTACATAGGTAGTGTAGGAATCCTGGTGGGGTCGTTTACGACGCCAGCACTATTTTGTTTCTACGGTAGTACGTAAGACAGGGGCAGACGGAAGCCATTTTGTTTGCGTTTTCCGGAAAACAGTCAGAAATTTTTCCAGTTTACATCGACGGGCACATATTATTTACTGTTGGATGACGGTCAAAATTAGAAGATGGATCAACAAAAATAATTTTGAAGACTGTCAGAAAATATCTCTGGTTCCGCCCCTATAAAATAACCATAAACGATACAAAATCTGTTAACATATCTCCTGAAAGCTGACAAAATGTGACAAATTCGTGAAATCTCATGGAAACACATGGTACGCAAAAAATATATATAAATAAATAAATAAAAAAATACACTAACAGACATGCGCCTGGGGTCGTAAACGCGACACCACCCGGTGCGAACAGGGTTAAATAATTAAAATTTGTCTGCATGGTTTCAAAGCCTCCTTGACATAGATCTGACGAATCTTTTTGCCCTATCATTTGTTTTGTCAGTCGATGATTTCAAAGTACAACATCACTGAACGACTCCAGTATATTATTTTCTCATGACAAGTTATTCAGTGCAGTTCTCGGTTATCACGCACATATAGGCCTACTCGGCTGGTAAGGTGTTTAAGTAAAGAAGTGTAAGCTCATGGAGCCTTGGGTCGCTTGCACCTGCTTAAAGTGCTGTCGGTTATCATGTAATTATTAAATGTTAGCTGTGACCGAGACCTAGAATTTAAAACCAATTGCTGATTAAATGTGATTTGCTAAGCCACTTTGTGCGGTGTACGTCTGGTTAAATCACTGTCACCTGTGGCTATCGTTACTATGCACTTTTCATGGCGGCTTTTTATTATCAAGGAAAATTATTTTGTTTTCAAAGTGACAGTAAGAATCATAGGCAAAATGCAGCTTGGTTTTGAAACCCAGCCTAATTATGTTATTTTGTGTGTGTGTGTGTGTGTGTGTGTGTGTGTGTGTGTGTGTGTGAATTTTTCATTTTGCTGCATTTATTTCCTATAATGGAATAAAGAACACATGAAAATCAAATGAAGTCAAATTTTGGTGATGAAAGATGAATAAAAACTTTTTATTTATCACTGGCCTGCAGATGTGTTCCACTCTGTGACATTTTATTCCATTCACATTCATATATACTTAATATGCATAACTGGATTATATTTTTTCTGTCAAAAATAATATAGTACCGGTATTACTGGATATGGTAAGGTATCCATTATATTTGCTCTAACTTGTCTAATTTATCTCAGCATTCGTATAGATACTTGTACGTGACTTGTCCTAAATATTAGTAAATGTAGCACTACACAGGCTTTGTTTGCAAGTATAATGTATGAAGGCAGTGTGCCTTAGAACCTCTCTCTCTCTATATATAAGGTGGCTGGACTAGGAAGAGGGGAAAATTTTTTCAAAGCAAATCCATATTATCTTTTAGATGCTTATACAACCTTATAAAACAGATGATTTTTTTCTTGCCACATCCGAATAAATATCTTAGTAATAAGATACTTGCTGAGGACTAGAAAGATTATAAATAATTCATTTTATAGATTCAGATCTTAGTCATTAACGGAAAAAAATGATATCAGAGAAGGAAAAAAAAAAGACAAATGATGGATGCAAACAGAATTATATGATATTTAATTAATAATAACCACAGTATATATGTAAGGATCATTCTGGTTATTAAACTTAACAATAACTAATGACTTCTAGGTACAAGTAACAAAAACGACTGCTTTATTGGTTACTTAAGATGTGCTATCTAATGCATAAGGGGCTGTTCAGAAAGAGTTGAGTTTATCAAGCTAGTGCACACCTCATGTAATTCCACAGAGACTCCCGCTAAATGGACTTTAACGAACCCTCAAAACCACCAGCTTCTGTTTTCTACTCATCATCAGGAGGGCATGTTAGTCTGTTAATCTGATTGCATTCAGCAAGATCACCAGTAGAGTTAGTGCACACTAGCTAGTTACAGCTTTTTTCATTCTGAATGGCCCCTTATTAATTTTTTATGGGAGCAAAGGACACGTTATGATCCTGCACTTGTAGCCATGTATGGGACATTTGTCAATGTACAAAGTAGTGGGGAATGGACTACAGTTCCTTGCAAACTACAATTCCTATCATACTGTCTCTGATTTCAATTTTCCCATCCCTCCCCAGTGTGTCTACGATATTAAGGTCAGCTTCCTTGATATCACCACTGTCTCAACAGAGAATGATATCATATCTTTACATACAGGTTTCAGGGACAATTAAATAAATTTAGTATCCACTGAGTATACTCTACATAGTCGTTTTGAGAAGACTGCCTTTGCAATAACCTTGTTGACCTTGAGTAACACAATGGAAAATTATCAAAGACAAATTTCCCCTTTTTTGGTACAAGTCTCTCTTTTGTAATACTGCTTCCCACCTGCAGCATTAACAATCAACAAAAATGTAGTAACTATTGTTACATTTGCACCTAAGTTTACCTAGTTCAAGGTCACAACCTTATATGGACAAACACATGACCTTAAAGTGATAAAAAACCAAATTAGAAAAAAAACTATATCAGACTTTGAACACTTAGGGAAAAACAATCATACAGGGCTTTGGATTTCCCTTAGGCACTCTAAATGAGGAGTCCTTTGTCATGAAAATGTTGTCACATCATATCCACTTTAAAAATATTTTCAATTCCAGAATCCCTGAAAAGGGGTACCTCGGAAGCTAAATGAGGGTTTTTTGGCCTGGTGTACCCTCACCTGCAACAACTAAACCCAATTTCTACAATATTCTCCCTTTAAATAATCTTAATACTAGATTATAGTACTAAAATAATAAGCAGTATTTTTTATCAAGTATATAGTAAAATATATATTTTGATCTAATATTATTGATTTTTTTTGTACTGCATCACAGGTAACTTTCAGAAAAAAAAGAAAGTAACAATTATGTATTGTTTTGCTTTTCTATAAATGGATTTCTACAAAAGATAATTACAAAAATCAATTATTTTATTCACCATCTTCTAAAAGATCAACTGACTGTGGATGTTTGAAATGTGCAATGATGGGTAATGGCATCCTTTTGTTTATAAAAGGGGAAATATGTTACTAAATAAAAAATGCAATGTTCTTTACACTACTTTGTGCTCATCTGACGGGCGATGCTCAAACTCGTAATCAAGATGCACAAACGCTCGTTCCACCTCTGGAAGACGCTCCAGTTTCTGCTGTAATGGTTCACCTATGTCATGCGCTTCTTTCAAGGTCATAGTCTCGGGAAGAACAATATCGACTTCTACGATGTAATTGTTACCAAAATGGAATGCACGGACAGTGTCTATCTGTTGTATCTTTTCGCTGTGGTTTAATCCGATCCATGTTAACTTCTGTAGGAACTTTGGATTTGCAGTGTAGCCCGTGAGAAGTTTGATTTGCTCTGAAATTTATGATAATATTTATTATTGTTATTTATTAATTTATCCCATATGCAATAGACATGAACATGTACTGATCCCCCACCACCACATTTCAGTAAAACTGAAGACCAGCAACTTGATAACTAAGTTAATATGAGTGGAATTTTACAACCTATGGTAAGTACCATCACAAAAGAACTTTTGTCCAAAACTTGGATTTATGTTTCATACTAAGCTAAGCTACACCCATTCAATGGAATGATGATTATACAATGCTTGTAGTACTAATAGTAAGTCATTTTTGTAATGAAATGAGGAACAGATAATATAAGCAGGTCAATTTACGCCCAGAAATTTAAAGAGGAAGCAGTTTTAAAGTTCTACAATGGCTAATCAAGTGAATTAACTTGGTTCACCCATGGGCATGTCCATTTCCTTTTAGTCATATAAGAAACTAATACAGGTGGTTTATATGTGTTACATAAAATGTATTGATTCTCTGCTAATTTACCTCGAGTCCGAGTAGACTGAAAATTTAGTTCAACATTAATGTCTGGGCTATAGTTCTTTTGTGACAGTGCAAGCCCCTCATGGTGAAAACTGCCAGTAAAAACAGTTGGCTCAAATCTATGACATAGTGCTAAATGTGTTTATGTAACACATTAACAAAGAACAACATTTTCAAATTTAATTTAATTATTTTAAATGGAATTGAATCTCATTTCTTTTTAGAAATGTTAAAACACCTATATTCTGTTTTAGTTAACACATAAAGAGTATGGTCTTGAATGTCATTCGTATGACAATGACAGTATTTATACAAACATATTGAAACATGATAAAGAACACACAAACATGCACACACACATACCAATACACTTCACACACACACACACACACACACACACACATACACATACACACATACCAATACACTTCACACACACACACACACATACACACATACACACACACACATACACACACACACACATACACACACACACACTGCATGTGCATGTGGACAAATAAAGCACATCATCATGCATGCACACAGCAACTTACATAGACGAAATGTGCACACACACACACAGGCATGCATGCACACACGCACGCAGAAAACAAATGAATGTGCAAACATAGATCTCCATACCGTATCCCATCTGCCACCAACTAAAGGCAATGTACAAACTAATCAAGATGGCGCCAATGGGGTCGGCATACGGCCACAGCTTATCGCCTGCAGTAGACACGAATACAACAATTATTTTTACAATCTAAAACATTGTTTAGACACATATAATTAAAAATTCCAGGGAACTCTTCTTTTATATACAGTAGATCCTGCATAACTTGTTACCTCAAATTATTACTTCCAATTATTCTCATCTTTTCTTTGGTTTTAGCTGAAACTAATGAAAACATTGCCTAATATGACAATCAAGAGTCCCAACTAAATGATCTTGAACAAATCAAGGATGTTCAATTTACGTTTAACTTAAATTTTTGAACAAATTAACATTCTAACCTCTCATTTTTCAAGCTCTTGGGATGCATTCTTAAGACAACAAAAACTTAAAGGCTGCACATGTTTTGATACGAAGGAAATGGGACATCACAAGAAAAATGCTTGGTTATGTTTATTTTTGCTTGTCATCCTTCTTTTCAAATAAATATATCAAGGAGCAAGAAAACATGCTAAAATCCCTATCAAACAAAGGCCCCATTCAGAATAGGGGACTAACTAGTCTGAGGGTCAAATATCATGGCAACCCACTACAAAGCTTGCTGTATAATCCCCTAAGATACACTAAATACATATCCCGTGGGGAAGTATTCAAGTTGATCATCCATATTTGACCCTCGGAATAGTTAGTCCCCTATTCTGAATGGGGCCAAAGAGAGACAAAATTATAACTTGGTAGACAATGATCAGAAACTATGTATCCTACTAAACCTGTCAGAATCCCTTAAAGCAGTAACTTGATTTGCAGAATTATTATTTATATTCTAATACACAAGTATCTACCATTTTAAATTATTTGTCTCTTTTTTCTTACTTGTAATATGTTTTTAATAAGGTAGCATTTTTTTGTTTAGAATAATACAAACAGCCAGCAAAGTTAACATGTAACACCTATAAGCTGAAAAACATTACTATCATTATTATTATTTAATGAATTAATTCATTAAAATATTCTAGGGGCAGGGGAGGGAGAAGGTTCCTCCAAAGCTTGAAGGGGCACCTTAACTGAAGGTGCTGTGTCTTTTCCCAGAGCAACCACTGAAAAACTATCCGAGGTAATTTTATTGGCCTGAATCTTTGTTTTAACCTGTTCATCTGCACAACACGCATCATGTGTTTCCATATCCTTAAGTGCACATGCCACAAACAATTCTATAAAAATATCTCAATTAATAGTTACTTGAAAACAGGGTGTTTAAAAGATTAAAGGCAGGAAGGCTGGAAAATAGTTCAATTGCTTAACAATACACACCTTGAGCCTGTTTTATAGATGCACCATTGTCTGAAAATTGGTCTAAACTTGACCCAGGCAAAGACAAATCAGTATTAGTCCAAATAAATTAAAAATTTTGCTGTCTTATAACAAGAAGGACAACTATATGGCTAAAGTTTCAGGCCAATGCTTGCTTAACTTAAGTAGACTAAGGGTTTGTCTTGAATTAAAGTATGTCACATATTGGGTCTAAGAATTCAGGCCATTTTCAGAGATAAAGCTTTTTATGTGGAAGAGTGTCTAGTTTCTGAAAAAAGGCTACAGTCAGATTTTGGACCTAAGCCCTAGCTGATGAAGGTACATCTCACATTTACATTAATTATCTTAAAGATCTTGTTGAAACTTTAAAAACTTTAAATTTAAATAGTGGAAATTTATCTTGCTTTTGATATTTAACACATTCCTATCATTATCATTTAATACTTTTATCTGAATGCATCTATCCAACCCTTTTTTGGGTGTCAAGATTTATTAATAACAATAAAACTGACAGTTCTTGGTCTCAGGAGGTAACAGTTGCCTATTCACTTTAAAATAGGTTTTTCAAATCATATGCTGTGAGCAAATCATTCTTAAAATATCATAGAGCAATACAGAAAATTGAAGTTGACTGTATACAACCTGCTACCAGATTTAAGCAGTCTTAGGATCCACCAACCTCATTCAGAATAGGGGACTAACTAGTCCCAAGGTCAAATATGGCGACCCATGACAAAACTTGTCATCTAATCCGCTAATAGACACTGCATAGATATCCTGTAGCGAAGTAGTCAAGTGGGTTGGCCATATTTGACTAGTTAGTCCCCTTATCTGAATGAGGCATAAGTTTAGCCCAATAAATTTTAAGACTTTGAAGTGTTACCTATAAGTCCCATGCCTAATGCGACCAGATTAGAGAGGACGTCATTGCGATGGTCCTGAGCCAGGGCTTGGATGCTGGGATTCTTCATGCGCCGACAGAATATGAATAATATGAACTTGATGACTGAAACAAGCAAGAGTTACTGGCTAAGATAAAAGTAACACTTTTTTGTTCAGCAAAAAAATGCAAATTTATAAGCAAACAACTATTTAGAAAATCTATAAAGTTTTCTATACAATGTTAAATTGTCTTTTTTCTTCACTTATGTGATTTTTAGAGTCAAATATAGACTTTTTTATATTTTAACATTACATGTTGTTTAAAAGATTCAAAAATAGTCTTTTTGATATTCTAAAAGACTCACTGACAAATCTTTAACAGTAAAATCAAGCTGTAAGACACTATAAACAAATTTCATATTAGGTATTTCAATTCTCCAAAATAGCATATAATTATAATTGTAATAACACCAAAAAGAATGAAGAAGCAGACAAAGAACCTACCAATGGTGCTACAGATGATGACAATAGTTGATATATCCATGTTAACTGTTCTTGGATTTCCCTGAGCAAGGCTGACAATGATCTCTATGGATTCTACAATCAGCTGTGCGGAAGCCAGAGACATGATGACGGAGAGGATGACGATGGCTACTGGCTCAAGTTTTGTGCGTCCTGCAATATGGATGTTGCAAATGTTATCTGGTTGGAGGAATTTTAAATAATTTTAGGAAGGCCGTTTTTAAAATCTTAAACAACTGACAAAGCCGTGTGTGTGTGTAAGGGAGAGGAGAAATACAGTAAAAGAGGAGTGAACAAGGGAACAGATAAAATATGGTAAAGGAGAGTGACTGAGAGTGACAGAGAGAATAAGACAGAGGAAAGGAGACATAGAGAGGAGGGGAGAGGGAGAGTGAGTGAATGACAGAGAAATAGAGGGTGGAAGACAAAGACAGAGAGAGAGAGTGAATGAGTGAGAAATCGAGAAAGAGTGTGGGTGAAGAAAGGGTCAGATAAAAAGGGAGTTAGAGAGTGAGTGAAAGAGAGAAAGAGTAAGAAAAAGAAAGATACAGAGATAGGGGATAGAGTGTGAATCAGTGACAGGCTGAGAGAGAATATTAGTGGAAGGAAAAGGTCGAGTGTGAGAGGGAGAGAGAAAGATAGAATCAGAAACCAACAGGACACACACTGGCACACTGAGTCAATCAAGAATTTAAAGGTATGCCAACTTTGCACCTTGTGGATAAACATAGGGGTCTCTCTTCTTCATGGCTCTGCTGCTCCACCAAATGACCAGTCCGGATAGCAGGTCCACCACACTGTCCACCAGGCTGGAGATGACCGATAGTGACCCAGACAATCCTGCCGCCACTGCCTTAGCGATCATCAGTAACTATAGAAACAGGAATAAACAACAATGATTAGGTACAAAGAATTATGGGAAAGGTCATCTCAAGGTAAAATGAAGGCCACTGCCTTGGTTATCAGCAGAACCTATAACGATACAAATAGACATAAACAATCCTGCTGAGGTAAAAAGATTTTTAACAAAGGTCAACTGAAGGTCAAGCTGGAAATGACTAGGGGACCCTTCCACAAACGAACTTAAGTTTTTTTAGCTAGAACCTTAGTTTTTTTGTTTAGTGAAAAAGTCTGCAGAATATACTAACTTACTATATTTATGCCCAAGGTAATCTTAGCTACAAGGCTGGCTTTACTCCGTTCTTTTTTTGCTGTCTCCTCCGTCTGCAGATCTACATCGAGATGCTGAGTATCCTCAAACTCCACGATCAGCTCATCCTGAGCTTTGTAAAAATGCCTGGAATTGTTTTCAATAAAGAAACATGTTAGAAACTGCCCTTATTTATTAACTGGTAGCCTGAAAGTGTCAATACTATCTTTGTCTCTATTAGTGCCAAAATTGCCCTAATTTGTTCCTTTCAATAAATGATGTACATGTACATATCATTTGAAATGAATAAGTCGAGTTTTAAAAATATGCTTGTTTGTGAAAATAAGAACCAATTGAAGCAATCCAAGAAGAAACTTAAAATATTTTTTCAAGGTACCTGACTGATTTTGGTAGTTTTTTATCTTCTTTCTGTTTTCCCCTCTTTTTGGAAGTGAACATGTTGATGGAAAAGGGCCATGCTGACTTCTCCTCATCATCTTTATCTGCAAGTGAATAATATGAATCCAAATTATACCAAGCTTGAATATTTTCAACCTAAATTGTTTTTTTTTTTGTCACAAACTAACATTTTAAAATACTCATAAGAAACACTTACTAGTAATTGTCAATCTGACATCTTATCGCAATATTTTTTTCCAAATTTGATAAGATGACATTTCAAGGCTGTGGCATTTTAATTGAAATCCAAAACCAAAAGTCAGGAGATTGGTTAATTAAAACCTTTCCAACCACATTGACCAAAAAAACTGAAATTAAACAATATTAATATCCAACACAAGCCCAATCACCGACATTACTTTGTACTTGCTATCTTCATATGTATATATAATACTACTTTTAATTTAATATTAGATTACAGTCTCAAATATACAATCATATATATCTACAGAGAGAGAGAAAATCCGAATTGTTCTTTCTTTTATCTGTATTTCTCACTTTGTAAAGTATTTTATCCTGCAATTTTAAAACTTACCTCTTAAATCTGCTACAAGCAGTTTTTCAGCAGGCCCTCCATTCTTCAAGACATGAGTATTATTTGGCAACTTCGATGCCAGGTTCAATGGTTTATGACAGCGACAGAAGTGTCTATTAACAACTTTTCTGCGAACATTTTGCTCTGATCTGTGCATTTCGTCTAAGCCCCCAGCAGACTTGCTTACTGCCACTGCATTTCTATCGAAATCAAGTTCCTGTGGATCGTATGTTGGCAAATCCAACATCGACACATACTTAAGCATGTCGGCTACCATTTTGATTCTTGCCTAAAGCAACCCCAGACACTTAAAATGGAGTCAATGTTGCTGCATTTTCCAGTCACGAAGAACTTGCCATGTAAACAAGGCACATAATTAATAACCCGTGCACTTTATCATTGTTCATAACATTTCCTGAGCTTAATATAAGATCTTCAGTGTAGATACATGTACCTTGGCTGTTTCTGGAAAAATATGAACTGTCCATAGAGCCAGCAAGTCAAGCATACCTCTGTTTTTAGTTCTTGTGAAGACATATGGTAATGACTTGATCCTTTCAATTGGGAAAATCATGAATTTTACAGATACTAGTACTTCATTTTTTTAAGTCATGAATTCTTTTAAGTAGAACGCTCATATCCAGTAACAGCAAAAAAAAAAAAAAGGCTACTTTGTAGTTTTATTCTAAATAGCAAAACTACTGCAAATGCTACACAGAAATTTATTAATTCTTAGTGTTTCCAAAATTAGGAATCTGAAAAATTGATGATTTTTCCCCATTGAGATCACTGAGTCATTACCTTCTTTGCAGTAAAAAACAGCAAACATACATAATTGGAATAAAAATATGTAGTTATTACTGTAGTTTCATGGCAAAAAACATCCTAGCTGAACCCGCCTATTCAAGTAACATCTCCAAGATAAATACAATATTCTCTGAAATAAATCCAACAGCTAGAAGTTACACAGCTGAAGTTTACAGTAGGGATTCTCTGCAAGTGTGAAGTACTACTGGTTTTGAATATCAACTACTGTTAACATGCACTGTATACCTTACAGGGTGTCTGAAAATGTTTGACACAAAATTAAACTCTATCAAAACTTGGCCATGGTTAGATGAACTGGATATAAGAGAGATCTTGGAGCTGTTTTACAAAATTATTTTTGAAACGAAGCTTGCCTTGCATTCAAGACCAAATATGTATGCCCTATTGGCATCATACCACTTGTGAACCCTTATATTTTAGGCATTTAGTAAAGAGACAGAAAAACCTCTAAAATTTTGTTGTCCATCTCATTGTTTCTAACTCTACACACCACACATGGCCTAAAACTAGACAGGGCACCATAAAAAAAGAAAAAATGGCCTATATTCCTTTTCATCTCAATTTGAAATAGGTTGTTTTTTATGAATCAACCTGCATATCTCCTTTAATAAATCTAAGTCTCCCTAAAACCTTAAATCATAATAGGTTATGTCAGTGTCATTTTCTATAACATTTACATTTATTTAGGCAATGTCCTTAAAATGTGTCACAGAACACCATAAAATACCTGGTATATTTATCTCTGCAAGAACTACTATGACTGTATGCCAAATATCTCATGTCAATTATTGCCACATAAAATTATATAAATCCTTTTGTATATGCAAGCTTTATACCCTCTGTAGTCACCCGTGTCCCAGTTAGGACTGAGTGAGGAATCATTCCACCTGGCATGGTGACAGAGTGTATACTTAAAGTCAGGCAATGTTTAGTGTCTGTATGTCTCTACACATCTGTAACTGACTTCTTTTACTAAAGAAAAATGCCATAAGGAACAACCATCATTAATAAAGATAGAGACAATGTCTCTATACCTCCCCCTTCTCTCTCTCTCTCTGTGTGTGTCTGTGTGTGTATCAGCACACTTTTTTTTTTTGGTGTTGAGGACCCTTAGTTATAAACTGATATTCAATAGTTTTCATTAGTAAATCAATTTGGGCTCAGATATCATTTGTCTCACTAAATTGTTACAAAAGTAGTGCTACTATTCCAAAGAAATCCACTGAGACATAAAAGAAGTATTTTCCTTGATACGATATTTGCTTTCACTAGAATACCATAATGATATCCATCTTTCATTTCAACTTTCTGACATTCAGTCTTTTTTTTACATCAATAATGAATGTGACATAACCTAAAAAACACAAAGAGGAGACTGAAAAATAATTCTGTGGCTCTATTCAGACAGGGAATCAATTTTTCATCTTAGGTAAACCTAAGAGTCTTATCCATATGCTATATATATAATGGCGCAGATTGAGTCTGAAGACTCCCCTTTACTACTTTTCAACTGGAAATATTCTTCAACAAACTGACCAGTGTTTATAGAAACTGATAACAGCAATATGGTCATCTCTCTCTAACCTTTGTCCAGTTCATAGTTAAACAAAAACTGGCCTCCACTCACCCCTCCTTATTTAATACCAGCTCTCCTAAAACCTGAAAAAGCAATGTTTCTAAGAAACTACAATATCATATGAAACAGTAAATAACACCTGTTCAGCAAACTGTTTGTCCTTAAATAACCCACTGAGCCAGAAAAAGTATCCCAAAAACATCTTCCATTACTACTGGTACCTCAATTACCTATCAATCAAGTCTCTTGCGGGGTGACCTGACCACTCTTAGCAAAATTTCAGGCCCCCTGCAAATTTGCAGCAATTTTACTGCAATACTGCCACAAACCACAATTCCTTCTTGCAAACTTGCAGTAAATTTGCTGCAATATGGCTGCAGATTAGCAGCAATAAATTTTTTCTTGCAAATTCCTGCAAACTTGTTGCAAACTTTTCATTTTGCTACAGGGATGCAGACCCAGTGAAAAACACCAAAACATTATCAGACTTGGGTACTAATACAGGGGGGAGAGATAGAGGACGTCTTCTGGGTCTTCTGTAAGATGGTCAAATTCCTGCAAACTTGTTGCTGAAGCTTTTAGTTTGCAGCGATATTGCTGCAACTATGCTGCAAACTTTTCATTTTGCTAAAGGGATGCAAACCCAGTGAAAAACACCAAAATATTATCAGACTTAGGTACTAATACAGGGGCAGATAGAGGACATCTTCTGGGTCTTCTGTAAGATGGACAGTATTTTTTAGTTTATACATTGACAGGCATCTAACTTTTTCTGCTGGAAGAGGGTCAAAAATGGAGGATGGATCAACAAAGATAATTTGGAAGACTGTCAGAAAATATCTCTGGATCTGCACAGCTTGTAATAAGTTCAGTTTTTTAGGGTACTTATACGTTCAGTTTCATCCATCTGGGTGAATAATCCAGTTTGTTAATTTTTACCTCTAATTTTTCTCAGGCTGAAAAAATTAAATGGCAAAAATTAACACATTAAAACATTGCTTAATTCCCATCACTATCTTAGTCTTGTAAGCTAAAAATCAATACAATTGACAAATGACCTGGAGAAAAAAAACCTGTCTAAACTATGCAAAGAGTATAGAGCTAGAGAAGTTCAAACCTTTATCTGCAGCCTTTCTTGTTCAAACATTGATAAGACCAACTAACATTTGATTCAACAACACTGCAAATATCTATTAATATCCCTCATTACTGATAAAGCTCAAGTTTATGGAGTTGGTTCTTACACATGACGGCACCAGTATCCAACAATTTTCATTGTGCACTGCCACTTTTTATCCAACAATAATCTACCACACCACTTTTACCATATTTTCTTTTCTCATTCAGGGAGTCATCTTCCTCATAATGTAGATCACATGGCATATTTTTATTACATTAATAAGCAATCGATAACCAATTCTGGATATAGCAAATTGCATCCAATTACGCCTAAAGGACCCACATGTTATGTATTTCCCATACACGCATGCCATGCATGAATACACAATGGGTTTCTGGACATCCATCGTAATTTCAGTCAAACACACGCCTCATCAGCAAGGTTTAGGCATAGGACAATATGATCACACCTGACTCCTTGATGCATTATCAGAAATTTGTCATAAAAATCATCATGATCATCATTCAGAGCCTTCAGTGTCCCACATGTGTATTCTGTCTTGGGCTTCACTCTTTCAGTTTGGTTTTTTCTAGTACTCATCTTACCATCCATCCATCTCTTACGAAGCTTCCCTTGTTTCGTATGTCCATATCTTGGTGTCCATTCTGACAGCCTTATTGTCCATATGCATGTCATCTTTGATTTTACTAACATGTCCTTCCCATTGTCATTTCATTTCTTTAACTGTTACAATATAAGCAATATATATAAGTTATAATAATATATATATAAGTAGCACATCAGTCATAAAAATAGTGTCAACTTTTTTCAAAATTTCCTACAGGTGTGTCTCAGTAGGGTTATGTACTTCCACACACATACATATGCGAGCACACACACAAGCATGCACATGATTACACACATGCACAAACACACACACGCATTCACATTTTTACCTTTAGATTCCAGGACTTCCAAGTATAAAGGCTATGCAGTATATATACACCCACACATCACTAGTGGGCTTGAATTGGTCTTAAAGCAGATTCAGTCCATTTTAAGACTACTGCTGTAATGTTTAAGATCGTGTAAGATCACTTGTGAACTTATATTGCACTTTAAGACTAATTCCAGCCCACTAGTACATGTGCACACACACCAACATTTACCTATTCTAAAATATAAAAACAGTACAATGTATTATATCATATTTAGCACACTCAAAGTAACTCTTGCTTAAAACTTTGTCACAGCAATTAACTCTCATCAATTCATTACTACTCAAAGTACTGAACGGAACAATATTTCCAGCAATCATTGTCACTCTTTAATATTTCCACTTAAGTGTGAATGGACATCCTATTTCATACCATTTAATATACACCATTGTAATGCAGTATTCCTCTTCTGATATCAAGGCAAATTATCCCACGGATGGCAGACTTTCAGATTTGAACAAAAAGCTTTCCACTCAAAGAAAGAAACGTGTCAATATTTCCAGTCAAAATGCTTCTAAATGTCAATGTTTCCAAATTAATGAAAACTGACATCTTATTTAACCTATTCTTGCAGTTATAAGTGCATTGCTAAATAATGAATAAGTTAATTTGCAAGTAAACTGATTTACAATTATTTTAAACTGCCACTGCTTTATAATGAGCCACCAGCACTAATGAAATAATTAATCCTGATTCTTCCACAAAGATTTGAGTGATTTCCTGTTGTGCGATGACATTTAGAGAGCTATGTCATGCCTCCAAAGCTACATTTTTTCAGTTACTGTAACAGCAATATTCAATTTACCGAGCCTTTCACCTAATCATATTTACATACTGATTGTATAATTCCGCCTGAGTGTGCTTTTGGATTTAATGCTAGAAATGAACATTTGCTGCTAGATCAGACATCAATATCGAAATATGGAAATAAAGCTGGAGAACTGCAATTAATGCAAGTTAAAAAGAACCATTAAGCCCCTATAGAATTTTGCTGTATAACTGTAATGATATATATAAACAGCATGCCCATTTTAAAAATAAAAATATCAACTTGTTAACTAGAGTTCACACTGATTCCATTTGTACTTAGGCAAAGTAAGTTAAGATACCTCCATCATCTCTGTATTATTTATGTGCAACATAAGATTCAGTTCATCTACATATAATTCATTTCACCTGTTATTATTCTCAGCCATCAACTGTGCTGCATGCCTCATCTAGGAAAATAAATGCCCCCATCGCAACATCCTGCAAGTTAAACAGAGCTCACAACCAAGGTTAATTATGAGTTTTGGCCTCAATAAAATAACTCACTTTATACCTATCTATAAGCAGACACATCTATACAGGTAGAGTTGTCAAAGATGCTCAACAGACTTGAAATTGCAAATACTCTATAACTGATGTTAGTGTGTATACTACTTGAACAAGTTTGTATATATAACTTCCACACATAAGAATCTATACACATGTATATATGCACACTGATAATATACATTGTATATATGTGTTAATATATATCTGTACATGAACATACCTTCCCATAAATACATGCATATTCACACTGAGAATACTTATTGTACATATGTACATGTATATACATGTATCTGTATATGAACATACCTTAATTCCCACAGGACTGCTACATTTGTTTTCAGCAGTCAGCTGTTTGCTATACTGACCTACACCTACATTTGTACACAAAATCTGCACACCATGGCCAGAAATATGCTCTGAAATATCCAGTTTTAATCTAAATGATACAAATACCAATCCATCAAAAGCAACCAGCCGTCTGAGATGTAAATTTTACAAATACTCATCCATCAGAGGGAATCAGCTGTTTGAGAGTCACGCTTGTCTTTGATTTTAAGTTGCACGGTCAAGGTGAGTAGTGACCCAATTAACTTAAACTATGTATATCTTTGATTCTAAAATGTCCACCAAGCTATCAAGTGACCCCATTTAATGGAAATATGTCTGCCTTATTTGGTCACCAGGGTATTTATATAGTGTGCCCCAATTATTAAGTAACGTAAAGCAAGTTTTTTATTGATTCTAAACTGTCATCAAGTAAAAGCAAGGGGACCTTGGAATGTAAAACATGTCTCTGTCTTTGACTTTAAAATGTCACCTGGGTATCAAGTGCCAAAATTAATTTAACACATACATCTATTGATTTTAAAATGCCATCACGGTTTTAACTGACCCAGTTAACTTAAAGCATGTCTGGCTTTGATTCTTAAATAGTAACCAAGGTGTTAAGTGACCCCATTAAATTAAAACAGCGTATCTTTGCTTCTCAAATGTCACTTAGATATTAAATGACCATGAGCAACTTGAAAACATGCTTCTATTTGAATCTTAAATATCATCAAGGTTTTTTAATGACCTAAACCATGCAAAAGATAATTACCACAGCTGTTTAACCTTGCAGACCTCGATCATGAATTGAATAAACCTATAGTGCCATTGGTAGGTAATCTGGCCTCATATGCATCCCTTTATATATATTTATATATAGTTCATATTGTGACAGGCCATTGGTCAGAATGGGAGCAGGCTGGACATCAGCTGGTCAATTATCATGAAGTGCAATCACACAATAGGTATTATATATATCACAGTGCCACGTCATCTGAATACATGGGGGAAGCTGAGATCTGTGTATACCATAAACTAAATCCAAACTCAGGGCTTGCACTGTATGCTGGTAAGTCCATTTTGAGCCCCTATCCACCTAGGTTCTATGTTTTATGCTCCAATTCACCGAGGTCTACCCAGTGACTATGTTTATAGTCTATCTAATGTTCTTAAGTCTATATTGTAGTCCAATATTTTACACCAGTCTGGCTAGACTATAAGGGCGCATTCCCATAGATTTTAGATCGATCTATTCCCGAGGGGAGTCTACCTAGATAACTGTCAGATAATCTGGCTTAAATGTCCGTCCTGCCTACTACAAGCTGTAAAGGGGTAATTAACTTTCGTGCCCGCTCAGCTGACAGCTATTTAGCGTGAACCCCCAGGGAGTTAGGTCGATCTAGTTGGATTGATCTAATCTCTGGGAATGGGGTCTAACTGTTATATTTACTGTAGCTCTAGATCTACTGTCTTCACTCTAAATATTCAGGACTAGACTGCTAGCCTATTACCAATTATGTATCAGCTACTGTAACCTATAATTATAATGAAACAGAAATTATATATCTATCAGTGGATGAGATTTCTATATAAACCACAGACTAAGGTGATATGTGGCAAGCCACATGACTGGAAGACTGTATTGTGTAACAACTGGCAGCTTGCGATGAAATGCACATCAAGTCCACATTCAACTGTATAAGGGCAGGTTATGTCTTTTAATTTTTTTTCTGTACCTACCTTGTAGAAGATGATGTCTATGCTCTCTGTTGCTCTTGGTAGAATTAAACCAAAGTCATAATATGATAATAAAATAATGATATCAAATAAATTTGATACCTTATTTCCTGCTTGATCTTCAATGACTGTTGCCAAATGTTGCTGTTTTTTAGCCAACGTTCTTTGGCAAACTTAATCCAAAAATAAACTAGCATTCTAAAAAACATACTCAAACTCTACCACTTACCCAGTGCATCAGAGAGACTAACATGAGATGGCGCCACTTCCTTCAGACGGATTCTTCTTCGCATACAGCTATCCAGTGAATGAGTCCGAGACAAATGACCATTAGGTGTTGTTGTTCCACTGGCTGGTGCCGATTTCGGAAACTCCACGATCATGTCGCGAGAGATAACATTTGCTGAGCGCTCTTGTACACTGTCACCAAAGCGGCTGGTGGGATCTTTGGGAAATGGTGCACTCTTCTTGCTTCGGAGGCAGCAATAGGATGGCTGTGTTGTCGGGGAAGCTGGCTCATCAACGGGACTGGTAGAAATTCCATTTTCATCGATGATGTTAACTGCAGGCACCAAAGGCGGGAGGTCCAAATCGGGTGTCTCACACCCCGGGGGACACATGTACCAGCGGCAGAATATTCTAGCCTCCGTCTGGGTCTCAGCTGCACAGTGATCTACCCCTTGCTTTGGTTGGCTGCTCAAGCGTCTAACACGCTGAGGAGAGTCCCCAGGTGGCTGCAATCCATCTTCACTGGTCTGGGTCGCGGGGTCAAGGTCACTTGCTTTTACTTCTGGTGACAGGTCAATGTCTTCTTCTGTAAAGTGAATGTGGAGGTTCTGTTAAAGTCTGAACTCATTAAATTCCAACCGGAGAGCATATAACAACTAGAGGATCAGAGAGGCGATACCGCCTCCTGATATTGTACCACCAGCTGGGGTAAGCGCATTTGTATGGGAAAGAAAAAGAAAGTGGGGCCCCACCTGTATGGTTGTGGGTGACAAGCTGCAGGAAATGTAGTAAACAAGGTGTTTTTTTTTTTGTTGTTTTTTTTTCAGTTTTGGCATCTAATGGCTGCTTTTCCCATGAAAATGCACCGATTGACCCCGAACTTCCACACATTAAAGCAGTCTGCAATTGTAACCCCTCAGTATAATATGAGAGCTAAGGTCTGCTTAGTTTCTGAACATTGGCACAAACAAATATCTTTTTGCAGAAATTCCCTTTTTTGCGATCTAGGAGGATAATTGGTAATGGTGCCTTTTATCCCACGCCACCCTGCGGAGCCGTACGATATGGGTTGGTACTAAAACCACGAATACCCCCAGCTTACACACTGGTGGTACTAACTATGGGCATATCTTTGCCAGTTTTGAAAGTATAAGCACTGAAAAAAGTTGCAAAGTTCAGTCCATGGTGAAAAGTAGGTCAAAGGTCAATTTCAAGGTCACAGTTAAATTGCCAGTATATGACTTCCTATTCAACTTCAATAGTAACTATTGACCCAACTCTCCTAGTTTTGGAGATATAAGAGACTAAAATTTTTCAAACTTCAGTTAATGGTGAAAAGTAGGAATGTACTTTTTGATACAGCATAACTCGTGAACCGTATGGAAAACAAAAAACACGGAGACCACCTCCAGTGTTGGGCTTGACATGCTCTATCAAATGCAAAAAACAAAAGGTCTCTAGCATTAACGACTCCAGAATTAGAGAGAGTTTTATGTTTCAGCATCTAATGGCCGCTGCTCCCGTGAAAATGCATCGATTGACTCGAAACTCACAGAGATGAAAGATAACCTGAAGGGTAACAACTACCAAATATATTAGAGGTTAGGTCTGCGTAGTTTCTGAATATCAGCACAAATAATTTTTTTTTCGTAAAAAATTCCCTTTTTTTGAAAAATTTGGCCTGTTTGACCTTGAAATAAAGGTCAAAGGTCAAATCCAAGGGCATATTTGGAATCCTCATATGTGACTTTCGGTCAGACTTCTATATTAATTTTTCCCATAATTCCTTCAGTTTGGGAGATATATAGCATTGAATTTTCAAAAATTTTGACAAGGGTGCATTTCAACGAGCGTCATGCCCAGGCAATTGCACCAATCGAGACAAAAAAACCAGGGGGTTCAAGTTGAGATTATATGTGACCTAAATCCAAGAGATGGGGACACAGGCCCATGCAGTCTAGGAGGAGAAGCGGTAACGGTGACTTGTATCCCACGCCAGCCTGCGGAGCCGGCGGAGCTCACGGAGCCGGCGGAGCTTACGGAGCCGGCGGAGCCGGCGGAGCCGTACGATACGGGTCGGGACTAAAACCATGAGTACCGCCAGCGTACACGCTGGTGGTACTAATAATTATGATAGAATAATTTGCTTTTTAAATGTTTGATATGATTTTGATTAGTTCTCAGCGCCATCTACTAACATTATTATATACTAAAACCACTACGTTCAATTCAAAACTGCTTAATTAAAAAACTACAAAATTTTCATCTGCTCAAATAATTTTCACACAATGACCATGCACTACCAAGACCAGGTAATTGTCATTGGAAAACAAACAAACACTAAACAGAACTTCATCTGAAACCATAAATTATCTATCCTCTAACATGGCCTTTTGGCTCCTTATAGTGACTTTGTCTCATAACAGAAATGATTTCTTAGTCTGCAAATAGACAGCAAAATAGTCTAGACAGACAACCATTTCAACCACATCAAATGCCCTGTCACTACCTGACCTCCCTGAAATGACCTTCAACTTGACCTTGAAGACACTTTTATCTGACCTTCACCTTGGCCTTCTTGGTTTCCATGTTGTTTCAGCTTCACCGTCACTTCTGCCATGTCCAATCCCGTCCTGCGACACAGGAATGTCTGCGTGCCCATGTCACTGACCTCCAACATGGCGTCGACCTCTGCGCCCTCTGAAGCTTTCTTATCCATACTTCTGTCCTCAGCAGGCTTTTCAGACACCGGGTTGGTGTAGCCTGGAAAATTGATAATTTCTTACTTTACAGAGAAATTAATAATCTACTAGTTACCCTGCAAAACTAAATTTAAGTCAATATTTTTGTTTATTTTTGCTAGCTTTTTTTCCTATCAAAAATCCTAATGAGAGAGAATCCAGAATGTATAAATTAATCAGTTTTGAAAAAAAATTTAATTAAATTTTCTAATTAAATTAATTAATTTTAATTAAATTTAAATTTTTTCTAATTAAAATTAGAAAGCTGATGTTGTTGCATACACACTAAATATGTCAGTGTCTATTGTAAACATGTTTCCATTTAATGCAGTTCTATCATACTATTTCCAAAATGTAAACATGTATAAATGAAAGAAAACAATTAAAGGAGGAGGGGGGGAGGGCAAGATAGTCGATACAATAAAACTTAGGGTAACAGAGAAATTGAGCTGGGTAAAAACTCACTTTCAGAACTATGATATTCAGGGTGATAGCATGTGTTGGGGAGAGAAAGGTTACTATTGGCACCTATTTACCCACACCAATATATATATATATATATATATATATATATATATATATATATATATATATATATCTGTTAATTAAATATCACCTGCATCTTAAAACTGATAGGATTCCACCCTGCACATGTGCTGTTTGCAGTACTTTCTAATAAAAAAAAATGTGTTCCTTTATTTTAATGAAATAATAAGCAACCTCCTACATTTTTGACAAAAGTGTTTTTTTTTTTTTTTTTTTAACCTTCATGATCTTCCTGTTTTATAAGCTTATCTTTATGGTCATCAGGTGCTGCCATCTTTTGGTCACTGGCATCAACTACTGTCTCCCCTGTTGCCTTTATTTCACTTGTTGGTAGCAATGAGTAGGAATGAGTTTCGGTAGCTAAGGCACGTAATGGAGATTTTTGTCTCTGAAATAGCACAATAAATATTACTTTTAGTTTCATAGATATAATAAGAAAAAGAAAAATAAAGAGAAAAAGAAACAAAGCAGCAAAGCTGTCAAATGTACAGACAAAGAACAGAAAATAAAGATGCAAATAAGTGAAAAATTAAATTTTCACAAAAAACTGTTAAATTGCCAGAAAAATTTACCAAACAGACTGCGTTGCCTATTGAAGCTGTATGTTAGACCCACGTTTCTTTCCTGTAAGTTTGAGAACAGTAAGTGACATGATTTCCCTTAAATGGTCATCATAGGAGCAGTGCCCAAAATAGGGGTTTCTTCAAATTTTGATGCAACATTACATAATGTTTAACAGCATAATGACAATCAAATGTTATTAATAAAATATTAGTAACATGGACATTCAGAAAATGTGACAAGCAAAAGTCTTCAAGATCATGGAACTTTAAAGTCACACCTTGAAAATGCCAATATGTGAAAAATTAAATTTTCACAAAAAACTGTTTAACTGCCAAAAAAAAAAAAATAAATAAATAAATAAAAAAAAATAAAAATAAAATACCAAACAGACTGCCTTGCCTACTGAAGCTGTATTTTAGTCCCATGTTTCTTTCCTGTAAGTTTGAGAACAGTAAGTGACATGATTTTCCTTAAATGGTCATCATGGAAGCAGTGCCCAAAATAGGGGTTTCTTCAAATTTTGATGCAATATTACATAATGTTTAACAGCTTAATGACCATCAATTTTTAATTATAAAATATTTGTTTCACAGATATTCAGAAAATGTGACTAGCAAGGTCTTCAGGCCCATGGAACTTCAAAGTCACGCCTTGAAAATGCCAAAATGTAAACAAGACAGCACTGTTCTGAAATGGGTTTATTTCCATTTTTAACACTTTTTTAACATAAAACAAAATAAACATTTTACTGCCATTTTATATGACCAACTAAGAAAATTGATGAGATGGGAAAAGTATCAATAGAACAGTGTTAAATGTCTAATTTCCTCCATTCTGAGATTCTGAACATAGTGGATGATTGAATCTGACAAACTGCAATGATATGAGTTTATTTCCATTTTTGACACTTTATTACACAATACATGATAACAAGTTTACCATGTTTTTTACATAATCAACTAACAATGTTGTAAAGATGCAGGAAATATCAAACAAACACTTTTAGGCATCTTATTAGTTAAATAATGAGACTGTTAACATGCCTAATAATTGAATCTGAGGAAATGTGAAAAACAGTATAACTTCTAAAATAATGGCCCGATTATGCTGATTTTCGAACTCAACCTGCGTTTTAGTAAGATTGACCACTCCTGTGAGTATAATTAAAATTGGCCAATCCGTTTTTCTTATATTGTGTTATCAGTGTTGTATTTATATTAAAAATAGTGAAAAAAAAGCATAAATTCCCTAAAAATGGCCCAAGCATGCTGATTTTCGAACTTGACCTGCATATTATGAATATTCATCAGTTCTGTAAGTTTCAAGTCAAAAGGTAAAATGGTTTACCACTTATCGTGTTATCGGTGCTGTATATATGCTGAAAAAAGTGAAAAAACAGCATAAATTCCCTAAAAGTGACCCGATCATGCTGATTTTCGAACTTGACCTGCGTATTATGAATATTCATCAGTTCTGTAAGTTTCAAGTCAAAAGGTAAATTGGTTTTCCACTTATCGTGTTATCGGTGCTGCATATATGCTGAAAAAAGTGAAAAAACAGCATAAATTCCCTAAAAGTGACCCGATCATGCTGATTTTCGAACTTGACCTGCGTATTATGAATATTCATCAGTTCTGCAAGTTTCAAGTCAAAAGGTAAAATGGTTTTCCACTTATCGTGTTATCGGTAAAAGTGCACGGCGACGACGGCGACGACGGCGACGACAGACGCAGATGATGGCTATATGTACAGACACATCTGTGTCTGTACATAAAAATTAGCTGACTGAGCTCTTATATGATATAATTATTTTGTTACATTTGTTTGCAACTACAAGCTATACACTTGTACTACAAGTGATATATATGATATAATAACAATATCAAAACTATCTGAAAATTAAAAAAATTACAAAACATTATTACTACAGTCGAAATGAGTTAAACTTATAAGTGTTGTTCCCTCCTCATCTGGAATTTTAATTAATTTTTGCTGAGTCATCCCATGTGTGTTCATGTGATGCAGACACGTTCTTCAACCTGTGACAATTACTCATGATACTATTTTTTGGCAGAACTGAATTACTAGTATTTCCCTTCCCTCCACAGGATTTAATTTTTTTTATTTCTATAAGTCAACTCTACTCTCAATGGGGCATTTCATTATTTTTGTGTCCTGGGCATAAAAATTTCAAACATATAAAAATCAACCAAAAGTAACATTTTCCGTGCGTGGGTTAAAAAAAGATTTACCTGTAATTTATGAATTCATTATTTTATAGAGCTTTAAACTTGAAAATTGTGCAAAATTGCACTACAGATGGAATTCTTTTTTTTACTTTCTTAATTTTGCATATTTTGAAGGGAATAAGATTATCATACATTCAAATAGTTATCATTTCTAAATTTTTAAATTAAAAGAATAATTTATATTGTCTCACAATGTCCTACTATAACCACCCCACCACCCCCCTACTGGTACCTCTCCCTTTATCATTGGATGAGCTTTTCTTAACTCTCAGGATCAGCCAAAGCAAACACTGTGTACAGTCTGTAGCATTCAAAGCCAAGAACGGAAAAGTCTATTGACAAGCAAGGTTAATGGTAGACACGTTCAGAGATCAAACGTATCATCTTACCCCACAGTAAACATATGCTTCCCTCATTTATCATACTGAGTTAACTTTGGCATAAATTCAAACTTGACAAGCTTTTTACTAAAAAGCCATACAGATACTAAGTAGATTGAAAAACTGTCCAAGCGTAACTTTAAGATCAAATTTTCATCTTATCTGACACCAGATATATCACCAGTAGTTCATAAAATGAATTTTGCACCTGTTTAACAGCAAGAAAGATTTGCCTTGTTTCAGAGCCTTATTTAGTTCTTTTTTTAAAAGTAGACTACTACCAAGGGTTTTGAAGCCAACCAACATTTCGGTCTGAAAAGGTCTAGACCAAAATTGGGGCCATACACGTAGCTGTTTTGTAAAACTGCTGTTTCGCTTACAACAACAGGGGCAGATTTAGGCCGTCTTCTGGATCTTCCGGAAGACGGTCAGATTTTCAAGTTTACATTGATGGGTATCAAATTTTTCTGTCGGAAGATGGTCAAAAATGGAGGATAGATCAACAAAGATAATTTGGAAGACTGTCAAAATATATATCTGGATCCGCCCCTGAACAATCCTAGACATTATGCATACATACATACAGATGGGAGCAGATGGGTATTTTTTTATCGGAATCAGAGAATTGCCAGTGAAATGTCAGTTGCATTAATGTCTAGTAACTGGGGTAGATGTGCCACACTGAAAGCTTTTAGTTATAACGTTCTTCCCAAATTGCTGTAACTGCGTGTTCTGTACGTAAATAATGTTTTGTAAAGTTGAGTATCAGATTCAGTAAACCTTTTCATACTTTTTATCTAGGTCAATGACTTCACTTAACAACGAGGTTATCGTTTATGTAACTGAGTCTGCCCTTTTTGTACTATGTAGACTCAGAGGCACCTCTTAGCTCATGTTTGCAATATAAATTGTTCTAAAAAGCAAAACTGCAAAAATGAGAAGTCCCTCATAATAAATATTTAAATAAATAATAGGAAGGAAAATAATTTTAAAACAATTCTAGTATCCATGATTAACTTATTTCAGCTGTTAAACAATGTAAATCCAGTCCAAAAAAAAAAAAACTGTAATATATTATAATATATAAATAACTAATAGCTGGTATCTAAATAAGGTTAAAATTGTGTTTTGGCTGTGTTGATGAGTTCTAGTTGTATTTATGTCTACAGATACTGAAACACCAAACAGGATGATATTGTGGCACAGCAAAAATTAACACTAGGCACTCTGTCGCATACAGCACAGTGGACTACAACATCTCATCAAAATAAATAAATATATAATAAAACACACACACACATTTTTAATTACAACTGTGCCTATTTTGTTTTGGATGACCAATACAGCAAATCGTGATGGTTGGCCATCCTCCCTATCCTCAAACATAAAGAATAACTATATGGATGAATATAAATTAAGTAAAGTTTGGACATTCAAAAGTAGAGTGCAGAAAGGAGAGATCTGCATTTATGGGTTCAAAGTCACACAGGTACTAATAATCACATGTAAATTATCTTAATGGGAAAGGGAAAGTAAAATTATGTACAAGTTTATGGCCTTATTTAACATCCATTATTGAAGTAAATGTGGAGAAACCAGGGAAAGGAAAATAAAACAGATTTTAGCTCTAATAACTTTTTATGCTGAAAAATCATTACTGACTTTATCCCAAAATTCTAAAATTCAGTATTAGAAATTTATTTTAATATATATTCCTTTTTAAATCATTTTTATCATTATCATCTTTTAATACTAAGGGGAAAGTCATCATAATAAATTGCTCACTGTTATATTATCACAGGTCAAATTCCTTATAGATCAATATTTATTGATCACAGGTCAACATCCTAGCTCAACATCACAAGTCAACATACAAGGTCTGCACCCTAGGTGAAGACCATGAGTAAGACATGCACCAAAAGACCACTTTATACAAAATGTTTACCTGTAATACTACGCCAACTAGTAACTAATAAATGGCCTGAATTATTCATTGCTACTGACAGCAACTTACCTCAAAGATCAAATCTTACAGTTACATTACCCAACAACAAATAGTGATCAGAATTGTTACATATTTGACAGGTATTCATAACTTACCTACAAAACAACAACTGCTGATTACTAACACTTGATCACCAGGGACCTCTGAATTCCTCTATCTACACAGTTAGAAAATGATTCAAGAACAGTAACAGCAATGTCAACAGTAATTCCAATGGCTTTCTACTGTAAAATGACAACTGTGGACTGTATGAAGTACCCACACTGGAGCAGCATCCGTCCACAGATAGAATTACAGTAACAGCAACGTCAACAGTAATTCCAATAGTATTCCTACTGTTAAACAGCGACTGTGGACTTAAAGAGGTACCCGCACTGGAGCAGCATCCGTCCACAGATACAATATTACTAGTACTGTAACAGCAACAACAGTAATTCCAACAGTTTTCCTTCTGTTAAAAGACGACTGTAGACTGTAAGAAGTACCCACACTGGAGCAGCATCCGTCCACAGCTTCAACTAAAATGATTTCCTATCTTTCTGCCAGGAAGATAAAGTTTCACCTATCTGACACTGCCAGGGGGCTCTAGAAGGGGCACTGAGATGTGAGATTATTAACTTTAACTGAGCTAGTGATTAAATATGGGCTGTGACAGGTTCTCTTAATTGATACCTAGACATCTTTTTGTACTGAATTTTTAAAAATAAAAATCTAGATTATTTTGAAGGGCTCATTAAAACAAAAGACATCTATATCAAAAGTGATGCTCATGGCTGAAAATCACAATTTTTTGGTGAGCCTAATTTTGGCCTTTACCCATGCATGGCCTTGATTGCTCTGATATTGATGATGTTATATATCAGGACACTTCTACGTTTAGTTTTGCAGCAAATTAATAGTTATACCCTCCATAATAACACCTAATGCTCCAGTGACAACAAAGATGTTCATGAGATAATTAATAATTTACTTATCGAGTATTATTTATCGTATTAATGAGTAACTCTTTAGGCAGATTACTTTGAGAAAATATGTAAAAGCTAGAACTTGTAAGTTCTATATACACAGGTATTATCAAATATATTATAATGTCACTATATGTGATGTATTTCTCTTAAATTATCCATAATTGTCAGATATAAATAATTTACATAAATTTTAATTTATAAATTAAGCCGTTTATAAGGCAAGGTTTTGGTATAAATTTTGTATTGAGTGCAACATTAACTGCTTAGTTTAAGGAGAAATTATTTCAGTACTGGTATTCAGACAATTAATTTTTAAAAATTTTCATGTAAATATATGTATATTTTTTTTAAATATTATGTGGTCAATTCTCACACCAGTACAACACACACACCCTCCCCTCACATCTTTCCACCTCATAGTGCACATTTAAATATGTAAACTGACGAGGTTGACTTTCATATAGATTCCAGTCTCTCCTATTCTATAGGCTCAGGTAGTCCCTAGGTTTTGTTAAAGGGGAGCACAAGGATAAAATTTGAAGGCCTTCAGAATAAGTTGATCTACAGACTTACTGCTTAGACTGGGTTCCCATGCCTAGATCGATCCATCTGGATCGATCTAACTCCCTGGGGAGTCTCACTAAATTGCTGTCAACTAACCGGTTTAAATGTCTGTCATGGCTACCGAATCAGCTAGGGGGTAAAGATAATTACCCCCTAACAGCTTTACTAGGCGTAACAGATACTTACGCGTGTCAAGTTGACAGCAATTTAGTAAGACTCCCCAGGGAGATACATCGATCCAAATATCTGTGGGAATGGTCCCTCAGTTGATCACCTCCACATGCGCTGTCCCTGCAGGAGCCTAGCAATTAAACCTTGAAATCATGATTTAATCCGTTTACTAGTAATGGTGTGTATGGAGGTGGGGAGACCATCACCAGATTAATCAGCATTGCTTTTATGTGGGTCGGCCATATTTGATCCACGGATCTGTTAAACCCCAGATCAACTTGTTCTCTGAATGCCCGATTAATTTAGCAACACTTTGTAAGGTATTTGTGAAAATAAATCAGATGGCGGTGAGATGAGAAAATAAAATTAAGGCACGCAGAAAACTGTCAAATTTGCTTGGTGTATAGCATTGTTGTTCATGTTTTTTTTTTTTTTTTGTTTTTTTGTTTTTTTTTTGGAGGGGGGAGGGGAGGGGGTGGAGGGGAGGCAAACCTAGAAAAGGCATTTTGTAAATAGTTTTAAAACACCAACATTTTGTTGAAACAGGCCCCAGGACTAGCCAGCCTATCTCAAGATAAACAGACTACTGTATGTATACCAGTAAGCCAAAGTGATTTCAAAAACTGTCATTTGATTGTGGTCTTGACATACTTACATAGTAAAGATCTAACATCAAAACGCAACATAAATGTAAAATCTAAGCCTTTGAAGAAGAAATATCTTGGTGTACAAGTACAGGCAGTCTGGCAGTAAGCATTTGGCAAATGCACTTACTAGTATTCTGATTTCATGAAGTACTACTATAAGACAATATGAAAAAAATCTCTTGTCTTTCACTATAATTAACTAGAGGATCAGAAAGGCGATACCGCCTCCGAATATTGTACCACCAGCTGGAGCAAGCGCATTCGTACAGACCCCCACATACACAAAATAAGGAACACAGCCACCAGTCTTGTGCTTGACAAGCTGTAAAAATGCAATCAACAAGAATTTTCAAAATATGCAAAAAATATATATATAACTAAAAATGGTACAATCAAAGTTAAGTTCATCGTAAGGTAGGTCAAAGGTCAATTCCAAGGTCACAGTAAATTGCCAGTATATGACTTCCTATTCAACTTCAATAGTAACTATGGGCCTATCTCTGCCAGTTTTGGAGATAAAAGGGAAGCAAAATTTGCAAAGTTCAGTTCATGGTGAAAAGTAGGTCAAAGGTCAATTTTAAGGTCACATTTAGATTGCCAGTATATGACTTCCTATTCAACTTCAATAGTAACTATGGACCTATCTCTGCCAGTTTTGGAGATAAAAGGGAAGCAAAATTTGCAAAGTTCAGTTCATGGTGAAAAGTAGGTCAAAGGTCAATTTTAAGGTCACTTTAAGATTGCCAGTATATGACTTCCTATTCAAGTTCAATAGAGACTATGGACCTATCTCTGCCAGTTTTGGAGATAAAAAGGAAGCAAAGTTTGCAAAGTTCAGTTCATGGTGAAAAGTAGGTCAAAGGTCAATTTTAAGGTCACATTTAGATTGCCAGTATATGACTTCCTATTCAACTTCAATAGTAACTATGGACCTATCTCTGCCAGTTTTGGAGATGTAAGGGACTAAATGGTATAATTTTGGAGTTACCATAATGTGCCATAAATTTCCTACAGAAAAAATTAATTAAAATAAAGAAAAGGTCATTTTGGTCAAAATTCTTGAAATGGGAGGTGCTCTGAAGTTCCAGATGTTCAAATTTGATGAAATAATGTCATTTTTGACCACAAGTTGTCTGCTTTGCCAAGCCTTATGTTTTATTTTTCCAGAGTTCAAAATTTATTATCCATTACCGTACTGCACATTTTGCTCTCACCACCAATATGTACTTTTTGATACAGTGTAACTTTAGAGATGAAAGGGAAGCAAAATTTGCAAAGTTCAGTTCATGGTGAAAAGTAGGTCAAAGGTCAATTTTAAGGTCACATGTAGATTGCCAGTATATGACTTCCTGTTCAAGTTCAATAGAGACTATGGACCTATCTCTGCCAGTTTTGGAGATAAAAGGGAAGCAAAATTTGCAAAGTTCAGTTCATGGTGAAAAGTAGGTCAAAGGTCAATTTTAAGGTCACATGTAGATTGCCAGTATATGACTTCCTGTTCAAGTTCAATAGAGACTATGGACCTATCTCTGCCAGTTTTGGAGATAAAAGGGAAGCAAAATTTGCAAAGTTCAGTTCATGATGAAAAGTAGGTCAAAGGTCAATTTTAAGGTCACATATAGATTGCCAGTATATGACTTCCTATTCAAGTTCAATAGAAACTATGGACCTATCTCTGCCAGTTTTGGAGATGAAAGGGAAGCAAAATTTGCAAAGTTCAGTTCATGGTGAAAAGTAGGTCAAAGGTCAATTTTAAGGTCACATGTAGATTGCCAGTATATGACTTCCTGTTCAAGTTCAATAGAGACTATGGACCTATCTCTGCCAGTTTTGGAGATAAAAGGGAAGCAAAATTTGCAAAGTTCAGTTCATGGTGAAAAGTAGGTCAAAGGTCAATTTTAAGGTCACATGTAGATTGCCAGTATATGACTTCCTGTTCAAGTTCAATAGAGACTATGGACCTATCTCTGCCAGTTTTGGAGATAAAAGGGAAGCAAAATTTGCAAAGTTCAGTTCATGATGAAAAGTAGGTCAAAGGTCAATTTTAAGGTCACATATAGATTGCCAGTATATGACTTCCTATTCAAGTTCAATAGAAACTATGGACCTATCTCTGCCAGTTTTGGAGATGAAAGGGAAGCAAAATTTGCAAAGTTCAGTTCATGGTGAAAAGTAGGTCAAAGGTCAATTTTAAGGTCACATGTAGATTGCCAGTATATGACTTCCTATTCAAGTTCAATAGAAACTATGGACCTATCTCTGCCAGTTTTGGAGATAAAAGGGAAGCAAAATATGCAAAGTTCAGTTCATGGTGAAAAGTAGGTCAAAGGTCAATTTTAAGGTCACATGTAGATTGCCAGTATATGACTTCCTATTCAACTTCAATAGTAACTATGGACCTATCTCTGCCAGTTTTGGAGATATAAGGGACTAAATGGTATAATTTTGGAGTTACCATAATGTGCCATAAATTTCCTACAGAAAAAATTAAATAAAATAAAGAAAAGGTCATTTTGGTCAAAATTCTTGAAATGGGAGGTGCTCTGAAGTTCCAGATGTTCAAATTTGATGAAATAATGTCATTTTTGACCACAAGTTGTCTGCTTTGCCAAGCCTTATGTTTTATTTTTCCGGAGTTCAAAATTTATTATCCATTACCGTACTGCACATTTTGCTTTCACCACCAATATGTACTTTTTGATACAGCGTAACTCGAAAACCGTATGGAATACAAAAAAACGGAGACCACCTCCAGTGTTGGGCTTTACATGCTCTACAAAATGCAAAAAAGAATGAGTGTCTAGCATTAACGGTTCCCGAATTAGAGACAGTTTTCAGTTTCGATATCTTATGGCCGTTACTCCCGTGAAAATGCACTGATTGACCCCAAATTCACGGAGATGAAAGATGACCCGAAATGTAACACTTTCCATTAATATTGTTAGTTAAGTCTGTGTGGTGTCTGAATAAGAGCGCAAATCATTTTTTTTTCGGCAAAAATTTTGTTTTTTTGAAAATTTTGGCCTGTTTGACCTTGAAATAAAGGTCAAAGGTCAAATCCAAGGGCATATTTGAAATCTACACATATGACTTTTGGAAAGCTGTCTGTAGAATTTTTTCCCATAATTCCTTCCGTAGGGGAGATAATTAGCATTTAATTTTGCCATTTTTGGACAAGGGTGCATTGCAATGAATGCCACACCTAGACCCCAATACCGACAAAGCCCAAATTTTACGTGGAACGAGTTGAGATTATAGGTGACCTAAATCCAAGAGATGGGTATGGGGGCCATTACCGTCTAGGAGGAGAAGCGGTAACGGTAACATGGCGGCGGAGCCGGCGGAGCCGCAGGAGCCGGCGGAACGGACCGGACGGGACTAAAACCATGTGTACCGCCAGCGCTAACGCTGGTGGTACAAATATAATGATAATATCCATATGTTTGTTTAAGTCAATATTATCCAGCTTAGATTTGATTACAACAATCAAATTTCACAAAAGGCAACTTGAAGTCAGTTCAAGATTAGTCACCTAAAAAGCTAAATCACAAGATCATGTGGACTAACAAAGACCTTATGAGGTCACAAGATAACACCCTGTATATCAGATGCCACTAAGATCCAACTTCTCTATGCATTATCAGCAAGACTCTGCTGTGCAGTTTACGTATTCTGTGATACTCTGGGCCAGTAGGAGAAATGGACTGGAATATTTTTTAAAGATCGAATAACCTTCCCTGTGCACAACTTTTGTCACAGACTGGAGACAACAGAACAGTCTGTGAGTTCCCAGTGACCCGTGGAAACCAGGGTACAACAAAACTGCAGTCTAACTGGTGTGTAATTTCGATCAGCAGCTATAAATAAAATCAACAGAAAACACCTGTACAGGTGGAAATATATAAGTTCACATTAGCATTGCTTTGGTTGGCATGTCATAATATATATATCCAGGAATATATCTACATTATATATTTTATATCACACTAAAGGGAAATAAAGTGAATGTGGAATTATAGTAAATCAATTATACAATCAAAGGCAATGGGGTTTCTGGCCCTCGAGAATTTTCCTGTGTACTGTAAGTGCGTTTTACTATCCACCTTCTTGGTTTTATACATTGTATGTACGAGCAAGTCATGATGTTTCATTTGTGCTGCTATTATTGTTCCTATTATATCAAGGCTTAATCAATGCTACTTGCATTTGGCTTCGCTTTTCACTGTATGTTGAAGAAGAGGCGGCTTCGTCAATAGCAGTTAGTATAATGTTCAAATTGTGTATAGCCTCAAAATGCACTCCATTCAATAATAATAATATGATCATTAATAGAAAATTAAAATTTTACATCGATCGAACACAACAGACTGTAACAAGCAGATACCTCCTTGCGCTCCATGTTGAAGTGATTGCTCTAGACTTGTTCGAGACAAAATGCCAACTGTCAGCTGCACAAATGAGGAATTCCCTCGTCCTCCATTTTGACACGATTTTCCTTTCTTCGGCGTGATTAACCTAGTTTCATAATGAGGCTATTTGTACATTTCTGTGAATAGCCTGCGCGCGACGCCTGTCAATCATTATTGAACGTGCGGGCCAGAGAGAGATCGAGAGAGAAAGAGAGAGTAAAGGGGGGGGGATGATTGAAATAAATTTAATAAGACTGAGGTTTTAAAAAAAGAGAGTCAAAATCAATCAAATAGGCGTTTAAGGCCCACTATATTTTACTGTTGAAAATACTATACTATCCAGATACATATATCACCGTATAGATCTTTAACAATTAAATAAGTTATAATACTGATGCATCTATGAAGATCTGCTATAAAGATGAACACTTTAACACCACCGACGTCACGTATCCTAGGAGTTTTTTTTTTTTTTTTTTTTTTTTTTCAAAATCCCTGAAGAAGGCCTGTAGGGTCCGAACGCTTGGATTACATATTATACATCTTTATAGTAGATCTTCACAGATGTATCAGTATTATAACTTATTTCCTATCCGGATAAAAACATAAAAAAATAATTTAGGTACTCTCAACCGGAACTGTCCATCAAAATAAATTTTCCTCGCGGAAAAAAGCAATTTTCTCCCTCCTACAAATCATCGATCGACGCGTCCCGTTGGGTTTGAGGTTTTATTTATTAATTAATTAATTTTACAATTTATATAATTTCTAAATGACTGGCTAGACGTTTAGACCACCACTCCTTCCTTTACGTTTTAGAAGGAACTATCGATATCAGGTACTTTTATAGTTTCAAAAAATGTGTGTTAATATTTGAGAAAGATTTGGGAAAGATTTGTAATTTGAAGGATTTTTAATTGCTTAGAGTAGGCTAAAAAATAAATAAATAAAAATTAAATAAGCCCAAACGAGCCCATGTAGGTAGATGTAGCGTGAGTGGGATAAACACGAGTTGTGTCAATTACAATCTTCTTAGTTATGGATGCCACCTTTTTCAAATGATATTATACTTCTAAACATCCAACAGCCCAAGTTCCCTTTTCATAATTATTATTATTTTTTTTAAATTTTATTTATCTAATTTTTCTTGGTACCCTTTCGAGATTTTCCGCCTACTGTAAAATAATATTTCTGCTCACAAATCATTGCCCAATCCGTTTTTTTTTTTTTTTTTTTTTTTTTGTCATTTCAAATTGAATATATATATATATATATATATATATATATATATATATATATATATATATATATATATATTTTTTTTTTTTTTTTTTTTTTTTTTTGTTAGTTCTACATTACTGGCCTGTCACTTTTAATACCTACTGCTTCTTGTACTTTTCGCCGTGCTAACTTACATTTACAAATTAAGCCATTTCAATGAAATGAATGAACTCTATTTTCGCATTTCGAAATTTTCTTCATTATGAGGAATGTAATGTAGACTGTTTCACATAGACTTGGCTCACTGATGATATTGACTAAGCAGATTTTATGATAATGACCAGCAATGGGTTGTTGTCCAATTGAACACTAATTCTAAACATTGCCGTTTTTTTATGCAAAGGGTAATTTGCCCTGACCCACGCGACTTCCCGATCCCGAGGCCAGGTCGTGGTTGTGACGGAAAGTCATGCGTTATCCGGGATTCGAGCTGGCTGACTTTTCGTCACCATGGTTGATGATGGCTTTGAGTTTTTTGGCAGCCGCGCACTCTACCGAATCAAACACAATTTTAGAAATTATTTCTAGACAAAAACAAATACATTAAACATACTATAATTCGTACCCGCGTACAAGTATCTAAGGCTGTATTCCCAGAGCTTTTAGATCGATCTATCCCCGCGGGGAGTCTCACTAGATTACTGTCAGATAATCCGGCTTAAATGTCCGTCCCGCCTACTACAAGCTGTAAGGGGGTAATTAAATTTCGTGTCCGCTCGGCTGACAGCTATTTAGCGTGAACCCCCAAGGAGTTAGGTCGATCTAAAGTAGATCGATCTAATCTCTGGAAATGGGGTCTAACTGTGTCCATGATAGCGGAGTTACCACGGAGCCGCAGAAGCTTTGTTGGAAGACTTCAGATCATATGAAAACTTTCTACCTTCTCACGGAGAGGACCAGTTTGAATGTACAGTATACTAGTATGTGTAGGCTATATCTGCAATTACAAGCGATAGCCCGGGTGCCGTACAAATGCATTTCATCCCGAGCCACGCCAGTCCCTGAGCATGCATGGTCTTATCATCAACATATCAACATTGAACCTCATGATGCACACGAGGCCTTGTTTGAGAAGCCGACACGGAGCCTTCCTAGATGCTTTAATTTTTTTTAATGCTGAAATTTAGTTTGGCTTCCATTCAGGTAGATGGCACTATATAGTATTCCAAACCCCATGCCAGCGATTTTCCTTAGTAAGCTTTTACCGTTGATAAATCAAAATAATACCTTTGTTTAATGAAATTCTGTAATTAGGGGCATATAACTACATAATTAAAACATTTAAACCCAAGGGACGGCACGGGATTGTATTCCATACACTCGTGATCAACTCTGCCAATTTTCGTGATAAAATCTTGTTCACGGATGAAGTTACACCCCATACCCAGGGACGGATTTAAGCCGTCTTCTGGGTCTTCCGGAAGACGGTCAGATTTTCAAGTTTACATTGACGGGTATCTAATTTTTTCTGTTGGAAGACGGTCAAAATTTGAGGATGAATCAACAAAGATATTTGGAAGACTGTCAGTAAATAGCTCTGGACCTGCCCCTGCATACCGACTGCTATCTCACCTTAAAATAGAATGGCGTTAAACTGACGATTAAAGCTTTGAGTTTCCTATACATATACTGTACATTACAACGAGAAATATAAAAGGCAATATTTTACATTTTCAATTTTTTATTGTTGTAAATCAACACAAACATACGTGTAGATGCTTTATTGAATAATTAGATGCAGGAAAAATCTCGTTTTCGGTAGCTGGATAATAATAAAGGGTTACAATATCCTTATAGTCTGGATTCAGACACTTTTTTTATATATTACATCAGTACATAGAAACTGTTAATTGATAAATGTTGGTGTAATCCATGAATAAAAGACAGTGTTATATAGTAGTAAATGTTTGTCTTTGCTTCGTTGTTTCTCCACAGGAAGTTTGCAAATGCTCTCTCGACAGAAGTTTAACAGACACCTGTAACGAAAGAAAATTGGACGACCCCTTTTAGTAAATAGATAGCGCCACAAATGCCGCGTTTTCATTTTGTTAAGCTCCATGTTTTAAATCACTATATCAGTATCAACTATGGTAAAAAAACATATTTTCTAAAGAAATTGAATGGCAAACAGCGTCTGACGTCTAAACTTTTAATGGGTAAAAACTACTTCCGTATTTCAAAATACATTAAGATCGCTTCTCCCTATCCCTGTCTCTAATTCAATCTACAAGTTTGGATTGTCACCTTTCTAAATGCGCATTTACTTCCTTGTCTGCAGCACGCTGCGTTCGACAACCTTTTGGAGGGGCGTATCTTTGTAGTATGAGTTCTCGGAGCTGTAAAACCAGAAAAAACTCCAATAATACATGTAATACGTGCATAAATCCAAACTAATAAATAGTTTTATTCGATTATTCCTTTCTTAACTTAGGGCAATTACTGTTTGATGAAATAAAGATATTGCGACAGTTTCTTTTTATGCAGAATTTTTTGGAAACATCTTACTCTGCCTAAATCAGAATGTCGACAATGTTAAGTCGATTCTGTGATATTGTTCTAAATACATTCCACAAATGATCTCCATAACGTATAATAAATGTACTTGACATACAGGTACCTGTAGCTACCAGTAATGTGACATTATTTGTCACCATGACCACTCACAGTATATTGCTACTACAACATTCTCCATTGTTTCAGTTAAAATGGAAGACACGAAGAAAAGGTTCATTTTGATATTTTGCAAAGGGGGCACTAACCCGCTGAAATTCGTGAAACTCTAAGCGTCTTCAAACAACATGCCATGAAATTCGCAAAAGGAACACAATAAGATACATTCTGATCGACTAAAAGTCTAAAGAATTCTGGAGACCATTTGTGAAATACAGTGTGCTCTCTGAGTACCCTCGATTATGAGCATCATGAATTTCCACGCGGTTTCCTATTTTACTAGGGTTTCTTCTCGGTTTTACGGTGTATTTCTGGTTGTTTATCGCACGTTTTATAACATTCAGGATGACATTTTCGTCATAATCACCGGCGTGTCTGAAACAGAGAAGTCAATATTTTATAATATACCCAGCAGGCATAGTCGCGTTGGATCAACGTTGAAAACAGGTTGATACGTTGAATTGCCGTTGATCTACCTAAATTCAACGTAAAATCAACGTTGATCCAGCCACGTCGAAACACCTTCATAATGTGACGTTGACTCAGTGACACAACCTTGCAGTTATGGATTGTAATTTAAAATATTAATTGTTGAAAACGTGATACTTTGTTTATCAATACTGTAACTAACTTTATCAAAATAAAAAAAAAATGTTTAAAGTAAAAGTGACAGTTGTTTTGTGTCTTTAGTGAACTAGTGAATTTTCTTAACTTGTTATTCAGAAATACATTCCAATTAACCATCAAATTTACAGCAAATTATTCAGCTAACACTAGGATGAATAATTTGCTGTAAATTTGATGGAGTGAAGTGAAATAAAGTTGACAGTTCTCGGTACCCTAGATAGACAGGTTGAGGTGACTGTGACTTTGTTATATATATATATATATATATATAATCAAGGATGTGAATAACTTAGCTTCCTCTCTTCATTTTATTTTTAAAAAAAGCCCTACGGCCGTTTCGGTAATTTACGACATTCGGTTTGAATGTTTTAACCACTTTTGATAGGGCTATTTTGCCGTTTACAATTATCAATTATTTACATTACGTTTACAAATTTCGGTAATTTGTTTTCGCCCCTGACGAGGCCTCAGGGCCGAAACGGCCGTAGGGCTTTTTTTAAAAATAAAATGGAGAGAGGAAGCTAAGTTATTCACATCCTTGATTATACCAGCTCCCCACGGGCCGCCGCCATGGGTGGAGCACTTTTTCACGGTGAACTGACTTAATTCTTCGAGAGATATATATATATATATATATATATATATATATATATATATATATATATATATATATATATATATATATAAGAAAATAACTAACTATTATATATATTTATCTAAACCTTGGAAATTTTAACTTAAAGGCCATACATATATACCCTACATATATTTAGCCATCAAACATGTCCTACTGCTGAACACATCCAGGCTAAAAGGGTGTACCATGCTTAGGTGCAAAACATGCTTAGGAGCTAAATGCGTTGAAAAAATCAGACAAAGCAGGCACTTGGATGTTTTTTCAGTGTACGATATTAATTGTGTACCAAAAAAAAAACATTTCAGGTCATTTTAATGTCTTTTCATGCAAGAATGCTGTATAACAACTGGGGTTGATACAATATTGTTATCTAAGGTTGGGTCAACTTTCAAATCCAATGTTTATCTAACGTCTTATCAACGTTATGGTTCAACGTTGTTTCAACGTTAAAACAACATAATTTGCCCGCTAGGTAATGTTTGTAATGTTGGTAACAGTATAAGACAATAATTCTATTAAATCCCTTTCATTACAAACACACGACAAGAGTATGAAAGTATGAAGAATTACCTTAATCTTAAATAGAATTTCGACATGCAAAATGTGACTATGGTCTCGTGAAAGACGTTATATAGCCTGCATTTGTCATCCGTAACAGATTTGTATTGCCACCACGTTTCGAAATTTCTACCGCAGTGCTTGATAAATAACATAAAGCCCCTTTTATACTGGTCGGCATCCTCTCTGTGTCCCGTAGTACGGGTCTGTTTGAGAGTAAAAAAATAATAAAGGTGCCAACAACTGGCCGATCATTGAGCATTTATTCTTAATCTACAACAACAGCGATGCTTGTGCCTTTTTTCTATGACCACAGCGATGCCAGTTTCATTGTGGCAAGAAGGACGCAGAAAGGACGCCGTCCACTCTATCAGGTGCCATTTAGACAATCAGATAGTCAGGCCTAACCAACTACCAGACTCGGCACCTAAGGATCCTGAATTAACCGGTATATCGGACCACACTACCCGTTTTCAAGGTGTGTGTCAGATCGCATTTCGGAGTATCAGTCAGAACACCGACAGGATGAGTCCACGCTCGGCTGTCACCTTGATTGGATAGTAAACGATTGTCGTATTTAATCGCTTTATGATTTTAAAACCGGGTGCATAAATTTGAAAGCCACCTAGATGAACCTTAGACTGCCACATTAATATAATACAATGCAAAATAGCCCTATCAAAAGTGGTTAAAACATTCAAACCGAATGTCGTAAAGTCCCCATTTACCCCCATAGAGACAATGAAATAGAGTACTCTAAAGTAAGAGTACTGTTTCAGGTTGTTCAGTCGAGCGTGGATGAGCTCGCAGTCGTCCTACAAAATTTGTTCTGGGGTATGATACTCCGAAATACGAACTGACACACACCTTGAAAACGGGTAGTGTGGTCCGATATACCGGTTAATTCAGGATCCTTAGGTGCCGAGTCTGGTAGTTGGGTAGGCCTGATAGTGTGACGGAATGAGTTGTATGTACGTTTGACCTTCCAAATACCAATGAAAATAATTAAATAAACATCTCGAGCATCCACACTTTTTTGCGAGTGCATATCTACATGCATATCTACATGCATGTTCATCGGTCTGTGCAAAGACATGACACCTGCTACCAGTTTCTTGGTTTTAGCTCCAATTATACGTGGGGCAAAAAGACGAAATAAGTATGTACATGTATGTAAGTCGTAAGTTTATACATTTTACCTTTTCTTGCCTCTCACTTCTGCGTGTAAATATTATCATTATGCAGTTTATACTGTAAAATACCTGTCAATTAGACCGGGTGATTTATGTGCTTATATATTCACATGTCGCGTTAATAAATAAATAATAGGCCTACTGTTGAAAACCATTAGCCTGCCTCGAGTGTTCCTCTATTCGCCTCCAGACGGTACACACTGACCAGTGAAGTAATAAAGGAGGTATATCACCACTTATTTCAGCCGAGCTTGGAGAGTTACGACTGACGATTACAATGGATCTTAGGTACAAATTAGAACTGGCTTAATAAACAATCAAGAAAAATCTACATATAACGTTTAGGGTAACTACGGGTCAGATATTTAACATATATACACATACCCTATGTCAGCTGCTGCAACAGCCAAAAAGAACAAGATCAACATTATTTTGGTCTTCATCTTATTAGAGCTTTATCGTGGAATGATGTTACGTGTTAGCAGGAGTGATAATATACCAGTAAGTGCTTACGTCATCGCATCCAGCCAGCTTACTGCTGATCAGGATGACACATAAAGAAATGTGATTTTTTTCAGCGAGTGTTAGTTCATAGGCTAAATAAATGCGGATTTTTGTTTAGAGAGAGAGAGAGAGAGAGAGAGAGAGAATGTAATTTAAGAACGCTAAACATTGTTATTAGCTGTGGCGGTAAACCCGAAAAGTACCTTTGTAAAGCCCTTTTAACATCTTCGGTAACCTATATAACATCTTCGGTAACCTATATTTTTTTAGTTTGATTTTATATTGGTACAATTAAAAGAAATGTTTCGGCTATTTCTTGCGTGGTCATCCTGAAAAAAAATATAATGACCAAATACCAGACGGTGATCCTTTTATTATGCTTACTTTTCCCTCTATGTATATGTACTATTTAGTTTTCATATTAGTAACATTTTAATATTAATTAAAATTAAATTAAAATTTAACAATAATTTCGCTACCCAAAACCATGGTTTGCTTTGTCTAGCTCTGGTGGTATTAAAATGGCAGAACCGACCTTTTGTCATGGGTTACGAATCACGAGTATTATAACTTAATTGGCCTATCACTTTAACTCTCCATCATTTGACTTGAAAAATCACCTCTGTATCAAAATACAGACTTGACATTTAATATGGAATATTTCAGTTTTAAAGGTATACCTAGGTAAAAATGCGTTCTTTTTAAAAAACTCAGATCTCACATAAGACATCTGACTGGAAAAGTATGAAATCAGGTGTGTCGCTACCAATTAAGTGAGTACCAAGTCTGTTGCACTGCTGCATTGAGTAGTATGCAGTGATTTAATTGGCTAGTGCTCCTTTCGGCTGGTCAAAGCTTGGTTTTGATGAAGCATGGTTCTGTCAAAAAAGTATACATATGTCAGCAACTACTGTATCGAAGAATTTGAAATTTTGCATGCAAGCTGTTGGTTTTGCAGTGCGTACAATGAATTAAGCAGTGTTTTATAAGATTGTTAAGCTGTGCCAGAATGGCGCGAAAAATACAGACATTGCCAGACAGATTAATGTGGCAAACGGAATGGTCTGCACAGTTTTATAGAGTAATGCCCAAACTGATGTACCTACACAGAGGTCACACTCAATGTATCGACATCTTACCACCAGGGTACAGGACTCACTGTCCTTCAGGATGTGCTGCTGCAATTAAACCAAAACCATCCAGTCCGTTTTAAATGAGGGGCAAATTGTCACCAGAACGCATTTTTCAAGGCTCTTAGCGAACACCAAAATGGTTTCAGCAGGTTAGGATATCAGGCGACCTCTGTGGAGGCCACTGTAAACAGCAAAACAGCGTAGTCTGTTTCTCTAATGAATTGGGGACCATGACCGTTTCTGGGTAGAACACTGAAACCGCATGGCTTTCTTTATAGAGGTCAGATTTCACCCGTACCGCTAAACTGGTCAAAACAGAGTTTACAGACATCCTGAAGAGGCCTACGACAAGGCGTGTGCCACCTCTTAAGTGACTAGGGTCATTCACAACGTCACTATTTGGAGTGGATACCGCATTGGTGCCAAAACACTAATGGAAGCCATCGATGAAAATCTGAACCAGATCAAATAAAGGAATACTCTGGGAACCGCTTGACCATCATTTGATAGGGGACACCTTAGGAACAATTTTAGATTGCACGATGAGTTTGTCGGTTCACACAGAACACTTTTAATAGCAGATTACTTACAGAACCAAGAGAATGAGCAGCAACCTTGGTCATCAAAATCGCCATATTTGAACCATATAGCCTACATGTGGGTAGGTCATTACTCGCCGAATCAACGGTCCTACATCAAATTTGAACCAAAAAGGACAAGTTTAAACCGTTGCCTGGAATTTTATTCCAGATTAAACTCTAAAAACCTATCCTAAGGAATGCCTTGCCGCTTGAAAGCTCTGGTAGCAGCAAGATGAGGTCCGGCGTAACAGCGACCATTGCTGTGACTAGACACTGACATCAGGGGCCATGTTGGGGCGTGTAACTCTTTTAAAGACGATAATTTGGAAAATATAGAGATCCAAAATATCGCTTTCAATGGTTGTAGTATGACTTAAAATAGGCAATGTATTTTTGTTTGCTTCACTGGCGAATTCAATTAATATACTGATGTCAGAAATGACATCGCACAGATTATCAAAATTTTTTAAAACACAATTTTAATCTATATTTTCATTTATCAGTCAGCAAAATAGGAAAAAACTGATGAATTATGATTTGGAGAAAATATTCCATATTAAATGTCAAGCCTGTAGATAAAAAGTCACATTTCATATATACAGCCTAACATCAATTTACGATTCAGTAAGCGTTACCTTGTCCCAGAATGTAAGACTAACATAAACAATGTAACCTTGAGTCGCGTGGTACAAGTCACCTACAGCTGTGTGACACGTGTCGTCTTAAAATAATTAACTTTCTGTTCACACCAGTTTTACATCAAACGCCTGCCTTTATATTCATTTCTCCAAATAAAATCTAACGATGGGAATAAACATTCTTCGCCATTAAATGTTACCATCTTTGTAAATAACTCGGCACGATTTCCTCTAACACTTGACACTTTAACATTGCGATGACACTTAATTTTTCAACCCAAACTATTCAGTCGTACCTAATTATCAATCAACTGTCCCGTGTCAAAAAGATTGTTTGCCTATCTGGACTTCCCTCTTCCTAAATGGCTATTAGGCATTTCTGTAAAATATAACATGTTTATATTACTGATTTTTTTTTTTTTGTGTAATCGTTTCACCTGCCAAGTGAATTGAGAGGGAAGGTCGTGCGTCAACAAACAAGCACTACATGTTATGAAAACATTTTGAAACATTGCTTTTTACTTTAGGTATTAACTCTTTTAAATTATTCATTTTAGCTATGTAAGTATTGATCGTGACTCATTATAATGAATTAAGTGAAAGTTAAATAAAAATGGCATATATGTTTTAAAATTAAGACGTCTTGTTCCTCGGTGTTTTATTCTCATATTCCATCTGCCTTTACTCTAGATAGTCTTTTGTTGCACTTGATGCAACATAATCCGTTATTGTTTGCTCACGTCGATAGCAATTTCTTTAAATTATCGAAAAGGGAAACTAACGTGAGGCAATTAAGAAGGAGCAGATTATGTTCGTTGGATCGACTAATTTGGATGTCCGATAAGGATTACTTGCCGATTCTCCTACTCTGTAATTGTCATGCGGACTCTGTTGTTGAACCATGCGGGTAAGGGTTGGGAGTCCATGCGGCTTTTTAGTAAAGTTAGATTCCGGCGGCACTGTACATCATGCAACCGTAACAATTTTACAGTGTGACCACGCACTTGTTCGCGTTACCTAAACCGCAGACTTAGATCCCATTTCCAGAGATTAGATCGATCTACTTTAGATCGACCTAACTCCCTGGGGGTTCACGCTAAATAGCTGTCAGCCGGGCGGACACGAAAGTTAATAACCCCCTTACAGCTTGTAGTAGGCGGGACGGACATTTAAGCCGGATTATCTGACAGTAATCTAGTGAGACTCCCCGCGGGGATAGATCGATCTAAAAGCTCTGGGAATACAGCCTTAACCCCAGTCTCCCATAAAGTCAAGTAACGAGATGAGGTATATATTTATAATACATTCGAAGCTCAAATCAAGACACAAAGAATATAATATTGATACACTGAATCTTTGTTTGGTGGGTCACCGTACTATCCGCCACTGTGATAAAACCAGCTGACACATTCCACCAGACTTCATTTCTATTACGAGAGGCAAGCAGTTACTGCCATTTTAACTTCCTTACTTTAAGAAGTTCGGCAACAAATCAACCAGTAACAATATAGGCACGGTGCGATTTGTTAAACTAAACCAAAAGTTTACTTAGATTGAATGAAATATTTACTGGTGACATCTTTATACATGTATTATTATTTATAATCACATTGGCATTTTTCTCTTAAAAATAACGGAAGTGTTGTCGGTTGACTATCAAAATGACTATACTTTACATATCATATAAGACAAGCTTTGACCCACCAAGCTACCTGAGAAATATTAAGTGCGCATGCTCATCAATAAAACTCGAGGTGAAGAAAGCATGGCGGATGGAGGCGATCGAAGGAAAAAAGCTCTTCTGTTCTATTATCTTTCAAAAAGGAGACGAAAAAGAAATGAATTGGCCCGTAGAGCAGCAATGAATCGTCTATCTACGGAGCTAATGTCACCAGAGATATTTACGGAGACATTCATGGAGCCCCAGTAGACGGAGGAGGAGGAGGGCAGAATTTTTGCGTATGCAGTCTCGTCAGAGGGCGCAGTTCGTTCTGATGCTGATGTTTGCCTTGTTTCCTACGCCTGATCGAACTGGAAGGGGGGGGGGTTCACGATTTTGATCCCGATTCATAGCTGCTCTACGAGCCGATTCATTTCTTTTTCTCAGGTAGCTTCCGCATGGCGAACGGAGCCTAGATTTAATGACTGTACCCCGCAGGGACGACGTGTGGGGAGGTGTGTGAGAGGCGGAGAGACTATTAAAAGATTAGGCGGTTTTCCTCTCATGTACGTCTGCCAAATTTAGTCCCAGGATTTGTAAAGCCTGGCTCACATCGTTGTGAATGCGGTCTTAGTATACCGGTATAAGCGATCAGAATTGATATCTTGGGAAAAGGGAAAGAGGAGATTGGGAGAGACGATCTTGGGAGCATGTAGAAGACGGACCTGGGGAATTCACTTAGAGTATGTAGCTACCGAGCGTCGAGGAAAAGATCATTTAACTGGTCATTCCTAGTATGTGGACTTAAGATGTGCCCACGTGGCCATGTAACCTTGGTTATCAAGTTCTTGGTCAGGGAACCTGATTATTATTATTATTTTTTTAAATTTATTTATCTATTTATTTATTTATTTATTTATTTATTATTATTATTATTATTATTACTATTTATTTATTTATTTTTTATTTATTTATTTATTTATTTATTTATTTATTTATTTATCATTATTATTATTATTATTATTTTGTGAAACCGGGGCCTGAAACCCCCTAAGATTCACTGATTTATTCTAACTGAAGATTGTTTTTTAAAAGCTATTGCACTTACCGGCAGTTGTTAGTGCTAGGGCTAAAGGAAAACTTAATTGGGCAAGGCCAAGGGTAGATTATAGTCGTTACCGTTTATCAGAAAGGGATGAGGACCGTAATCCTTTTTACATCAGAGAGACATCACTGAAAACGCGCGTGTTAAAATAGTGTAGAGCTAGTGCAACATCTGAGGTATCTAAACATATTTTAATTAAAATTTTGACAACCCAGGTCATGAAACTGTTAAAAGGTGAATATATTGGACGAAGGACCAAGATTTCTTTGAAAGAGAAGTGAAGAGGGTTATTTGCATTATTTAAAGATTTACTGTTGATTTACTCTATAAAAACGTGATTTTTAGCCCTATTTGGGTACAGTAACTTGCCCAGTGTATGGGACAGCCTGTTAGATTTTTTTGAAAGGGAGGGAAGGACTCGGTCCCTGGAACTTAAAATTCCTCTCCCTCCAGTGTCTACAGCGACATCTATTGGTAGTCCAGTAAACGAATCAAAAGTTATGTCGTGAATCAAAAATGTTTTGTTTCCTCGTTCTGAACAAGTCTCTAAAATAGAAATAAACAACATTCTGACCGGTGAGTATAGCAATTGTTTATTTTCATTTCTATTTTAGAAAAGCACTATTCCAATTTATCAACGTTAGTTTTGGTCATTTGGTCATGATGATAGTATATTGAAATTACATTGTGTGTTTTTCATTTATGCTTAATTTGTTTTCTCTACAGAAAAAAAAATATTAAAGTATGTATGCAGCTTCCTTAATTAAAGCAGTACTATTCAACAAGTAACTTTCATGCCCTTTCCAAGATTTCTTCAAGAATGGCTTTCTAATAAGTGTCTCTGGTCAACAAGCTCTCCAGAAACTCATTCATAGGGCATCTGCAATAAAGTAACATACAATATCATAATGCAAATATGTAATAGAGCATAATAATATTTTGCAAAGGTGCTTATATATATATATATATAATTTTTTTTTTTGGGGGGGGGGGATAATTGATTATGAGTAAACATATTTTTTCCGTATGTACCTGGTATATACTCAGAACAAACCTGTACTGCCTTGTTTCTATTTTTTTCCTTTTGTTTTCTTGCGTCATTTAACAAGCACACTTAAAGACAGACAACGTGCGTTAGAGCATATAGGGATAGATTTGAAGCAAAATATTAATCGAATTTGTGTCCCAGGATATTGTTTTTGATTGTAGATACTGTACTTATTCCCGTTGAAACTGGACTGTTTTAGCCTACCGAATAAATAATTAGGAAACGGACGCCATGTATCTGTATTTCGATGATCAACGGAATTCTCTCACGCTTTCAACCAATCGCAATATTTCAGAGATAAAGTAACATGAATAGCGCGAGTCTCAAATAAGAAAGTCTTAATTAAAAACGTTTTAGAACTCCCAGCAGTTTAGAATAGGAGATACTTCGGCCATTATGGGAAATGTGATGAAATTTACAAGAAAATTAATTTTTGGCTAAATAAAGGTCTAACGCGCTTTGTTTGTCTTTAATTTACTTATATAATCAGTAATTCGTGACATGGTTAGACCGACGACCATTTACACCTTACCACAATCCGGCGAATATATAGTTAAACATCTGATAATATTCGGGGTTTCCACAGCCCGTTTGGCTTTGTTCAGGGTAGACTTCTCTGCAAGTGGTCCTCTGACATAGAAAGGAAATAATCGTTTTAATTTATAACTTAGCTTTACCTATATTATGGCGACCTTTGAGCATCCCTTGTGCACTGTTGCCACTTGTATTACTAGTATAAGTATATAGATGTTTGTCCATTTGTATGTAATAAAACAAATGCACACCAATGGATTTGTGAAGCAACTGCATGAAAATGACAATGTTTATTTCTGCATTATCTAAGAAGATCAGGAAAAATATCTTAACGTATCTATCCCCCTTAGGACGCCACCTTTTCCATTATCGGTTAATAACATTATTTTATATTATTGTGCATGTATATTTAACATTACAGATCGTTCATTATTTTGTTTCTAATCCTCTTTATCATTTTATTATTTGGTTTGATAAGTTACCAATTTTCAACCCCTTTTGATATTTATTTTAATTACAGTACTTTTTGGATTGATATATTACCTTGGAGAGGTAGGGTTGTCTGATGAGCTATCAATCAAATTATTGTAAATGCTAAATTAGCTTAACTGCTTCGATTTCAACTCACATAATATGGATTTTACTATGTAAAGGTTGAGTTAAAACTGTTACATGTATATTGCTGGCTTTGCAATTTCTATGTGGATTTAGGTTAACTTAACATTCTAAATGACTCACCGAAAGGTGTTAAGAGTGTGTAGTCATGCGGTCTCGATATTCTTCATGGGGATTCAGAATTTCACCGAGTATTGTACAACTTAGACCTTATCAAAATTAGGCAAAGACAGACAACCAAGAATTTACCTTTCCGTCCTCTGGTTGTCAACCGCACGTTTGATGACCTTCATTAGGGTACCCTCGGCAATACCTGGACGTCCTCTGAGGAAGAAAGCAAAAGAATTGTATGAATTTACGACTAATATGACACCAGTTACTTCCGCCTAACGGACAACCAGCAGAGCATTGCATGGCCGCCTTCTGAATTGATGCTTGTAGCTTTTTAAACATTAAAAAATTTAAGCAAAATTTATTCAGAAGAACGAAAAGAAGCAAATTGTTTCTAGCTTTATATGCTCTTCTTAAGATAACAAAAATATATATTTTTATATGAGTCGTATATACAAAAAATTAATAAAGATAAAAAGACAATTTAAAAATGAATAGAAACATCCATAACCAAATGGACATAATGCTTATAAACAACTAACTAGATAGATGAATGAATGAAGAAAGAACATCGATTGTACTATTTACACTCGAAATAAACCATTTTTCAAAATTGAATTTAAAAAATGATACCCTTCAAGTACTTTCAACGTTGTTAAGTAGGAATGAACAAATATAATTTCATTATGTCCAACAGTGACAGAAACTGGGTTAAAATTCAAATTCGTTGGTCGAAATGTTTTGGGAGTGCGGAAGTATGTCGACGTCAACATTCTCTTGACGGATAAAGAAAAAATAATAAAGAATTGAAAAGAAAATGAAAGCAACAATTTTAGTGTGCCCCTGGATTCTCTTTGAATTACCTCATACCTTCACAATTGAAGCATTTGTCTATACAGTGTGAGCACTTATCCTATAAACACAGTGTATACATATATACTTTACAATGTATTTATATTAGACGCTTGATCAATATTCAATATTTGTCTCACAAACACATAATTATATAACACAGAAAATTACAGAGCTTGCAAAAATGTATGCATGTACCATTTAAAAAATATTATTATCATTATTAATGTTTTTATTATTAACTGCCTATTTTGAGTGATCACAACAGCTGAAACGGGGCTTAAATGTCCTGAACGCAGTGACGTGACGCAGTTGTCGCCACCTGTGTGTTAAATGGGGCGAGCCCACATTCAGAACAACATACAGGTAGTTGTTAGTACATCCAGTACATACATAAAGGTTGGATGAGGGCGAACATTAAAAGCCTTAAAAGATGGAAAGACTGAACTGATAGGATTTACATCAAGATTTAAGATAAATAGGGGAAATACAACGAAATCTAGTATTTTTACACTATATCTTTTTACGTGAAAGATCTGGGTGTCACTTTTGATAAATATGGAACTTTGGATAGACAGTCTCTGGAATGTCCAAGTCAGCATCATATTCACTCTGGCGATTTAGAAAGAAAAAAAAAGAAATGAGAAATGAAAAAAAAAGATATGTTTAGTACATTCTTTTATTACTTGTAAACTGGATTACTGAAATAGTCTCCTACATAGTTTAAGCAACCATTATTTGAACAAACTGCAATTATTTCAAAATTCTGTAACCAGGCTGCTAACAAAAATGGGAATGAACAGTCGAGAACATGTAACACCTGTATCGACGTAACATTATTGAAAGAAAATTTTATTTAAAGTTCTATGTTACAAGGCAGTTACAAAAACAACCCACTCTATATCTAATTTAGCCAAATCAGCAGGGACGGATTACTAGGTCTTCAACTTTTAGCCGCTTACTCTTAGAATGTACTGTTTTAGAGAAAAAAGCCTGGTAAATTTTTCGGAAAAATGGCCTCACAACTCTGGAACGGTTTACCGGCTCAAATAAAAGCAGCAGGTGACACAGGTTTTTTTTAAAGACACTTTTCAAGACTTACTATTTATTATTATTAATTATCGAGCAATTTTTAAACTTACGATCCTAGTATTCATAATTGACATATTTAACTCTTTAACTTAGATTTTAGATTAGTAATGAGCTATATATCTGTAGTATTATAACAAAGTTTGAACTGCTATTTTAGCTCTCAACTTTATCATTTTAAATCTTCATTGTAATGTTTGCCCTTTTATATTGTTTTAAATTGTAATACTTAGCTTTTTCATATATTACTACTTTAAACAGCTACTTTAAACAATTGTAAGGTGCATTGAGATTATAATGAAATATGCGCCATATAAGAAGCAATTGGTATTTTTTATTATTATTATGGCTGTCAAATAAACTGATGCTCGGCACCATGTGAATCGTAAACCTTTTTTATTAAGTTAGTGTAATGGGTGAAATGTTTCATACCAGTGACAATCCTGTGGTGACGACTTGTAGTGGTCGTCCAAAGAAAACAGCAAGATATAAACCATGTAGTTTATTACTAAAGCTTAAATTCTAGTTTTCTGTTTAGATTACAGAGTTGATAAAATTTTGAATCTAATACATTTCATTTTCATTATAATTCATTTAAATCTATTAGGGAATGTCTCACATTGTCCAATGTTCAAGCATTAATAATGCTATAGTGTTGTTTAATGTCACTAAATGTCTTCTTACCTACAATACTGTATATGTAGATAAGCATATGTCAAAGTTGCTCTGTATAATTGTTAAATCATAGCCTTTGAAAAGTGCTTATATAAAAATATCGTAATACAAGTGTTGTAGAAATAACTTACTCTGCCCGATTGCCGACAGGCAGTTCGTCCGTGAGCCCCCACCTGTAAAAAAATATTCCAGATAAAGCTCACAGAAACTATACTGCTCAGTATGAATTGCAGATACCAGAAGCGCGAATAGGGAAACCCAAAGGTGTTTCTCTCTACCGGAGGCCCTTCTAGCTGTCACAAATTTGGTTGGTGGATTTCGGCCCATTTTTTGTCAGCTAGCTATATAAGACCCCTGGTATACAGTAAGGTCAGCTAGCTATAGGTAGACGAATAAAACAGCTTTACCAGTTACAAATCCGAAATTTGACTAAATAACCAATCGAATTAACATAAAAGCGGTATGTTTAAAGTGCATGTAATAACAGATAGAATAATTTTCTATAGACCTACCAAGCCTCAACAAAAGTAAGAATCATCATCAGCAACAGCGCGGTCTTCATTATTGTGCTATATCGCATAATGTATACGTATAATGTTATTTCTAAGGCGCAGTAAGGTGTATCTGTTTGTCAGGACAGCCCTGACCTGCAACCAGGCCAAGTTATTCAGATACGTCACCACTTATTCAACAGAAACATTCGGAAAAATTTTGCGATTTAGGTACGACTTATTGATAATTTACCTACATACATCTTTGACTTAAGTACCTGCAGAAAGGGGAAAAGTGAGAATTGTTGCATTATCCCGGTGTAACAGTAATCCAAGTCCCCCAGGAACCGAGGTCCTACATGGGAATGGTATTCCCACTGGGACTTACACCCCATTTCCATAGATTAGATCAACCTACTTTGGAACGACCTAACTCCATGGGGGTTCGCGCTGAATAGCTGTCAGCCGGGCGGACACGAAAGTTAATTGCCCCTTACGGCTTGTAGTGGGCGGGGACGGACACTTAAGGGGGATTATCTGACGGTAGTCTGGTGAGACTCCCCGCGGTGATAGATCGATCTAAAGCTGTGGGAATAGACCCTTAGGTTCCTGGCTCATAATTATAGTAGGTAGAGCTTGTATTACTGGCGGACTTTTATTCCTGTTACATTATAACAGTAATGGGCGTCCGGCCATTTGAAAGTCCTACCCCTATGCAATAATACGGTTAAATGATACAATTACAAATGTATATGAAAATCATTCTGGTGAGCCATATATAAGACAGAAAATGAAGGGTTTGCAACTTCAGCTCGTCGGTGTAGGGGTTAACGTGCCCTGTGACATCCTTAGGTTCGAGACCTACCTTTGACGTGACCTTGCTCCCCTCCCCCTCCATCCCCCACCTTGCTTTAGCTACTGATGTTTTTAATGTATAATATTCTAAATTCTGTGATTATTAAACTTACTACTAGTTTTTTTGTTTTGTTTTTTAACTCAAAGCGCCAACATAGCAAAGGAATATAACAGAATATTATATATAATTTCAAATTCTACACTGTCTTGATTTGCCTTATATCCAAGAGCAAATTTCCATTGGATTTAGGGTTATTTTTCAATTTCTGTTAGTGTAAACCGAAAAATTAATCTAAGAACAGAGATCCCGTGTTTTGTGTAAAGTGATATTCCCCTCATTTGAAAGCCTAAGTAGGTCAATGGCTCATACAAAACTATGCGTATACTACAAGAAAAATACACAAAATAAAATTAATGAAGGAAAACTATGGGAACCGTGTTGCTTTTGTTACTTCATTAATATGTATGTAAACTGCCTATCGGAACATAAAAACATCGTAAAGTATTAAAATAAAATGAAATAAAGCAAACCTTTATTATATCTTTAAATCTAGCATATCTCTATATCTATTTATTCATGTCATGCCTCGGTGTAAACTATATAGGACATGCATTACTAAAATGTTAGGAACGCACGTCCCATTAGGACGTGCATTACTTGGAAGCCCTCGTCCTACGGACATTGAATCCTAGTAACGTATGTCCTAGGACCTCCATTCCTAGCAATGCATGCCCTAGGACTTGCATTCCCAGGACTTAGTGTCCGGGCGGACTTGCGTTACTAGGACGTGCATTCCTGCCACCCCGGGGTCCTTTATTTTAGAAACCAGGGGTCTTTGAAATACCAGGTCCCAGACTCGGATACACGGTAAGTTTGCATAGGGTTTTAACGATTATTAATTACTTTAGGCAAGTCCAAGTAACTACTGATGTCCACATTTGTTAACATTCAATATTAACATGCACAGCAAGATCAATTCTGTAGATTTCCCTACAGCCCCTCAAACAAAAATCAGCACAAACGCTTTTTCTCCGATTTATTTTGTTAAAATGACTTCATGCAGTTTTGTTCTGAACGAGGCTCTTGAAATATAATTTGACAACAACAATCTGGAGTGTGTGTTGCATAATTGTATATTTTATTTTATTTATTTTCTTTTCCAATTTGGAAAATACTAATAAACAGAATTAACAATGTAAAATGAGAGAGAGAGAGAGAGAGAGAGAGAGAGAGAGAGAGAGAGAGCAAACAATATCGTTGAGAAGTTTATAACGATATTTAATTCCATATACACCTTATCAAACATAAAAGTGAGAAAAGAATGTAGTGCAAAGGTGAAAGATTCTGGTTTTCTCTACATAAACAATAGCACTACAAACAATGAGCATGATATCGTTATGGTAGAAATATCATGAAAAATGTAAAAAGAATATTATGACAAAGCTGCATTTACTATTACTATTGCACGAAATGCCTACGGTGACAAGTGCTTCAGGCTTGTAGATTCTTCATTTTATAACTATTTGAATATATCTGAGCAGAGTTTAAAATACGTTTATTACCAAACCCTATTGCCGATAGGCAAATATTCCTTCTCGCTGTCACTATCCATTATGTCACAATGGTTCTCGTTTCTCTTCAGCTTTCGAGCACTGGCACTTTCAAATTTCTCTCTACCGTCTGTACTGTCATCAGTTTCCCTGTATATCGGTTTGCCCCAGCTACCACGTGGATTTTCTCTCAGATACACTTTCTGGTCTTCTGATTTTTTTCTTTTGCTCGGTTCGCTTTCGCTATGTTAAGTGCTCACATCCGTAAGACTTATGACAGGCAGCGCCGGTGACTGCATCGTTCAGGGCTCCGTTACTCGAAAGCATAGCGAATTGCGAATAGCGATACCACCTTTTATTTCGAGGCTATTATATGGAGACAGCAAATCCCGAGACGCTTGCGCTCTGTCGCAATTCGCGATGCTTTCGAGTTACGGAGCCCAGGTGTCTGCGTATCACTTGATACCACAATAGCTCCACCCATTCCATAGCAACTAGGGCGGAGTCAACTGGCAGTATTTATTGCGGTTACCAATGGGATAAATGCAAACATTAAAATCTTATAATTTCGAGGAAATTTTTATTGTTTTTAGTCAGCAGAAGTGTAAACAGAAAATTAGACAATAATATACATAAAAAACTCTTTTTATGCACTCTGATGATAATAAAGGGATACAATATCCTTAAGCCCGTTTCATTCATGATAAAGACTATGTTTGACCATTTCTGATCTGAAATTGAAGATTACCGCCGTTACATGCTCAGTTGTGCATGTCACTGTACTTGTAACATTTTCTGTATTTCCACACAAACAATAGTAATAGTATTTGTGCTGTAAAGTATTATCCAATATTATTTTATGCACTAAAATTATTATTCACATGTATGTATTTTCAGTGTGTGAATTTGAACTCTCATGGACCTGACGTTATATTGCTATTGTCTATGCCATCTCTTAGGTATGTGTTGATCATTTTGCTCTTAAGCATTTTTTGTTATTGTTTAAAATTGACAAAAAAGAGCATTTAGTGCATCCTTATTTTCTGCCTTTGCTCTGTGCATTTGAAAGCTTTGCTGCCTTGTTTTAATATTTAGATGCACGATGCTCCGAAGGAGTTGATAATTTATTGCATTACAAAATGCCTGTTATGTCTCATTTGTAGATGAATAAAAAGACTAAAAATACACATTTGCTATTTGTGTTTGACAGGTTATTAGATAGATGTCATGCACAGCCCGTTTTATTCGTCCAAGGTAAGCAAAAACATACCTTGGGCGAGCTATTATGCGCATGTTAATGTTCTAGTCTTTCTTTTCCTTTTGCAACTGACTTACGTGTGGTATATAAATTTTTTTCTTTTGTTATCTTAAGGAGAGCATAATATGATATATACTATTTGCCCCCTTACAAATTAAGGCCCGAAGCTAGCAATTTCAAAAGGGGGTTCTTTTACCATGAAATCGTCATGTATCTCGATAAAATTTTACCCAGAGGGTACCTTTTCCCGGCAAAAGGGGTGATTCTTTCGAACCCTACACCCCCCCCCCTCTCACGGGTCTGAAATGTTATTTGAAGTTACCAAGTTTTTTGTGTTCTTTAACTTTTGCCTTACTTACTATTAACCTCCTTATCTTTTTCTTAATAAAAAAAGCCGTCGTAACAAATTCACGATATTTTTCCGAGTGGCTTTAAATATATACAAGCTAGATCGTCTAGCAGTTTCAGCACCTGCTTAATAAGCGGTGACATGCAGGCAACTATAGGACTCAGCCTGATAAGCTGCCTACTGATTGTGTAAGGACTATATAAGCTGTGTAAGGGCTATATAAGCACTAGCTTAGCCACTTACATTGTCACTGCAGCTTGGATATAGCATCGTCTTAAAATACAACACGAAGATTAACACCACACGCGTGCTGCTTCTGGTAGTTACGGTTCTTGAGGCCTAGTAGGTCTCCGCATCTCTCCTAAGTCACAATTACATGTAGTTCTTTTAAATGGTTAATCAGTCTTTAGGTTTATAGAAATAAAGATTTTCTAACCGTCTCCCTTCACCATATTCGGGTCTCTTAAAACTTTCGAAAAATTTTCACCTATGTTTTGTCTTAACAGGTGGGGGCTCGGTGAGGCACTGCAAGAAGGCGGATAAGTTGAAAACAAAATTTATTTGTTCCAAGGATTTTAAAGATAATGACCTAGCTCACGATTATATATTACAATCATGACATAATATACATAATATTCATATACATGTAATATACAGGTATACTAGTAGTTTTTAGTATTCAAGAATATTAGCTGTTGATTCAAGAAAGGACTACTTATTCTTATACAAGAATCATAACCAACACAGCTGATGAAATTCTTTTCTAGCTCATTAATGTCTGTATGACAGCCCCGAGAACCAAAAGTAGTTCAAACACAGCTGTGTTGGTTATGACTCTGGTCCATGTTATCTACTTTTTTACGTAAACCAAGAATGATTTTGTTTCCACGTTTGAACGAGTCTCTTAAGTCAAAAATTAACAACAAACTTACCTCTGAGCATTGCAATTGTTAATTTTAAATTTTATTAAGAAAAAATACCACTTCAATTCTATTCATAGAATTTTATAAACGTTAGTTTTGATCATGATGAGGGTATTTTCAATTTGCGTTGTGTATATCTGTGGTCTCCGTCCGTCTTTTTTTTTTCATAATTGTCAAAATATTCACAGAAATACATAGAAAAAACTTAAAGGTTTATCGTCAGACCGTCAGAATGACCTACATGGAGCACATTCTTCAGAAAACATGCCCAACTAATGTTATCATAATACACAAATTAGAAGGTAATTTTGTAAATTTTGAGCTTCGAAAAACCTCAATTTTAGCTAGGTCTGGGAGTTAATGAGCAACGTGATCACGTGGTCCGGTGACGACATACAAGCTACCGGAGGAGAGAGCCAGCTTGTTATGTAAACTGTCAACTGAGCTACCATTATCTACTTGAAAGATGACTTTTCAAACTACTGAGAACGATTTGTACCCATTCACCTGTCTTACTTGAGGAGTTTATATCCTGGTGAACCAGGTGCCTGTCTATTCAATTATTTAACTAGCATTTAATTACGATTATCCCAACTAGTATAAAATAGTGCATTCGAATGACTTGAGGGAATTTTGATCATTCAATATGAGATTCATATTATTTGTGAAATTTTTTAATTAAAATTCAATTCAATTCAATTTATGAAACGCTTGAGCCCTACAGCTCATCAGAATGAAATGCAGTAAAAATATAAAGTCATAACAACAACAATTCAACTACTACTACAACTACTAATAGTAATAATAAAAAAACTCATCAGATTTACGTTAATCATAACTTCGATGAGCATTTTAAGTTCTTTTCTAAGTTGTTTAATTGTGAAACATTGTTAAGTGATAACGACTTAATAAGCTTGAAAACACTTTGCTTTGTTTTACAAAATTTTTGATGTATTCCTGCCCAATCACTCTGTAGCAATGACACTTAAGAACAAAATAAGTAATGATTTTTAAACATGCTGCTAATAGCAACAATGCTTTTTCCTTGTTCTGCTATATGTTTTTGGGTTTGACATTACTTTTGAATTTGCGAAAAGTTATGCGTACGCACGCAGAACTTGGGTTTCAAATTATAAAATTATAAATCTTACTAACAAATACGTCAAAATACATGAATATGCACTTTCTTGAATAACAAGCATTGCTAATCAACAAGAAATGTTTATGGATGCTCTATCCAAGATTTCTTCCAGAATTGCTCCCTAATTTGCCTCTGGTCAATGGTCCTATGCTTGTCAGGAACTCATTCACACGGCACCTGCAATAAAATAAGGTACGAACTTTAACCGAATATATATCATAATAAACTTATTGTGCATTTAGGTGCATTTATTGTATTTTTTATTATTATTTGGATAAGTATATACTGGACGAGCGACCTAGAAAAACTAGACAAAAAAACAGTCCAGGCCGAGTTAAGGAGATGGGTTTGACCCGGGGCAAGATAGGTAAGGTAGCGAAAGACCGCGAAGAATGGCGTCACCGTGTCGCGACCCTAGTTCCCAACAGGGAAGAGGGGATACGTAAGTAATATACTAGGTGAACAAAAAAAGCCAATAATAAATCGAAAAATGGTCATAATTATCTTACTCAAACCAATTATGAGTAAACGGCTTTTTCCATATGTACCGTGAAGATACTGAGAACAAACCTGTGCCGTCATACCTCTATCTACTTCACTTTTGCTATCTTGTGTTATTAAACAAGCACATATAAAGACAAACAACGTGCGTTAGACCATTGTACAGGGATAGTTTTGAAGGAAAGTGTTAATCACATTTGTATTGTGTGATCTTATTTTTGATTATCCATTCTCACACCCATTGAAACTAGACTGTTTTAACCTACTGAAATTAGAATAAAAATTAGGAAACGAACACCATGTATCTGCATTTAGAAGGTCAACTGAGGTACATGATGTAGAGTTATCTCACGCTTTCGACAAATCACAATGTTCAAGAGATAAAGTAACATGGATAGCAACTTAAGGTCACAAGAAAGCCTCAAATAAATACGTTAAAAACGGTTTCTCAAGGATTTTGGATAGGTTATGCCTTGGCGATTACTGGAAATGTGATGAACGTATCAGTATTTTATTTATTTATTTATTTATTTATTTATTTTATTTTATTTATTTTTTTTTGCTAAATGAAGGTCTAAATGAAGGTCACTTTGTTTGTCTTTAATTTTAAGACCTTAAACGACATTTAAGATACGCAATGTCTATCTTATCAAAGTTTATCTTATCAGTTTATCTTATCGACCGACGACCGCTTACACCTTACCACAACTCGGCGGACACCTTCCTAAAATTCGTTGAAAATTCTGGGTTTCCAGAGCACGTTTGGATTTCTTCAGGGAAGATCTCTCTGCAAGTGGTACTCTGAGAGGAAAGAAATAATCTTGAGTTTTAACTTAACATTGGACCGTCTTGTGCCAACACTTGTGTTATTAATGCTTACATAAGTATGTGCATGTATTTAAAATAGGATTGTTGAATCAACGCCACAAAATTACAGAACATGACAACTTTGTCTAAAGAAATAAGGATACATATCCTAACGTATACATGCATAACCCTCAAGACGCTTTTCTTTTGGGGCGGTAGGGTTAGGTGATTGCATGATCGGTAACATTTTCATATCTTTGTTATATATAATATAATATAATAATGTTATTTTAAATCTTTTTCAGAACACTCCATGATTAGCTATTTACAGAATTATTGCCAATTTAGCTTAACTGTATTGATTTGAATTTATATAATTTGGATTGTACTATGTAAAGTTTGACTTAAAATTCATACATGTATATTGCATATTGTAGGCTTTGCAATTTCTTTGTGGATCTGTGTTAAACTTTACATTCTGAATGACTGATCGAAATGCATTAAGTACGTCTTCATGTGGTTGTCGATTATCTTTATGGGGATACAGAATTTCACCGAGTATTGTACAACTTCCATCCATCCATGTGTGTCCTCTCTTCTGAGGTTGACGTGAAATGGCCTCTTTCATTGCACTCTTCCATTGATTTACTTGTCCAACTTTTGATGTCATCCATCCATGTTAGTTTTTGTCTCCCTCTCCTATGTGTTCCTTGGACCTTCCCCATCTGCTTGCCGATGGTTTCATGCCTGGCTACGTGAACAAAGTATTGCAGTTTCCTGCACTGTATACAACTTAGACCTTGTAATGTAAGGCAAAAACAGAACACCAAGAATTTACCTTTCCATCATCTGGTTGTCAACCGCACGTCTGAAGACCTTCATGATGATATCCTTGGTAATATCTGGACGTACTCTGAGGAAGAAAGCAAAAGAATTGTTTGAATTTACGAATGTGACACCAGTTACGACCGTCCAACGGACAACCAGCAGAGCATTACAGCGTTGGTCAGAATGTATTGGGAGTACGGAAGTATGTCGAAGTCAACATTCTATTGGTGGATAAAGAAAAAGAGGGAGAACGTGCAAGCAAAAAATAATGATAAAGAATTAAAAAGAAAATTTATGCCACAATTTTAGTGTGCCCCTGGGTTCTCTTTGAATTACCCCCTCTTGGCCGCCGTTTAAATCTATAGCTTGTACCTTGTTTCTTACTCTCATTATATTTAAAAATAAGATTCTTTAATCTAATGTCACATCTGTCGAGTCAATACGGTAACGCACCCACCCATTACAAGCTATATTTAAGAAAGGCACTGTATACATATATACATATACATGTAGAATGTATATAATAAACAGATGCCTTCACAACTGAAGCACTTAACCTATAAACACACTGTTTATATATACTTTACAATGTATTTATGTAAGACGTTAGATCTATAGTCAATATTTGTCTCACAAATACATAATCAAATAACACAAAAAATTACAGAGCTTGCAAAGATGCAAGCATGTACCAAGCATGTTTAAAAGATGAGATCATTATTACTGTTCTTATTATTAACTGCCTTTTTGAGTGATCACAACAACTGAAACGAGGCTTAAGTGTTCTGAACGCAGAGACGTGACGCAGTTGTCCCCACCTGTGTGTTCAATGGGGCGAGCCCACATCCAGAACAACATGCAGGTCGGTTGAGGACGAACATGTTAGCCTTAAAAGATGGCAAAACTGAACTGATAGGGTTTACATCAAGGTTTAAGATAAACAGCAAAATCTAGTGTTTTTACACCATATCTTTTTACGTGGAAGATCTGGATGTCACTTTTGACACATATGGAACTTAAGATAGACGGGTATCTGGAATTTGCAAATCAGCATAATATTCATCTGGCAATTAAGAAAGATGCACAGCTTACTGGACAAAAAAACCATCTCAGATATTAGTATATTATTTCATTACATGTTAACTAGATTACTGCAATAGTCTCCTACATGGTTTAACCAACCATTATCTGAACAGACTGCACTTATTTCAAAATTCTGTAACCAGGTTGCTAACAAAAACAGGAATGTACAGTCTAGAACATGTAACACCTGTATTGACGAAATATTATTGCCTTCTCATAAGACAGAGAGTTTTATTAAAAGTTCTATTTGTAATTTTTAAAGCAGTTACAAAAACAAACCACTCTATATCTAATTAAGCCAAATCAGCAGGGACGGATTACTAGGTCTTCAACTTTTAGCCGCTTACTCTTAGAATATATCGTTTAAGAGAAAAAAGCCTGATAACTTTTACAGAGAAATGGTCTTAACGCTAAACGTGTCCAAACTCTGGAACAGTTTACCGGGTGAAATAAAAGCAGCGGATGACAGAGATTTTTTAAAGACATTCTTAAAGACTTACAATTTATCATTATTAATTATCAAGTAATTATTAAACTTTAAGATCCTAGTATTCATAATTGACAATATTTAACTCTTAAACTTAAATTTTAGATTATTAATAAGCTATATATCTGTAGTGTTATAACGAAGTTTAAACTGCTATTTTAGCTCTCAACTTTATCATTTCAAATCTTTATTGTAATGTTCATTTCAAATCTTTATTGTAATGTTTTGTTCCTTAAAATTGTTTTAAATTGTAATACATATATTTTACATATATGTAGCTATTTAAAACTATTGCAATGTGCATTGAGATTTTAATGGAATATTCGCCATATAAGAACTAATCATTATTATTTTTATTATCAAATAAACTGATGCTCGGCACCATGTGAATCGTAAACCTTTTCATTAAGTTAGTGTAATGGTTGAAATATTCCATACCAGTGACAATCCTGTTGCGATGACTTGTAGTGGTCAAAGAAAACAGCAAGATATAAACCATGTACTTTATCATTGAAGCTTAAATTCAAGTTTTCTGTTTAGATTACAGAGTTGATTAAATTTTTAATCTAATATATTTCATTTTCATTTTAAATCATTTTAAATTCGTCAGGGGACGTCTCACATTGTCCAATGTTCAAGCATTAATAACGCTAGTGTTGTTAAATGTCGATAAAGTCTCCCCACCTTCATTATAGATAAGCACATGTCAAAGTTGATCTGTATGATTGTTATATCATAGCCTTTGAAAAGCGCTTATATAAAAACATCGTAATACTAGTGTTGTAGAAATAACTTACCTTGCCCGACTGTTGGCAGGTAGTTCTTTCATGAGTCCCCTGTAAAGAAAAATATTCCGGATAAATCCCTCAGAATTTATACTGCGTAGTATGACTGCAGCTACCATTAAATGAGGAATAAGGAAACATGATGCTCGTGTACTCTCCACAAGAGGCCCTTCTAGCTGTCACAAATTTGGTTGATGGATTTCGGCCATTTTGTGTCAGCTAGCTATATAAGACCCCTTATATACAGTAAGGTCGGTTAGCTATAGGTAAACGAAGAAAACAGTTTTATCAGTTACAAATCCGAAATGACTAAATAGCCAATCGAATAAACATAAAAGCGGTATATTTAAAGTGCACGTAACTACGGATAGAATAAATTTCTATAGACCTACCAAGCCTCAACAAAAGTTAGGATCATTAGCAGCAGAAGTGCGGTCTTCATTAACGTGCTATATCGCATAATGTATACTTGTAATGTTATTTCTAAGGCGCAGTAAAGTGTATGCATAATGCAAGTCAGCCTCGAAAGCCCTGACGTCTAACCAGGCCAAGATATTCAGATACATCACCACTTATTCAACACAACATTCGAAATATTTTTCCGAGTTAGGTACGACTTATTGATAATTTACCTACATAACTCTTTGACTAATAAGTGCCGGGTACCGGTACCTGTAAAACAGGAAAAAGTGAGAAATGTCCTATTATCCAGGGTCCCGATATTTCAGAAATCAGGGGTGCGTGAAATACCAAGTCCCGGACTCGGATACATGGTAAGTTTTGTATAATGTTTCAGACTTTAGGCAAGTACAAGTAACCACTGATGTCCACATTTATTAACATTCAATATTATCATGAACAACAAGAAGATTGTAGTTTTCCACCGCTTCAATAGCCCCACAAACCAAAATCAGCACAAACACGTTCTTGTCTGATTTATTTTGTTAAAATGATTTCGTGCAGTTTTGTTTTGTTTTGTTTAAAAACATAACTTGACAACAACAATCTGGAGTGTGTGAAGCGTTATTGTATATTTTGTTTTCTTCATTTTCTTTTCCATTTTGGAAAATACTAATAAACAGAATTAACAATGTAAAATGAGAGAGAGATAGGGGGAGAGAGATGGAGAACAAACAATATTGTTGAGCAGTTTATAACGATATTTAATTCCATATACACTTTATCAAACATTTAAATTAAAAAAAAAGAACGAGTGTGAAGCTGTAAGATTCTGGTTTTCTCTACATAAACAATAGCACTACAAACGATGTGCATGATATCGTTATGGTGGAAATATCTTGAAAAAATATGAAAATAATATTATGACAAATCTGCATTTACTATTACTATTGCGCGAAATGCCTACGGTGACATGTGCTTCAGGCTTGTGGATTCTTCATTTCATAACTATTTGAATATATCTGAGCAGAGCTTAAAATGCGTTTATTCCTAAATCCTATTGCCGATAGGTAAATATTCCTCCTTTCTGTCAATGTTCATTATGTCAGAATGTTTCTCGTTTTTCTTCAGCTTTCGAGCACTGGCACTCTCAAACTTCCCTCTACCGTCTGTGCTGTCATCAGTTGGCCCAGCTACCACGTGGGTTTTTTCTTAGATACGTTTTCTGGTCTTCTGATTTTTTTTCGCTCGGTACGCTTTCGTCTCCCTATGTTGACTGCTCACATCCGTAAGACTCATGACAGGCAGCGCCGGTGACTGCATTGTTTAGGTGTCTGCGTATCACGTGACACAACAGTAGCTCCACCCATTCCATAGCAACTAGGGTGGAGTCAACCAACAGTATTCGCTGTGGTTAACAACTGAAAAAATGTAATATTTTCGAGGGAATTTTTATTGTTTTTAATAAGCAGAATTGTAAATAAAAAATAACAATAATATGCACGAAAAATTCTTTTTATTGACGATAATAAAGGGTTATAATATCCTTAAGACTATTTCCTTCATGCTTAAGACCATGTTAGAGCAAGTCTGATCTGAAAATGAAGATTAACACCATTCCAGAGTCACTTGTGAGTGCCATTAAAGACCTGAACTAGTAACATTTTATGTATTTCCACACAAATAATAGTACTAGTGTTTGTGCTGTTTTAACTGAAAAGTATAATGCAATGTTATTTTATGCACTATAATCATTATTTACATTTTTGTATTTTCAGTGTGTGAATTTAAACTTTCATGGACCTAAATTTATATTCCATTTGTCCTTGTCACCAGTTACGTATGATTAAAATTTGTTGATCATTGTGGTCTTAAGCATTGTTTATTATTGTTTCAAAACTGACAAAAGGACCGTTTTGTGTATCTTTATTTTGTTTTAATATCTTTACTGCATGATGCTCCAATGGTCGTGATAGTTGTACCACGGTTGCTAATTTTTATCATATAACAAAATACCAGATACATATTTGTCCCGTTTGTAGATTAATGAAATACTGGAAATGCACATTTACTCTTTGTGTGTGACAGGTCATTAGTTAGATGACACGCACAGTCTATTTATTCGTCCAAGGTAAGCAAAACAAACTGGGCGAACTTATATGTGCAGTAAGATTGTAAATGCATTGTTTTTCTTTTCCTCTTGTAACTGACTTACACGTGATTTTTTTCTTTTTCTTTTGTTATCTTAAGGAAAGCATTTGCCTCCTTACAAATGTAAATTGAAGTTACCAAACTTTTTGTCTTCTTTAAATTTTGCCTTACTATTTGCCTTCTTATCTTTTTCTTGAATTAACTTCGTATGGGAACTTAATAGAGAAAAGTCGAAGTAACCAATTCACGATATTTTTCCGAGTGACTAATTACAAGCTAGATCGTCTGGCAGTTTCAGCAACTGCTTACTACGTGGTGACGTAACTATTGGGCTCGGCCTGATAAGCTGCGAAATAGGTGTGAGGGTTATGTAAGCTGGCGTCACTTACCCAGCTACTAATACATTGTAACTGCAGTTTGGATACAGCATTGTCTTACGATACAACACGAAGATGAAGACCGCACTCGTACTGCTACTGGCATTTACGGTTGTTGAGGCTTGGTAGGTCTCTATGAAATACTCATACCTGCATTTTTTATAAACACTTCTCTTCTACTTCTACGTTTAAGTTCTTTTAAATGGTTATTCAGTCTTTTCAGATTTATAGTGAGAAAGATGTTCTAACCGTCTCCCTTATTTCACCATACTCGGGTGTCCTTAATCTTTCGAGAATTTTTCACCAATGTTTTCTGTTAACAGGTGGGGCCTGGACGAGACACTACAGGACGAAGAGTAAGTTGATAACAAAAAAAGAAAAAAGGATTTTAAAGGATTCTAAAGGTCCTAACCTTTCTAACGATTATATATTACAATCATGTAATATATTCTGAGGGTAAGAGGATCTATGGGTACAGTCGGTAATACATGTTTATTCTCGGTCATACGACTTGGTCTTCCCAGTAGTCTATGGGCCACTGTAGGCCCCATTCCCCTTAGTGATTTTCGTTCACTATGTTTTTCTGATAGCTTTTATTTCCTGCTTGTTTGCAATTAAACTGGTGGTGGGTGTGAGTGCTGCAGCTGTTGCTACCTGTATGGTAACGTCTGGCATTAAAAATTGAGATTTCTGAGGCCAAAAATCTTTGATATTTCAAATGCATTAAATAAATGGATTTCAAAATAAAGTATAGTTTAAAAGCTACGCTACACTTCACGATCCTCAAAAAATTCCAAGATGGCAGGCAAATTCAAGATGGAGGCCAATTTTAGCTGGTTTTTGAGTAGTTTAAATTATTTTTGATATTAGTGTGTTTTTTTTTTTTCAATTTTTAAGGAATCGGAATGTGAGATATGTTTTGACGTAACAGAATAGCAGAAAGTCTCTACTTTATATTTATAGTGTTTGTTTAAGGTGAAACCTTTTAAATTTGATGTAAAATCCTGAAATCTAAGATGGCTGCAACAAAATGTCTTTCATTATGGCCGCCAATATGCTTTTGCACACTTGCTAAAATTGATGTATTATATTATTCCAACAAAATATTAATTTTAATTATCTCAAACTAACTTAGTCCAGTTAGTGATTTTTATTTACTATAATTTTCTGGGAGCTTAGGTTCTAAACATTTATTTTCTGCTTGTTTGCCATTAAACCCTCGGTTGAATTGAGTATCAGAGCTGTTGCCATGGTAATATCTGGGGTTGGAAATTTATTTTTTAGAGACAAAAATAATTAAACATTTCAAATGCATCAAAATTCATGGAATTCAAAATCATTCCAGATGTGTGGTTTTAGAAATGTTATATATCATTAAAATTTTCCAAGATGGCAGCAAGTGCAAGATGGTGACAAATTTTTGCTGATTTTGGAATGATTTTTTTTTAATATTTGTGTTTTGAATTAATTTCATAATTAATTATTTAAATGCAATGCGTCATATGTTTTGATGTATAATAGCGGCAAAAAGTCTCTGCTTTCTGCATAAAGTGCTTGTTTAAGGTTCAACCTTTTGATTTGTCGTAAAATCCTGGAATCCAAGATGGCTGCCACAAAACATGTCTTTAATAAACGGCTGTCCCAGCTGAAAAGATGCCACATTAATCATTCCAAATTACATCCTTTATTACTTTATCTTGCCATTTTCAATGAAATATGTTCATTAGGTTATGTATTTAAGATTTGCTGCAACCTCTGAGACTTTGGGTTTTTAAAAATGTAAGATGGTCTTCATCTATATGACTAAATGGAATAAAACATTTACATGTATATGCAATAATTCCTTTTCATACTGCTAGGGAAGTAAAATAATGTCCACATTTTGGAAAAATCAATATGTCCACTAACTACAATTCAATAAATAATTTAAATTAATTTATATGATACTTTACATAAAATATAATTCTATAAAAATGCAAAATTACCATCAATATTTGCAAACCAGTTACCTTTCACTGAAAATCAGACTATTTTTTGCCCTTCAACTTGCCCAATAGGTGGAAGAGGGATCCAATAATTTCAACCATCTGTGATAATCTACCAGTAGATTTTGGTAGACCAGCTTGAGTTAGTACAAATGTTCAAGTTTTTGGCTTCATATTATTCATTACATGAAAAGATAATAATAATAGCAAAATAATTAAATAATAAATAAAGATTGAAAGAAGGCAGTTTTGGAGAAAAAAACGTAGTCTACAATATTTGAAGTTAGAACAGCAATGTGAACCAAAAAAATCACCAAGGATTTGTTGGGGCCATTTTGGATTTCAAGTTTTTTGTTCTTAAAATGATAATTATAGGAGTAACAATAACTACATGTATAAGCAGTAAGTAAAAACCAAATACCATATAAATATCAAAATACTTAACATTTTTCGATCCCAATGCTATTTTTTGAAAGTTTCAACATAAGCTACTAACAGTAGGAACAGGTTAAGAAATCAGCTAAAATCGGCCGCCATCTTGAAATTGCCGCCACCATCTGAGATGATTAAAGAAAGTTTTTCCATCATAAATTACCACAAAAATAAATGTGTTAGTATTTCAAATAAGTTAACATTGTTATTGAAATTAATATGTTTAAAATGTTTGATGTTTTCTTTGTCTCAGAAATGTCAGTTTCTAAACCCAGTGTCACTATGGCAATGGTCACACCCACCACCAGTCTAATGGAGAACAAGCAGAAAATAAAATTTTAGGACGTAAGCTATATATAACAGTAAATGAAAGTTGCTAAATGGGGGTGGGTGGGTTGGATCAGCTTAATAAAATCGATCTAAGTAACGTTCTTTTGAAATATTCCATCAATTTAAGCCAGAGTGTATCATATATGATAGTATACAGAAGTATATTGACTCAAATGTATTCTTTTCCATATCAACTGTGAGTGACTAGCATGTACATGAAACTTAAGGCGATTTCTTAGGTGAAATGTAAGTGACTTGCATTTATTATGGGTTTTATAAATGTGTCTTCAGTCAAGTCTTTGGATTTTGTTGACCATTGGCCGCCATCTTGGAAAATTTTGGGGATCGAAAAGCATAGTGAAATTCTTAGACTACACGTCTGGAATGATTTTGAATTCCATTTAGTTAATGCATTTGAAATATTTAAGATTTTTGGTTTCAGAAATTTCAATTTTAAACCCGTGCGTTACGGCTGCAGCACTCAAACCCATCACCAGTTTAATGGCAAATAAGCAGAAAATAAAAGCTTAAGACCTGAGCTATCAGAAAAACATAGTGAATGAAAATCACTAAAAGGGGGGCTGTTTCGGTATTTGGCCCATAGACTACAGCAATCACAGAACTTGCCATCGGAAATCAAGGTTAATTTTTCTTATGGTTTTCTTGCGACTAATATATATGAAGGTCAAACTGTCATCAAAAGGCGTTTTTCAAAGTCCATTTTAACCGTAAGACTAGTTAAGGCAGGTCACTTTACCATGCAATAGTATATGTAATAGTTTATATACATCTTTGCAGAAGACAGGGTCAAGTAACGCCCTGTATAGGAGGTCCGTCTTGCGGTGGTATTGGAATCACTTCACTTCCTAACTCTAATAATCCCCCTTTTCTCTTCCTCAGAGGAGCACGACGTATTAGCGAGGGTATCGTCATGAAAGTCATCAAACGTGCAGTTGACAACCAGGAGATGGAAAGGTAAATAGCTGGCGTAGGAATTGTAATTTTGATGTATGTATTATTTTTTATTTTTTTTTTTTTTATTATTTTATTTTCATAACATTTCGATAAATTTATACAAGTTTGTATAATTTAACCCAGATCCACTAAAATCAGGCGTTGTTTGAAACACCAGTTATTATCAAAGTTTAACCTAACTTCAGCATTGTACAATCCAAACGGTATATATATCCACCTATATTATCATTATTATTAAAATGTTAAAAATGCAAACATCACTGAAGAGCAGTTGTGGATTTAGGGGGTATCAGGGGGTCCTGAACCCCCGTATGGTTTCTGAAAAAAATCATAGAAATGGCCCCCTCTTGAAATTAGAATTTTGACCAGCTGAATCATATTTCTAAACCGTACCATCGTGTTTGAACTAGTGCCCCTTGATCAGCTGCAGCCTCATACATGTATTTATACTTTTCACCTGATGCTTTCATTTTGGCTGTTACAAAACTGTAGTTTAACCTTCAAGCGAACTCCGAAACTCAAAGCCAGACTAACTATCTAACCCTTAAAACAGAACCTCCTGACAGCTTAAAGCTCGCGGCAGTCGGCAAAGTGAATGTGGTTTGAGCCACACATCCTGATGTGGGCTTCTGCTGAACAAAACAAGTTTTGAAAACAGTATGACTATCCCACCTACTTTAAGCCCGCAGACATGAATGTTCTAAAAGAGGGATGGTCTCTCGCCTGTTCATTAGGATACAGGCATGTTTTATTTGATGTTTATAATGTGTGTTCAAGAGATATCGCACAGGGTTTTCTGGAGTAAGAGCGACTAAGCTTCAGCGTGCTAATATGCCCAATATGGGATTAAGGAGGGAATGTAGGTTTGAGATTTTTCTCTTAAAATAAAGGTCTTGGCTTTTTTATTCCTGTCACATTCATTTAACGTATCTTCAAAATATGTAATTTTGCTTGGAACACAGCTTTAACTTCATCGTGTGACGTAATATTGGGATTTTGGGGACAAAAACACCATTTTTATACACCTGATTTTCTCAGGCACCTGGACAGCTATAAACTTGCTTTTGATGTCATTATGACACTTGAACAAAGTACTACAGCATGGAGTCAGGGATTTTTCTTCAGACACTTATTGTTGAGTTTATCTATAAAAACGTGAAATGACATCAAAATATTAGGGAATTTTCACTTTCAAAGTCTATAAATTAGAAAAGAGAGGGTCAATCAAAATTTCTTAAAAAGCACTTTTAGAGCATACTGTTCATAATTAGCATGGTGAATTTGGTCTCCCTGGTGTACAGGTAGATAGTTAAAGCTTGTTAAGATAACGCTATCTCGTCAATATTGAAAGCAAAGAAAACGAGCAAAAACCCTTTCAGTGAAGTTAATTGTCCTATAAGCAAATAAAATTGTTGACAGCTTTACCTGTTATCGTTCTGACGATCGCGAAGATGGGTACTCTTTTGCCGGTTGAAATTAGCTTGTTTGCATGTATTTGGATGTCAGAAAATCTTATTTTTGTATCAATCTCACCTCCTGTTAGTAACTTCAAGGGGTTACCGCTAGCACTGCCAGAATGATTGACAGGCAATCAAGTAAGCCCTAATGACCCAAGCAATCAGTGGCCACGTCAATTGCCGTCGGGGCAAGTGTTAGGGATGCGCTCTAGGATATGCACACAATAGCAGCATCGCATGCGGTCTTGTCCACATTCGCCAAGCGAAAAATGGTTCGAAAACACGGTCGTGTTACAGGACGCCGATCGGACCACCAACAACAAAAAAATAGACGCAACCAGAAAGGCTTTGTTAGAGGAAATGTCTAAAGTTGGGTGAGTCAGGAAAAATTCTGCGATAATTTTTGAAGAAAAAAAAACAATATGTCGGCCTTTAAAGTGCGTACATGAATCCAGAACTGTACCTAGAATTGATGCTAAGGCTAATTCTTAAGCTCATAATTCGGAGTCTAGCGATATCATTAGATTTATTTGCTTTACTTTCTTTAATGCACATGTATTGAACCTATGCGCCACCCAGTGAATAATTATGCTAGGGTGTGGGCTCAAGTCTTGTATTTACGCAAAACAATCTTGTGTGTTATTCCAGTATATTCCATACAGGTGACTTTAATAAGCAGAGAATTTCTTTATATTCCGTGAAAAATACACTAAATTTATATAAAATAATATCATGGTTGGCCAAAAAATGTACGCACAGTGCATCCGTGCGTATGCCTAGTTACCCCCATGTATATTTTTAAAATCTAACACTAAACTGCATCGACCTGTTGGCGAAAATAGATAGAAAGAATGACGATTGTTGTCACGGGTAGCAAGCAACGGAATTTTCTTCTTTTCTTTTGGGTATCTCAAAAAGTTAACAAGAAAATCGAAAGAACGCGTGTAACAACAAGCAATATTCAAGGGAGAACGAGTATTTCGAGCAAATCCAATGTGTCGGAAAAGATTCATCTTAGCGCTGATCACAATCAAGAGAGACTATCAAAACAGCTTAAGCGGAACAATAGGCACTGCTTTGCCGATCGCTGTTTATGACAAAGGGGGCATGGCGCATCCCTGTTCTATTGTTTCCCTAGACGTGCTGATGCTGCTAAGGTCCGCCCACCGAGTTTACCCATGCCAACGGCCCTTGACAACGAAGGCGGGGCATATACCAGGCCACCGCTGTCGATGTGTGCAGCATCAGAATAATCAGAAAAAACAAATTTTTTGTTCAAAATGTAAAAATTTTATTCTGTTAAACGTTAAATACACGTTTAATTAATAATTAGACATAAAAAACCAAAAATGGCTATTTTTAGCTATATTTGGGTACATCCGCTCCTTAACGGATGCCTCACGTGTTTCTTAAAGTAACTTGGAAGAGTTTTTTTTTTTTTCGTACCACTGCAAAAATGTAATGGGCACTTAGATAAAGTCCATGTTTTTGCTGAATGTCGTTGACAAATTAAAAAGTAGCTGTTTTGCATAACGTTCCTTATAAGGTCACGTTAGTTCACGTGAAATGTTCTCAAGGAGCGTGGGAATAGGTGTTAGATGTTTTTGTGACCGCGTGATTTATTCAGTGCTGTCATCGTTGAACTTTTGGTTCATATGCAAACGTCATAACGACGTTACCTTGTCATGCCATTATACGTGTAAATTAGTGTGTACTTATTTTCTGTTCTTTTTTTTTATATATTATCAGTCTATACAGTTCTGTAACCCGTTCCATATTTTCTTTCATCTATGTTATACATTGTTGTTTCTTACTGGTCGATTGTTCCCACCCTCGAGTTTCTTTGTCCATGTAAGCACGGGATTCAAATGACTGCACATGCGCGAAAGTGCGTTGTTTGAAATAAACAAGTTGATGAAATTGACGAAGTCTGCCACTGTTTACAGTCTGGTTGATTTAGTTTAATTTGCTTCCTGGTGTCGTTTTGAGAAATTATATTGGAAATATTCTGTTGGTTGTATGTATTAAAAAGTAAAGCCATCGGACTTTCCTTAGAATAACATTTATTTTGCCTTTATTGTGAGGGGATTCCATTTGTATTTATAGTGTTATATATGGCCCCAAGGGAATTTTCCACCACTCCCCCACTCTTGATAAGGACATAAGGACTTGATCGTTGACATGTGCGTTAGTTTCAAAGAGCAGCTCCCGCACACCTGGGGGTACTAGATAAAATCTGAACACCAGGTTTATTGATGAGCTAGAGAAACAAAGGAAGAATTTTTCCTGCAGAGTTTTTGGGTTTGACAAAGCTTACAAATTTGCAAAAAGTTTTGCGTACAGACGCAGAACTTGCTTTTCAAGTTATAAAATGATAAATCGTTTAAATTATTTTATATGTCAGATGAAATAACCTTCAAAAACAAATCCTTAACACATAAACGAATTAGGATTACGGACCATTTTATTACAGCAGTTCCCAATTTTTCTTTAATATACCCCTCTTTTTCTGTTTTTCCTCAACACGTTTTCTTCCATGAAAGTAATGCCTATGCATACGCATGCTTCAAGATACCCTGAGAGCAATTACTTTTATTGATGTTCGCGACCGTGTTTGAACTCAATTGTTAAAAAATATTGATATTTAACGTCATTTACAAATGCCAATAATATAACCCCATGAAATAAATTAGATATATTGAAAAATATGAAAGCTCACCAAGACGAGTTTGATACCTGTTTTTACCTGGCTTGGGAAGTGCAGCGGTGCATAATTAACAGGTTTTATTGTTAACGATCTCTTGGTCAACTACAATGCATTTAAAATGCATCAGCAATTAGTAAGCTGCCAACTGACAGTTAATCTGAAAGACTATCAGCTTTTGATATGATCTAAATCACCTGAGGTGACCATGATCTCATCGCATCGCAACTATTGTCACCGAAGTTACTAAGTCACGGAACACCGTCACGGACAAAGAAAAGATTGTGAACGAGTGCTGCAATTTTGGTGAATCCCACGGCAACACACTGAGGCATAACGAAAATTGCTCAACTCCGTTCAACACAACTTTCCTAAACTTCTCTGCCTGTATGCACTTGCAGCTCAGTTGAGTCTTATAAATATATGTTGACCTTTATCCTCATTGTCGTCACAGTACCACGTGACCCCGATCAGTTGCTTCATTTATGCATATTGAGGTGAGGTTTACTGAAACGCTTTTTGTCTACTAATAGTTGTTTTTATAATTTTTAAATGGCGGGGATCGATTAAAACATAACTGTAGTGTATAGATTAAGTGCTGGATCTTCAGAATTCGAGAAATGGATTTTTATATGACTATTGTCCTTTAACCCTGTGTCCTTTGGATAACAACTAATACAGCTATAGGGTGTGTCCTGTTGTGTATTTTGATATCGAGCTTGTATAATTATTTCACTAGCTTTTTAAGACAATTTCCTGAATGTTTGTTTTAAGATAAGGTTTGAAGCCTCATATATAAAACAAAATTCCTGTCCTTCCCATACTAATAGAAGTCCATAGAATCATTCAAATCACACAGGAATAAAACCGAATGAAACACACTCTAATGTTGCACATTCATTGCTTGGAGAAGCCCTATCACAAATGTTCTCCAACAGCTTTACTGTCACATAAATAGAGCGTTCCATATCATTTTTCAGGTCATGTCCAAGGTGCATCACCAAGGAAATCATAATGGAGGTTATCAAACGTGCGGTTGACAACCACAAGATGCAAAGATAAATAACTGATGGTCTATGCTTTCCTTGTACTTGGTAATATAACGTATAATAAATAAGGTATAACATTCAATTCGCATTTTTTAAAAATCAAAATACATAATTTAATGCTCGAAATACAAGTCATTTATTTGATTCATCCTAATCTTTACCATTTGCTGCTTGAAAAGCCTTGTCACACTTGGAAAACACATGGCTCCTTAATACTCTCGAACTGGGCGTCAGTTGCAAGTACCACGGATAGGATGGTGACAACACAGGTGAACAAATTTTAGAGAGAGAGAGAGAGAGAGAGAGAGAGATGAAGTGTGGTGGAACGATCAATATACGTATTTGATTTTCAAAGACAACAATTTGCACGAATGGTACACAAACACAGATAACTTTACAGCACTTTTCCGGAATTCAAATCTTATATTTTGATCAACCGATAGATGTTGAGTTATATACAAGATGAATCGTTATAAAATATGACCATAGAATTTGCTGCACTATTCATTTATCTAAAAGAACCGTTTCTCACTTATGTTATAGTCACCCTCTCAATATTGGCTATAAACAGTAAGCGCGTTTTTCGTAGAAATATATAGACATATATACCAGGTACATCTATGTTACGTTGCTTTTATTCAAACAACACTAATTATCAATTTACAAAACTCTGCATCTAGACTCATGTGAGTTATTCATGGAATTCAGATTTTTAAAAAGTCTCCTATACGTACATGTGCTAGCATATAATGTCATAACGCTGGTAGTTTGCCATGTATGGTAAAACCTGGAGCCATCAGATTTCTGGTCATCCACGTCTATGAGACAAACCAAGGGGAAAACATAAAAATTCAACTCCGAAAAAGTCCTTAATCAGAATGATGCAAATGGGTTGCAGTTTTCGACATGAATATAACCTAATTTCTATACATTGAATCAGAACATGAATCAGCTTCGTATTTCAACGAGATTTTACCTTGCAACACGTTTATACAGTTTATTGCCAGCATTAACGACCCAACGCAGACCAATTTTCTGACATTTAGTAGAATTCCCCCCCCCCCCCCCCCCACCCTTGCATTACTTCTACATGCTAGAGCGGTCCATTATATGAGTTATTTGCTCTTCTTTTTGTCCTTTTGCACTAACATTATACATTTTCAGTAATTTCATTTAACTAAAATTCACGTACAGGGGTAAACAAGGAATGGATATCGTTAGCCTTATTAAATATACACATATATTAATATCGGAAAAGGTCAAACACTATTTTAATTCAAAATTAATAAGTCTTTAAAATACAGCAAAACTGTCATTAAGGTATCCCTGCCCAATTTGCTTTCCTTTTCCAATCTAGGGTAATCGGCGTCATGTAATCGACCCACGGTTTTCATTGTTTCTGTTTGCTTGACTCCTGTCACCGAGGGGGCCTGAAGCTGCTTCGCTCGTTGGTTCATCATGTTGGTCAGGAGTGTCAGTAGCCTGAAGGAGAGATTGGATTGTTTGAATCTGTGCCCTATATTGAAACAAAATATATATACACTCATTTACAGCGCTCGCGCACACACACATACACACACACACACCAATACATACCAAGTCGTCCTCTGCGTCAAAACCCTCCACTGTGTCAGGTATAGCTCTTCCTCCTGACATACCAGCTCTTCGTTCTGTGAGGAGATACAAACAAGAGAAAATGAGTGCGTCCATTTGTTTAAAGATACAAATATGTATTGTAATAAAGGGAGTGATCACTGATTGATATATTTTTTTTATTAAACAATAACGTTAAATAAATGTCAATCTACATTAATTAAGATGACAATTAAATGATGTTGAAAAAGAAGCATATCTTTAACCTGTATCCTCAAAAGTTGTTTGCATCTTGCGAATATGTGAGAGGCATGTCTTCGCATCCCACCTCTTATTTGGGTCTCTTTCCAACATGCCTAAAAGTAACTCTTTAAAACCTGGGCAGTCGAATGAAATCTGCAATGAAATTTTATTTACCACAAACTGCATTAGGTGCACCTAAGTTAGAGATGATAACAACATAATGAAAAAGCGAATAAAAAACATTGAGATTCTGTAAGAGTGATTTACACGGCTATTCAAACAAGCTGTTGCTCCACAGAAAAAAATATCCGAACTAATACACTATAAAATATACACTTAGTGAAAGCAATAGTGGACAATAAAATAGAGCAAGCTAAGTTTTGGCTGAAAAAGACTCGGTACCAATCTTCTGTATTTAATTGGAGTATCAATGTGTTTAGAAAACTATTTTAAAATTGAAAAATCAAAAAAGTAAAAACAAATCAAATACAAGGCGATAAAGTATGCGGCTGACAGTCATTAATAACATAGCTTTGCCTTTCCAGTAAAATAATCACTGACAAATTAACAAAAATGTCAAACGTTGCGCCTTAAGTTAAAATATGACTTAGCAAAGCAGATTTTAAACTCTCGCGAAGCTTTGTAACATAAGAAATGCAAACAAAAATTAAAGGACAAGCAAAAATTTCCCCTCACTCTGTCGAGGCAATGACGAACTTCTTGCCAACTATTCCAGTGATGGTTACCAAGTATCAGAAACAGAGCGCAGCATCCCAGAGACCAAATGTCCATCTTGGGGGTGCATTGGTAGGGAGGCCCGCAAACCTCTGGAGCAGCGTAGAGCCTGGTTATTCCTATCAACAATAAACATAAAAGTCCAAGAAAGCTATCCATATTACCAGATGAGATTTTTAGATGAAGAAATGTTATATCATTATTATGAACGTATACATGTACTGTGGACACTATCATGATATAGTGAATAACTCTCGCATAAAGACACCAAGCCACAGCCTGCACTCCATTCTTGTCTCTTAACACACTACTATTTCAGAAGTTTACTTATAATTCGTTTTAGACAGATTGGCTCTCAGGTCAATATAATACCCAATTACTATAATCAAACCATTCAAGCGGAATGGGCCAGAAGGAATGAATAAAAAAGAAGCGCTAGTGTGAAAATCATAAGTATCAGAATTAACATCATTTGTGAAAATGTATAGCGACCAACTACTTGTTAGTACACTTTACACACGAAACAGACGTAAGATGCATACAGGCAATACCAGATTGCGAGAAGTCGTTGGGTCGACGACGAATTTCAGATATATAATTTAAGGTAAGCGACTTTGTTGGGCCAACATCAGGTCTAGGAGCGTCCCTTGCGTCTTCTTCTGTTTAAAAGAATGACGTAATGTTTAAAACAAATGTGCTCGACGGTAAGTAACAGTTCGTGGATAAGGTACTTGAATGGCCGTCTGTATATTGTTCTAGATTGGTGCCTTGCTTACTTTATTTAGACAAAACTCTATGCACTGTTTGATATTCTGCTAAATGAAAATAAACATTTTGTCGTATTTTTCGCTACTGTAGTTCGCGGTCATTATACTTGATAAGTGGTCAAACGTTACAATATTTTCTTAATTATGAGTTGTTTGTTTTGTACAAATGATCTTATAACAACTACGTTTGATAACTGTACCCATAAAGGTCATTTAACTGGTCGAGTGATTTATTTCTTTATATTGAAGCTATAAAGAGGGTTCAGTTGGGTCTTTCATTATTGATGGTAACAGCATGCCACTACTCTAAACAGCTTAAGTCATTTGATTAGAATACTTGTTCATAAGACCACTCAACTGTATTATCGCTTAAAATTGGAGTTTTATTAAAATAAACTATAAAATAAACTATTACATGTACGAAAGGGGCAAAGAAGGTGCAAGTGTCCTTAAAGCCTGACAGACAAACTAGTAATACTGTAAATTAATCTATTCATTATTTTTAACATTTTGGAGAAATAGCTAAAATGTACAACACTCCAAAACATTAGGAGTTCATCGCCAAGGAATACAAAAACGTGTTTAAATAAGCTGACTAAGCAATTATGAGTTGTTAAAGGCATTACATTACCTACAAAGTCCTGTGTATCATCTGGGGTGATAGCAGAACCTAGGTCCAGAATAACTACACGCCCGTCCGCCATCAGGCCAATATTGTTGGCTAAGAATAAAAGACAGCAATGGTAGTGAAACTTAAAAAGCTGATTTATTCAAAATATGGAATGGTGAAAAAAGCAAAGATAAAATCAATTGTTATGTAAGGAACCTTTAAATTGTTGAACCGTCAATGCCTAAATCATTCTGCTCGCGTGTTTCCCATACATTTAGGTTATGAGAAGGAAAAAAACCGTTGTCCCTAGACAGATATGCGTACATGTTAACTCCAATATGTAAACTCACGTTTTAAATCCCTGTGAATAATTGAACATCTATGCAGTTGCTCAAGCCCTGTCAAAGCTCCCAACAGGCACTGCAACGTCTCCTGTTGCTGAAGAGGTCCGTTGAGAATCATCTCAAACCAAGTGCCGTCTGAAACACATGTTTTATTCATATATAATATAATATAATATAATATAATATAATATAATATAATATAATATACAGGTAATATCGTCTATTTAAGTTCCGTAGACTAGTGCTCTTCCCATTGCTAAGAGATGATTATTAAAGCAAGAAAACTATGTTTAACTTTTTGAACTATAGAAGTATTATGTGCTAGAATAGAATACTTCTAGAAAAAGCTTCGGACTAAAGTTATGCTGTGAAATAGGCCACTGCCATGAGTGAGGAATCAATGCCCTATACTAGCATGTTGACAGCAGACCGTATTTGGTTTAGTACTATCGTATTTTAAAAACAATCTTTCAATTATAAAATTAGATTGCAACAGCTCTTATTTTTCACAATTGCATAGGCTTACTTGTGGCTTTCTCCATAATAATTTCAATACAATTTCCGCGACGTATCAGACCATACAACTTTATGACGTTTGGGTTGTCGCAGAGGTTTAGAATACGTGGTTCTCTCCGATTGAATTCTCCGATAGGTATCTGTAATAATATGCAAATAAAGAAGCTCGTTGATATTGACTTCAGCAGCAATAGAACAGCATATGCAATGACATTCGAAATAAAAACCATTGATTAAAATGCCTTTTACGGATAAACAAATCAGTATACAGGTATATTATTCACAGCATTGTTCTCAGAATAAAGTATTTTTTCTTGAATCAAGAGCTTAATATTGAAATAATTTGTCTCTGATATTTTGATGTCTAACAGAGCACCTTCACCAGAGAATTCAAGTTTTCAGAAATTAAAAAAGAAGCATTATCTCTGGATTCATCAATCAAATGTGATCACCTTTTTCACAGCAAACGGCATTCCACTTTGAATATCAAAACCAAATGATACTTCTCCATAAGCTCCGCGACGTGGCTGCCCTTCCTTAGCAAAATGCATGTTTTCATCATACCTTCCATTATCGAGGCGAAGACCCTAATAAAAAAGAGAAACTTGCAAGAGATACTGACACTGAATATAAATGTGTTTCCACAAAGAGAATGCTGGTGTATACTTTTACGGTTAAAACAATACCTGTGTAGACCAATATATAACTTAAGTGATTGGAGAAGGAAGATATCTGCTAATAATTAAGAATTAATAAATTAATTATAATGCAGCGATCTTTTCATTGCCTTGGATTGAACGCCTCTGATAATGTAAAACACTTCTACACGCACTGGACAATAGAAGTGTCACCCCTACTGAACCAATACTTTGGTTGAGATAAATGAATGAATGTGGAAATATATGCTCCTGGTATCATTTTATTAACATCAAATTTCACAAAAAGGCCAACAATAAAATTCCATGGTACAGCGGTTTTATACCCATTAGTCACATTACAACTTTGATTAATCTGATTCAGGGGGTGACACTTCTATTGTCCAGTGTGTGTACTATCCTGCCAGTAAAAATTATGAAACGTGATAACCTCAAACAAGACCAATCCCTCAGCTTCACCATCGTTTTGATCTCCATAAAAACTCTCTTGATCCAACAAGCCATGTAAAGCATTATTATCTCCGTATGATATCTTTCCGTGATGCCCAAATCCCGTTGAAACTGGCAGATCACTCCCTCCCTCGGCGCCCCTTCCCAAATTAGGGTCATTAAATGGTGAGGAGTTGCTTTCTCTTCCTGTTGTTACAGCTGAAGCCTCGCCTGAACTGAAGTCACTGTCAACACACTGTTCTGCCTCGGACAGATCCTCTACCTGTGTTGGCGATTGTTCATGTAGCACAACCTGCAAGGACAGATGGTAATGTTATACGCCTACATTTCACTTTAATCTTACTCATAACATGTTATTTTTATTTTGGCAAAAACGTGAGGGCACATTGAGATACAAATTCCTTACTTCCTGTCCAAAGTACTGTCCAGTTGTCTGAGTTTCCGTGGATGAACAGATAGGCACAACACAACATATAACCAACGTCCAAACAAAGACATGACGATATAGCCATTGTGCACACTTTTCAAACAATGTGGCTAGGTACTGAGGTCTGGTATCTGAAAGAAGAATAGTGACACCTTCAGTATGTAATAGTGTCGATGAAAAACTTGATGGATTTAACTTTATCCAAATTGCATCCTATATGCAATGACTAGAATTTGTACTTACTGGGTATATGTATATCCTGTTTATCCTTCGCCTTCCTACTTTTATTCAAAGGGGCAACTCGCAAACCACGTCTATTTTTGAACGGCCGTATGGTTTTAGTTTTGGTTGCTGGTGGGTAGCTAGTTTCCGCATTAAAATTACTCAGACACCAGTCCCAAAAAAGTATGTTTTGCTTAGTTTCGACGACAGTTATGGAAGCGATGACATCCATTGATTTGGCATCTCCTCGGTAGAGTGTGTAGCGGACTGTGTACTTTCCAAGAAAGCTGTGGCAAGGGTAACGCTTCAATACCTGATTACTGGATTCGAAACAAGCCTTGATGACTTCAGCATCGAGGATATTTTTGAAGTTAACTTTCTCGACTGAGGCGTAGGTGGCCATAGCAAAATCGATGCCAAGATACGGAACCAAGTCAATCTCAGACACTTTTAAATTCTTTAGGGTCTCAGTGACCCGCAAGACAGATGAAATGGAGCTGACTGTCTGACTAATTAGACGAATCATGTCGGTGTCGATGTTGAAGGTAGTACGGTAGACAGTGGGAATGGTCTCGTCGTTTGCCAGTAAAGCACAACTGGAGCGTTTAATCTTGGTGGGGGTGGGGAACAGAGAGTAACAGTTGGAGTCGACGACAGCACTTGCAGGTGTCTGAGGAGCAATGGGGAGAGACGGTTGTTTCTTAGGCTTATGGTCGAGGTCAGCACTGAGATAGTCCATCTTCTTGTCGACACGAGCGTATTTCCCCCCTTCCACTCCTGCATGTTCGAAGATTGCCCTTTCGTCAGAAGTGACATCCACTGGTGAGTGCACTGTCAACTGCCTTTGTTCCGACAAGTTGATGATTTTTTCTGGTGTGTTAATGCCTGTGTGTACGTTTTGCCACACATCACCTTTGTTTGACAAAGGGTTTGCAATAAGTTCCTCGTCCGAATTTCCGGATACCACGAGTTTACTTGGACATTTACCCACCGTCGCTATATTTTCCTGCACTGGGTTCTGATATGAAGCTACCAGTAAATCAACAGTGATTTCTGACTGCTCACATCCTTGTGCGTTCTGTTGACCATCCACAGAACATATGTCCAATTTATTAGTGCAAAAGGCATAGTCTTCTTGTTTGAAGGTTGTTTCTTGGTTTAGGTTAGAGTTTGCTGATTCGGCAGGCTGCACTCCGTTCCGCAATTTGCTCTCTGAAAAGTCATGCCTACTAGTAACGCCCAGTTGTTTCAATAGTTCAGGTTTGCTTTCTGAATGTGAGTTATCTTCTGACCATATTTTATTATTGGGGATACATGTGTCTCTTGGATAATTGTTTCCCTTTGATCCTTCGAAACGAAGCCTGTTGTTTCTCATGCATTCCATTTCGAATGAAGATTTCTCTAAAAGAAAACAAATGTTATTATTGAAGAACACAACGTTTGTTAAAGTGTATCTTGTGAATGCGGTGCTCTGGAGTTAAATTTTACATATACGAATTTCATGTATCCTACTTCATTGATTAGTATTGAATGGTATTGTAGCTCTCTTTTAGCATATATTGATATACCAATAAGCTTATGTGGTGCATAACCAAAATAATATCGGTATTTCATAAATAATGTTAGGGGTCGTAAACGGCACACTCAGTAGGAATATGTAACAAAATATGAGAATAAATCGTCATAATGATGCATCTATGAAGACCTACTAAAAAGATGTAATATTCTGCCCATGATCTACACACACTGGACAATAGAAGTGTCACCCCCTGAATCAGAGTAACCAAAGTTATTAACCTAAGGTGGAATATAAGCAATGTCAGAATATCGATACAGTTGAATTATTCAGTCAAAACCGTTTCTTTTGTGAAAGTTGATGTTAATAAAATGGTACCAGGAGCATATCATCCCACAGTCATTTGTCTCCCACAAAGTATTGGTTCAGTAGGGGTGACACTTCTATTGTCCAGTGTGCGTACACAGTGATTTGAAGAGTTTTTCAAAATATGAGAATGACAAGATTTGTCGGTTTTGTGAGCTCTTTTCTTCATTAAACCTGTTACGACACTTTTCTTTATTTTTAACATAATCAGTTGCAAAATTCGATTAGATCAGGGGGCTGCTCTACTTGTCACAAAATTGAAGAGTCTAATTAACTTCAGAGCACTATATCTTTGTCATAGAAGTGTACCTGTAGTCAGAGCTCTTTACCATTCAGATAAGATCAATGACCCAAGTCACCTCCTTCTCTCTATTTCTCCAAATCCTTTTCATTGCACACTTTGTCTTAAAATTCAGTTTCAGTGGTCGTAAATAAAAAACACTATTTTGAAAAAAAAGAGAAAAGAATGTTTGGGCCAAATGCTGCTGTTGCAGTGGTTTTTACCATTTTGAAAACTTTTTTGGTGGGATCTGCATTAAGTGTAAATCTTTTCCTTCCTCACAGGACATCAAAAGCCTCTTGCTTTCCTTTCAGTCATCATTTAGATGAGTACCACAGGTGGTATGCCTGAGATATTCTTCCTACCTGTTTAATAAAGCGCGGATAAATCAGCAGAAGAACTAATTTGAAAACAAGAGGAATGTGGTTTGATGAACTATTCCCTTTTCAAATGAAAAGAAATTTGCCCTCGATATTGCCATAATGTTGGCATTTTCCCTGTGGTAACGGGACTTCTCTCTGAAGTAAGTTTATGGGAGGAGAAACTTAATTGACTGATGTGCTTCTTAAAATGCAGTGGTGTTAGTTTTGTCACATCGTTGTGTGATCTATGACGCGTCTGTATAAGCAGCATTTTCTTGAAAGATTTGTAACAAATAGAGTAACCTGCTTTTGTACAACCAGTAAATCATGCGTAGCTTGACATATTATATGGTTGGGGACATAGGACGATATTGTTAAGGTGAAGCAAAAAGTCAATAACCCTTTTTCATTAAAGATATTGTGTACTTTGGCTATTTAATTTCTAAAGTTATTTTCAACAAATAACCATTTGTTAAATAATGTAAAGATTCATTGAGCAACTATTTAAGATTTCCATATTTCCTAAACAAGCAAAGGGTACCTACACATTTCAGAGTAGACCACTGAACATGGGGTTAATCTTTTCACTCTTAAAATTGATTTTGAAAAGAAGAAAAAGATATATAAGTGTATTTTCCTATGCCTGGCCCTTTATGGTGAACCCAAATTCCACATTCATATTGTGCAACATTAAATATGTGGGTGTCAGATAAGTATGTAGCAGTAATGTGATTCAAGCTCATTTCATATTTTTATCTTCGACCCTATAAAGCCAATTGTTTTTGGACTTTGCGGAAAAACTACTATTATAATTCAATGTGAAACCCAAATAACAAAATTCGTTAACTGCTTCGAGATTTTGGCCTTTACAAGACAACACTTCGTAAGGCTATATATCGCCCCTTTTTCTAAATATCAATACTTTCTTACATTTACAGTCAAAGACTATTTATCAGTCTTTATTGATGAAGTATTTTACGTTTTTGTGAACTTTCTTTACAGTCAGAAAATAAAGACATGGCGTCCACGTACCTGAGTAACTAATACCTGCTATACTGTACAACCAACTAATTGCATTCGGTTCTTTTTTTCTAATTCAGTTTCGCAGCCATTAACATACAGGTAATAAAGAACAAGAGACCAAAGTTCTGAATAAAGATCCCTCTTTTATTTTTTAAGAATAATTAGATTTTCCCATTTAACAAAGTACCAGTTTTCACATAATCATAAGGGCTTTATAGCATTGTTTAACGTCCGAGGCCCAACTTCAATTAAGTTGTCATAATTTAGCTACATTTATGGTATCAAAACATTATTTACAATAAAGCATGAAATCTTCTTTTAGAAACATGTTCTATCCGCTTTATAACATGTCCCATTTTCTATTCAACCTCATGACCCATTTAAGATATTTATACAAGTGCGTGTACACTAAGTTTGAGGTTAATATTTCCCTGGAAGTATTTATCAATAGTACCTCTTGAATGTATATTCTGTTTGCAGGGTCTAGGTCGTTGAGGGTACTGGAAATAGATCTAGGTTAAAATTCACAACAAGGTACACGTGTTAGCCTGGATACCTGTCATTTAACTTGACTTCCTTCCTTGGGGTGGTGGGTGCTTATCAGACTAAAAAACAGCATACATGTATGTCTTTTTTCTGAATTTAAAATGTAACTTAAATATACATTTGATCAAATAAATCCTTAACTTAAGAGAGTATTCAGGCCAGGAATACCTAAATTATGATAATGCGCCTAGAGAGCACCTCTAAACGTACACAAAATTGCTCATACCATTTGAATGCGGATGTATTTGCCTGCGCTATAACTTGAGTGCCATCACTGTAAATTCTTTCAAAATGACATTACTCGGTGTGTTTATCTATTTAACAAGTAAATAAGAAACAGGAACCTTTTTTCAAAAACATTAAGATATTGTTTTTTTTATTTTTAGTACATTTATATATTAATAATAATGATTTAAAAATCCACCCCGAGAACTACCTATGAAACTGGCAAACTAGCTACATTGTATATATAGACACCATGAGCCAATTGCAAAAAGCCTCTAACCAAAGCTTTCTTTATACATGAGTGCAAGGTGCATATAAAACCTAAGTTATGACAGCCCCTTTGAACACCAGTCACGGCCATATGGATTATCGATAAATACTGGAACTCCTATCAGTGGGACCACGAAACAAACCCCCTGACATCATAACATCATAAAACAACATTTGACAATCCTTAAAGAAGCCTACAATCTAATGGCAGTACACGTTGTGTAAAAATTTAATACAGAAAGATTCTGTTGTTCATTCATCCATGTGTACTATCATCTTTATATATATATATATATATATATATATATATATCACGCCCTACTACCGGCACATATATTGCTTTTTAATTGTGTAGCAATATTGTCCTGCATGTGTTCATTTATTATACATTAACGTTAATACAGAGACTAGTATTATCACTGAATCACGCAGTATTACCACATAGGTGGTTTACCGCTGATAAAATCCTTGACCATAATGTTCATTTTTAATCCCTATTTAAGCTACCTCTTTAAATATCTCTTTAATATCTCTTTTAATACCTCTTTTAACAACTGCTATTTGTGAAGGACTCGAAAACGTGATTTTGAAATAAACATGTTTATCCACCAGACCTGTGAATGTATGCGGCATACAATGTATGTGAACGGGCGAAAGTGCTGCGAAATGAGACATGGTGTGTTTTATGGAAAAACGGACATACACGAACACAAACGGAAAGAGACGAACACACTACACTAACACAGTCACAATCGCACACATAAGTATACTGTATGTTACAATGACACTTTCTTTTAAGATTCACTTCCATGGTTGTCAGGATGTAAACGTATACGTACTTTGAAATTAAAATGCAAGTTCAGGGCCACAGAGGGATGGGGGTGACAGGAGTGCAGGTGACTCCCCTGAGATAAAAAAAAGAATTTTAAGCGATCTTTATAAAACAGCCCTTTCCTTCCTTTCAATGAATTAGAATGCCTTAACGTCAGTCGCCATCTGGGTAAATGAAAGACTATGTTTTTATTGCGAAAGAAAAAATACAGAAGATGAGCTTCACTTCCTTATAATATGTCCTTTTTATTCAGATTCATGACAAGAACTTTTAGATAAATGTCACTATTTTAATCCATGTTTTAGCAATTATAGTGATATAGAAAAAATTGTTTTTATTATGAATTGTGAATACCAATTTTTATTAGCTAAGACAGTTTTTAAAATGTTTAAAAGACGGAAATCTTTTAAATATGTCTCATAAGCTAAATATGGATGGATATTCTTTTTAACTAGTAGTTTACTTTATGCTGGTTTGCATGTATTTTATGTTTTAAGAATATGCGACACTTTAAATAAATAAAGCTATAAATAAATAGATAAGTACCACAGGGGTAGTCAAAAATGCATTTATGCCTTCCAACCACCGTAGATATTGGCTTTGTGGATGGTGTATCTAGTGGCAATAAAATAACTTCTTTAAGCAACATGTATTCCATTCCCATCAAAACAGATCCAATTTACTACACAGACTCATGTCTCATATAAAATCGAAGGTAAACATTCCATTTATATCAATAAAATAGGTTGAATACACACTGGGGTTATCATGTTGCAGAGTCTGGGTCTTTGAGGGCACGCGGGATATATAGATCTATGTCACAATTCACAACCAGGTACATGTGTTGGCCTTTAGAAACTGTTATTTAAATTGGCTTCTTTCTTTGGGGTGGTGTGTCTTGGACTCAAGAATGCATATGTCTTTTTTATTTAAAATGTAACTTAAATATACATTTTGATATAATAAATCCTTTATTAAAGAGAGTATTTAGGCCAGGGATACTTAAATTGAAGTAATGCAATTAAAGAACACTATCTAAACGTGCACGGATTTTGATGCAGGTTTTTAGTTTCATTTTTTTTTAAACACGTATCTTGTTCATGTCATTCATATGTGGATCTATTGACTTGTTCCCCAAATAACTTGTCTTTTATCACTATAAATTCATTCAAAATTCCATTGATCTGTGGGTTTATCATTTTATTCTTTAACATACATGTAGTGACAAAAACATTTTCTCAAAAACATTGAATCCAACCTGGCAACTGCCTATAAAATTGACAAACTAGACACCCTGAGTTAACTGCAAGAAGTCTCTACCCAAAGCTTTCTTTGGACATGAGTGCAAGATGCATATAAATCCATATTTATACAAGTGCGTGTGACCTAATGTTAAGGTATATATTTCCATAGCAAATTTAGTCAATACTACTACGTAAATGTGTTGAGGGCACGGGAGATAGATCTACAGGGTTACCACTTAATATGGAATATTATTTTTTGGCGAGTAAATTTTCTACAAAATATTCAATTTCTCTCTAACTACTTTAAATCCAAAGCTGAGGTGTCACTCCATGTGTAGGTTAAAATTCACAACCAGGTACACGTGTTAGCCTTAAGCAACTGTCATTTAATATGGCTTTCCTCTTCATGGGGAGTGGGGTGAGACTCACAACCACGAACATTTCTTAAATTGAAGATGCAATCCTTTATGAAATCAAGTCTTCAAGTCAAGAATGCATGTACCTGAATTGCGATTATCCTCTTAGAGTTTCAACGTGTACCGTTTTTGGTGTACAGGTGGATTTATAGTTTCATTTTTCTTTTATATCAGTAGCTTATTCATACCCTTTGTATGTGGATCTATTGGGTTTTTTACAATACTGTTTATAGAATGGGCAAACGAGCTACCATGAGTCAATTGCAACAAGCCTCTAACCAAATCTTTCTTATCATTTTTGGTCAGAAAATAATCACATGGATCTGAATACATATAAAACCAAAATCATGAAAGCCTCTTTAAAATACCATTTACAGTCAAAGGGAATGTTTATTTTGATTACTGGAACTCCTTCCATTGAGACCACAATGTCCTATTCCCACAGGGTCCTATACCAATAGGCAGGGCCGTAGCCTCCGGGGGGGGGGGGGGGGGGGGGGGCAGGGGGGCAGCTGGGATTTAGAATTTTCCACACTGGTAGAGGGACATCCCCTCCCCCCTCGGGGGCTTCGCCCCCTCCCGTCCGCTCACTGCCCCCCTGGCATTTTGCTCAGGCTACGGCCCTAATAGGTATCAAAAAATCGTGGGATCTTTATAGTGTTAGCTTTTTCCTTTCTCTCAGTCTATCAGATATCTCTAAGGCTTAGCTAGTCTTTCTTTCGGCCAGCGTCTTGATAAGTACCACAGGAGGTTAACTAATAAAATATTTCCTGTATTGTGGGCCTACACGTAGCCCTCTACATCTGCCTCCCCACCCTTTTCCCCAGGGGTGTACATATCTCAGCATATGGCTGAGGCTGGTGTATCTAGCAGAGGCAGAACATCTCACCTTCTTTTAGCAACTTATATATTCCATCCACTTTATCACAGTCCCTGCTTACTTTCCAAGCTCATAACCTACATGTACATACAATATAGACCGACTATACCGGACATGGGAGATTGCTTGTATCAACGCATTCCAACATATTTTTTGTTGTGAAGCGCAATCTTATTCATACCATGAGTTCATTGATGTATTGATCTCAAATGTGAAATTGTGAAAAATAACTTCAATAGAGTTTTGGCAAATGAATCATATGTTTCTACTTACTTTTTAACTAACTGCGCAGTTGTGTCGAAGCTACATAGGCGCTCGGCTGTCACCTTGATTGGATAGTAAACGATTGTCGTAAAGTCGCTAAATGATTTTAAAACCGGGTGCATAAATTTTAAAACCACCTAGAACAATCTTAGACTGCCACATGAACATAATGCAATGCAAAAAACTATCAAAAGTGGTTAAAGCCTTCAAACCGAATGTCGTAAAGTCCCCATTTACCCCCAGAGGTCGCATTACACCGGGCTTACGGAGAAGAAGCCATGTCATTGGCCAGGTTTTTTTTTTTTTTTTTTTTTTTTTTTTTTTTTTTTTTTTTTTGATTGACGCTGAGGTCAATATTTATAAATGACGAAATTCCACGTGGTGTTTACATCTGGGCACTGGGGCTAACGATGTTAACGCAGGAGGAAGCGCTTGGGGTACCAGTGCTTGGACACAATATTCTGTTATGTGGACAAGCTGGTACAGGAAAGAATACAACTCAAGAATAGTGAATGAATTAAAGAAGAAATACAAAAAAGTAAGGAATATGAGTATATACATGTACATGTAGCACACAAGAAGTTTTTTTTTTTTTTGTGTTCTTTCTTTCACTATTTTTTCGCCCATTGTGTAGGCGTACAATTTATGTACTATAAATAACAAATGGCCCTTGATCACTTAATAAGAAAACAAACATGGTGTGTGTACGAGTGTAAAATGCTTTCAACGCATGTAAATTTGATTCATATTCAGGTATGTTGTTTTTGCTGTTTTATATGTATTCTTTAAAATAAAACACACTTAAATGTTCATTCTATACACATGGGTGAAAGTTTCAGGATTATGCCTGATTTCAGGATTTGGTCTTCATTTTGATTTTTTTTTTGATGGTCTAAATGAGATGAGAAATTGCAAGCTATGTTTTCAGGATTTTCAGTTTTAACAACTTTCACCTATGCATACAAATTATTTGCAATGCCCCAGATGTTTTATCCTAAATTCTAGACAGTGTGTGTGTCTGCTTTGTATTAACACATTTAACTTTAATCCCTCACTAGTGTCACAGAGGACAGAACAATTTTAATGCAATAATTTTGGATGATTGGACTATCATAACCGAAAGGCATTCTGTGTGTCCAAATTTAGATTGTAAATGAGTGTTTATTGGAGAATAAACAGGTTCAGCTTAGGGACTTTTAAGTGCCCAAATTAAATTGAGAAAAACACGTGTTTATAAGACGGTACTGGAAAATATACAAGCTAAGCTTATGAATGTCTACCTGCCTAGATTAAAAATGAGCATTTCAATAGAGAGGTATTTGACAATGCACAGATTGATCTTTTAAGTATCCATCATACAATGATTGAAACTTCTGATACTTGAACATTGACCCCCACTTGAATATTGACTGCCCAGTAAGCTGATTTAAGGTGCCTGGAAAGAGGGCTAGTGCTGATGTGCACGGAACACCTTATTAGTACATTAACTGGTAACTTGCTGAAATCAGAACTGTAAGCTGTTGATGAAATTTCCAATCTGTGTTCTTGTGACTTTTATTAAAGTAGCCAAGTAATGAAATACATATACCGGGCTTATTAAAATCCATGAAGCCTTTTAGGACAATGGTACACTACCCCAATTTAAGTTCAATGAATCAAGCATTAAAACAGAAAATAAGAATGAATGGCAGTCATTCAGTTTACCAGAAAATCCAGAAATTAATTTGTGTCGATTTTTTAGCCTTTAATTATTACATTTTTGCTATTTAACTGGAAATTTAAGATGTCATGTTCATGAATTATCTCTCTGTCTTTGTCACAACAACAGGGATATCTGCCCTCCTTTTAAAAAAGATCGGTGCCCGCAGAGTGCATTCAACTTTTGCTTTGGATGATGGAAGACACAACAAAGAACACTTGGCCACCCGTATTTTGAGGGACCCCCAATACAAAGGCAGATATAATGGAATCACAAATATGGACTGTCTTATTTAGGATGAGGTGTCCATGTTTTCTGAGGTTGTTTGAGCAATTCGAGTACGAGCTGTCAGAGGATCTTAGATATTGATGGGGGGGTGCAAGTCATTTTCAGTGGTGATTTTTAGCAACTGCCACCTGTCCCAAATCATGATTATGTGGATTATGTGCATTTTGCTTTCCAGTCGGATATCTTTAGCCAAGTCTTCCCACATTACATATTGTTGACAGATGTCAAACGCCAGTAGGATCCTTCATTTATTGCTGCTATTCAGGAGTCAGCAAGAAGTTTTCTCGCTAAAATATCTGATGACTATCTTTTGGGACACTCTCGTACCCTATCAGATAAATCTACAAACCCAACGTTTCTGTTTGCAACCAAATTCGAGGTGGAGTACCACAATGCCAGAGCCCTATAAAGACTACCAGGAGATCCAACAATTATAACATCTCAAGATGAGGGTGACGTGTGTATTCAGACAAGGCTCATGAGTAGTTGGTGATAGATGTTATTACTTAGGCCATAATTTTTTTTATTTTTATGGATGACATCCTCTGGAGACCCCGAAATCGGCGCGAGCGGGCGAAAAAAAAAACAGTCCAAAAAAACAACAAAATGCTACTTAAGTAAAGGAATGCTGTCAGTACACAGCTATAAACACATTTACCACCGAAATACGTATCAAACCAACACTATGTCTTTATCCATGCCCTCAAAATATTAAAGCATTGTCAATATTACGTAGAAAGGTAAAAAAAGGTTATGAATAGATATGCTGCATATTACCAAATCTATATTAAGGTTATTTTATGCAATTTGCTGGTATAACAATCAATAAAACAGATAATAAACAAACAGTGTGTCTTTATTTGTGCTCTCAGAATATTAAAGCATTATGAACACTTAACAGAAATGTTAAAAAAGCATTCAAAGATATGCTTTACACTACCAAACCTATTAAAGGTCATTTCGGTCAATGCCGTTTTGTCTACTTTGACTCGCACGAGGCAGCCAATCTGTCGGGTGGCCTGTCCGACCTTCAGCCCACCTAATACCTCGACGACCTTGTCGACCCTGTTTTCGCTACAAAAAACATGTGCTGCCTTGGACAGAATGCCACTGAAATTTTGCGGGCGATAATCACTGGCCGCTGCCAGCCTTTCATATAGAGGTAAATGTGCAGGGTCTAGCAGACGATACACTATCCGCCATATGAAATGTGTCAAATGAGAAAGGTGTGTCCGCACTTGTAAATTTTATAAACAGTGCTATGAGAAAACGGAAGCTATCCAAAATGAGATGACACCTGGTATTATACTTTAACTTTATTATTACTATGTACATGTATTTAAACTTATGTATATTATAATTAGTAGTGTAGAGAGCCCATAAATGTACACTCATTTCATGTGCTCAAAAAATTATTATTATTAAATTATTATTATATAATTATAGTGATATCTCCATGCCCAATATCAATGGCATACCAATCCAAAACGACGGCCTCCGTCCTCTTTGTGACTTTAATTGTGGTGTAACTTGACTGTAATCCTATAGAGATGAATTTGACGTTTGCGACAACCGACTTGGTTGGGGGGGTGAGTTTTTTTTTCCGGAGAACGGACGAAAATCGGTGCGCGCGCATGATGTCATCCATATAAATAAAAAAGTGTGGCCTTACTATGAAAACTAAAGGACCCCAGAGCAAATACTGTTTGATCATGTGCGTTCTTTAATAAAAAAAATCACTTACACATTTAATAGTTTTACAAGAAACGTTTAAATGTAAACTTTGTCAACTTTTCCCTTCATTGTAGGCACTCTGTGATAAGAGAGGATTAATTGCAGATAATAAATACTAAAGAATTTATTCCATTCATTCATATAAAAGAAAACTATTAGCTTGATAAGAAAGTTGAAAGGTATAATGAAATTTAATCAGACAAGATTTGTTGATATTTTATACATACATGTATTTTAGTGAGATATAATAATTTGATGAACAATGATATATATATATATAAATCATATTTGTGGTTAATCTAATATTACACATGGTGAGAAGATGTAAAAAACATTTTGAAAATTAATAGAAATTTTACGAAACTTCATTGAAAGGTGAAAAAAATTCACATACATATAGCCCATATAACTTTTCTCAATACCCCCTTATGTCATTTTCAAATTTCAAAACCTAATTTTTAGCTTAAATTTTCTCCTCCAACCATTCCCCTCCCTCCCAACTTAAATAATGACCAGCCCCTTGGATACCATTTTTATACACATTCCTATATATGAAAGAAAATGATATAATCTTAAGAAATAGCTGCAAAATCCAACTATAGTTGATTATCATTTGTAAGACAAAAACAAAAAACCATATTGATGTCATTTTCAATCTTTGCAGTTATTGCGACTTAAACCAGATGTTCCAGTAATGTAAATAACCTTTCAAAAGACCTGGTAAATGGCATGCAAGGGAAGGTTGTTGCAATAGATGAAGACAAGCCAGAGTTTAAAGTACATTTTCCAGACAACGAGAGGACCATAGCATTGTCGCCTTATACATTTACAAGGTATGGGCAAGTGCATATGTTACTGTAAAATAACATGCCTTTTTGCATTTCGTTATATCTGCTATGTGCTCTTTACATAGATATAGCTTTTGAAAATCACACCGTCATACAAAAATAGGCAGTCAGAAATGTTAAAGGGATAGTAACTCTTCGTATGAGATTTATATTTCACAATAAAAACATTGTGAATAACTCACAGTAATATAATATATTCTGTTTTACCACAAAAATGGCAGTTATAGCTATTATTCTGATATCTGAGCTGGTCTTCAGACCACGTGACCTCCATTGACGGCTATACTCTGTTATAATCTCTTAAGAGATTTTAACAAAAAACCAAATTTTTAGAAAAAAAAAAACAGGGACTAACTTTGAATGTAAAAATGGATTCATTAACCATTGGTAAGTATGGGAAAATTGTTGTTTACTCCAGGAAAATTCATTTTTTGGCCAAAACGAAGAGTTATTATCCCTTTAAGTAACTGATGTGAATGAAAACGCAACATGAGTTGATCAGTTCTTTCAATCTATGCTCTACACGTAACAAGGAGTTAAAATTTAAAAAAAGAAAAAAATTATCTTTAACTGAATGATTTTTAAAAATAAAACCACTGGATGTAAACAGAGTATTCTAATCTAATGGCTCCAACCTATAAAGTAATTTCAAAGGAAGTATAAACCACTGGTATTGTCAATGAAGTGCATTGGTTTTCATTTACAGGCACAGCAAACAATTGTGGAAAATCACGGCAACGAGGTCTCAGATACCATTAGTCCTAATAGTGCCAGGGGATTACTTTGGACAGCGCTGTTATTGATGCCAGGTGTGCCTTTAAACATGGTCAGGTGAGTGTGGCAGTTGGCTGGGTCAGGAAACCTGAAGATGTACAACTGGTGAACTACAGTTCTCACAAGTGCCCAGTCCCTCCAACTGAAATAGTACAGTTTTATCAGACATTTGATGAGGTTGGTGCTCAACCAAGTGAGAATTTATCTTGCTACAGAGTTGAATACAAAGTGTGTGAGACACCCTTAATACCAATAGAACCTATCAAGGAAGAGCTAGATGAGGGGGAAGAATGAGAACAAGAAGACGAAGAGCACTATTGTTCTGTGGAGGGATTTTTAACTGAAGATGTGGCTGATGTGCAGCCATTGCCACATGAGTTGCAAATTGACCCCCACCCCCCACCCCCCATTGACACTGCAGCAATTCTAAATAGTATCCGTGTACAAAGTCCAGAGACAAAGCAGCAGACGGACTTGAACTCTGCTGCAGTATCACTCACTCCTGAGTTGGAAGTTTTTTGTGAAGAAAGTCTGGTATAACATTGACAATGCTTACGAAGAAACATGTTCACCTCGCCAGAAGTTGACAACGTCCCATTTTACAGTTTTTTTTCAAAAATCCACAAATATATCACTGGACACAATTACATGCAGTCTACATTGAATGTAGCTCAAAGCAATAGTGAACGTCGGGTGTGCAGTCTGGTTGTTGATGTCCTTCGACAAGAATACTTGAAAAGGAAATCTGCAGGGTTAGACAAGCCATCCACTAGTGAATGTGCCAATATTACAAAGATGTCTGAAGAGGGGACAGGTGCTGTTCATTATTTGGCTGGAAAAAAACAGCAAAACTTCGTAAAAAAATGGATAAAGAAAATCCTCAGGGATATGTATAGTAAAAAGGTTCAACTGCAGACATCAGATCTACTTTTGATAGCAATCCTGTTACGACATCTAGAAGAAAAATATGAAGTCCTGCGAGAAAAGTCTGCATATCAGACATCTTTGCAGGCAATTGAAAGAAAGCAGTATGCTGGTGGTGGACTAACCCACGTGTGTGTTTTTGATTTTTTTAGTGCCCTTGAGATGGACAGGAAGAGGATTCAAAATACACAGTTGTTTCATGAATCTGGAGCAAATGTCTTGCAACTCTCTGTTCAGTCATTGTTGCATAACAAAGAACTCTTAGCACATTGGACTTCACTTTTTGTAGACGATCAATTAGTTGAAGTGCATGCTGATTTTGAAGTGCACAGTTCTCTTCTTACCGATTTTGACATTGTAAGAGATGTACTAGAATCTGTCATTAAGAAATCAACATTGCTGTGTGATCTGTTTCACCAAGTGGTTACCGCCTACATGATGGTAGCAAACAATACATACCGTAAAGAGATTATTCAGGAAAATTAGGAAAGAACAAAACTCTCCAACTTCGTCATGCTATCTTCCAGAAGAAGAAGGAAGCAGCACAGAAAGCCAAAAAAACTGAAGTCACAATGGAAGACATTCGTAGCAACATTTCCAAAGGTAAAGTTCACACACTTTCTCGACTTAAGGCACTGCTGGTGCTGGATCCTGACCTTTTTGCTACTAATCGCTGGAAAAGGAAAGAACTGTTGACATTGGCTAAAGCTTCTGGGCTTCCGTACACTAATAGAATGACTGTCAGGCAGTTACAAGAACTGTTGAGCAAGGAAATTCCTTCTTTGGTGGAGGTGCGTTATGAAGAGTTGATGAACGATGATTATGAACCTCCCTCCAAGAGAGCTAAATCTGCAACTGGCAAAGGGAAGGGAAAGGTTAAAGGTAAAGGCAAAAGCTCTTCTGTACCAGTTGTGGCTGAAACGTCAGGTAGCAACATACAATCTGAACAGGAAGATGATGAGGGGACTTGGGTGCAATGTAACTTATGTGACAAATGGTGTCATTCTAAATGTGCTAAACTGACAGAACAAACTTACCAACAACTTATAGACAATGAAGCTAAATGGATTTGTGACGTGTGTGAGGATAGCAATGATTAGTTACATGGATTTGAAAACAAATCAAGTGAACATCCATTGAGCACCCTGGTTAATGATAATGGTATTCACAGCCTTGCAGTACTGCAAATAGGTTGGATTGGCATTGGCCCCATTGCACATTGCCCTTTGGGAAGAAAAGACATTTTCAACCAAGTCAGAGTTCAGCCGGCCAGGTACTACATAAGTAGAAGGGAATCTCAGCAGTTTGTAATCAACATAAGAAATAAATCCTAAAATAGATGACAGATCATCCCTGGTTTGGTGGGACAGGAGTTGGCTCTGGTCGTTTGTTGTTGTTGACCATTTCGCAAACCAATCCCACACTGACTTAAATGTTGTCAGACGTTCATCCTCTCTGTCCTTGATTGGTCTGAGGTTATGTATGATTGAGATGAATTTACTTGTCTGTTCAATTAAAGCAATTGTGCCTCTTAAATCTGTTGGGACAACCTTAGTATAAAACAGCCCTGCTACAGTTAGTCATCATTGTATTAAGATGGATGGAATGAAATCTGATAGTTATTATATTACTTAGATAGGAAAATGATATATAAATTTAAGTCTATTTAGTTACTTTTATAAAAAGTTGAGTCATATATACATGTACCTGTATCAAGTGCCACATGTCATCATTCAAATATTCAACTGCCAATTTGTTGCTCATCTTTACTACTTGACCTGGGTATATACGGTATGCTCTTGTGTCACCGGTAATGTATGCGCATAGAGTTCACCTGTGAATCCCACTCGTATGCTTTTATCCAATGGTCCCATAGGACGGGGTGACCATGTTCATCAACTTTTTTGCTCCTTTACCAGCTGTACTTTTGTTCTTCAGCAAATTATTACGTATTTTCTTCACACAGTGCTAAAAGATAAAGGGAAAATATTACAACAATTGTAATATGTTTGTAATGATAAATGTACAAAGTTGCAGAAGTGCTGAAAAAATATCAATAGAAAAAATTGATTCACAGTAAAATACAATCACATAAACAATGCAACTATAGGTGAGAAATAATCATGTTCTCAAATTTCATAAGTGGCAGGACATTTCCTATTGAAAAACGCTGGGTTTAATTTGAAATAAGCTTCAGGATAGACAATGAGTAAACATAAAGCACATACAAAAGGTGCAATAACTGATTTGATGAAATACCTTGCAATCCATGAAGAAAACCACTTCGTGATTAGTATCATAAGGGTCTTTAACTTTGTATCTGCTTTTCCTATCACTTTTTTCATGAAAATGTAGCTGCAGGAAAGACCTGTTGTTAGCAGCTCCATCAAAGCATGTGTAATCTAATGGATACTGTATATTACCAATCTTTAATACTATAGCTTCACAGATTTGCTCTGTGGAAACCTTCAATCTCAAACACTTCAGTGTACATAAAATTGAAAACTGCCCGCTGTCCTTTTCATTTTTAAAATTTTCTACATTTTCAAAGCACAACTTGAATAATGACAAAAATGTAAACCTACTATAAAGTCCCAGCAATGCAAATGTGACACTGTCCTCCAAAATACAGTGTAAAGTTCTGGGGTTGTAGCAGCATTTATTGATGTGATATGTGCAATGGGGAATCTAAAGCCAGTGTCCCCCAGAAAAATCATCTGGAGAACATGGTCTGCTAGTTTGATTTCTTGTTTGTCTAAAAGTTAAAAAAAAAGTTCAATAAAAATAAAGGTCATTTCATATTTCCATTAGTTATACCTATGCATCAAATTTAATTTCATTTTAATAATAGGGGTCATGAAACACCTTATTCTTGATACTAATAAAAAATTAAGGCATGTTCATTGTCAACTTAACCTTAATCTGTTCTGTTAAGTACAGTTAAATGAAGTTAGAATAATTAAAATGATAGGTACGTTACAGGTAAAAAAAAAGATGTAAAATGTCCTTTGAATTGGAATATTAAATAATAGTTCATGATTTAATCAGCCTGCATTGTGCAGCATGAACTGTTTCTGCAACGTTACCATAGGCATATGCATACCATGATTCAGTTTCATTACTGATGGAAACAAATCCAATCAATGTATGCACATCATTCTCCCTGTTCATCTGCAAGTCCTCCTATAAGAAATAACACATACATGTACAATATAGTATGTAAGAAAATAACTGTTAGGGTGTACTAGGGAGGTATGTGTACCAGCGACATACATACATAAAATAATTTTCACCAGTCAATGATAACCATGCTGGCATAACATTAATATAGCTTGATTACAAGTATGTTTGCTAGCATGTTAAGTGTATACCTGTATAGACATTTCGTCAAATATTATGCCTCCTCTCTCTGCGTCCATGACTTGGCACATTCAAGCGTTGTGCTTCAAGGTGTAGCCATCTAAACTGATTATCTTGAAATCCAGAAGTCTGCGGTATACTGTTTTTGTACATTTGTAATAATCTTGTGGATGGAAAGATGAGAAACACACTATCCTTGAGAGTGCCATATGCTTTTGGACTTCTCGCCCATAGGGACAAACAGAGGCGTATTATTCTGAAATATGACACACATGATAAGTATTTAGTAATAATACACTGATGTGTTTTATTATGAAGTTGTCGTGTAATTCTAAATATCATTTAAGTTTTAAAATATAGATGAGGATGATGATATTGACATTGTTTGCAACAGAAAAAAAGTTTTAATTGAAATATTGCATTATTGACTGAAAGCTTATCATATCACTTTGTACACCAATAATCAGCACCTAAACTGTATTTAAATTATTTAAAAATGAAATGCACTCACCGGTCTGGAATCTGTTTCTCCAGTTGCTTCATGTTAAATGGAAACAAAGTTAGAATGAACTGAACAACAAATAATAAAAATTAGTTTTAAAAAATTCAGGTTAGACAATAAAACAAAAAGTAATTAACATCCACAAAATTTGCTCATGCATATTTTCAAATTAAAAATTTTAAAGGCACAATGACAGAGTAATGTTTTTTTTTTCTTTTTCACTCATTAAAATTTTAGAGGATGTGCTGAATTATAACTACTCCAGTGATAATGCAATTACATTTCAGGCCATAATAACTGCCTAACAGATTATCATTATATAATTTGATTTTATAATTGGATAGTCATCAGATCAGACTTCTGAGGTCAAAGCTGAAGTTATAAAGAATTTCTTTACAAATGACATACTTGTAACATTAACGTGTATGGGTTTGTCAAACCCCAATGTTGAAGTCTGATGTGATTCAAAGTAACAAGAAGTTCAGAAAAAATTATAATGCAGTCTACAGGTAGTTAGATTGAGTTACCTAGGGTCCCAACGATGGCGTCTCTTGTCAGTCACACCAACATTAGCTACCTGTGAGTTAATTAACTAACAGAAATTCTCGTTGTCTGCAAGAGTGGGGTGGAATTATTTGATGACGGCTTGAAGGTCTCTGCCGTCAGCTACACTGACCTCAGTTGTTTGGTCTGTATGATTCTTGAGGCTACGACGTATACACTGCAAACAGTTGTAACACTTGCTTGTACTGGCATTAAATGGGGATACACCCCAACACATTTTAGAACTCTCTTTTTCTCTGCTCGTGCAGAGAATCAAACTATTAATACTGTTTAAGAAGGTATGCACCTTATGTGCAGCCAAGCTGTTCAATGGCTCAACACCAACTTTCTCAAGATGCACATCGTGGCTCAGGTGAGAGAATCTGAGATTTCCTGGCCCACTGCTATTTATGGTTAACTTCTTCACCAACCGGGCACCCGCTGACATGGATTCTGTTTTTTTTTTTTTTAGTGTTTTTCCATTGAAACAACCTGGCATTGGTCAGACATGTAGATAGTGAAACCTGCTTCTGTGAGGGCATTAGTTATGCTACTTGGAAAGTCCAGAATGTCATTATTTTTTCCGAATCAGGAACTTTTTCCAGGATGATTTTGTATTTCGTACCATTTTCAACAAGTCTGACTGACTTTGGCAGTCCTAATGCTCTATTTAAAATTTTACCAACTATTAAATAACCTACAGCATTTGCTCCATGTTGGTTAGCAGCTTGCTCATAAGATTTATAAATGCTACAAAACTTCCTGGGCTGCATAAGTGGTCTGTGGCGGTAGTCAGCTATAACCCTACAAGAAAATGTATATGTGCTGAGCACCTGTGGCTTAATTCGAGGGGGGTACATGTTATAAAGTTGAATAAATGTCATATATATATATATATATATATATATATATATATATATCAAACCTAGCTGTAAAAAAGCCACTTCAATTTCGCGCTCACGGCTCCACTCCAGTGTACTTCCAGCTTAAAAAAAAAGACCTCGGCTTCACATCATACACCATTCAACGTGACTTCCACCACAATTCTGTCTCCTCCGGTAAAACTAAAGCAATGATACGCCTGGGTCACAACTAAAGCAATGACACGTGTTCCAGGTTAACTCTCCCTGCTTACGCCAATGGCACCAAGACAAAGAATTATCGTCTTTATAACGCCAAATTAACGCTTCGTTGCATCACTGCCCTGGATGGGATAAGTGGGAGAATGAGCAGTTGACATCTGCAGTCATAATAGGAAGACGACATAAATAAACACAAACTTATCATATCAGTGACGGAGAAAGTCAGAAGCTACATTAGTCCATTTTGATTTAGAAATTAAAACGTTAAGATATGTTAACTTTGCTGTTGCCTTGGGTACATAGCAATAAATCGTAAATGTATTCCGATTCAAAATATCATTATAGTATGTTAAACAATTAAAACATTTGATTGATTGATGCCTGTTGAAAAACGCGTTGGAGGTAGTACGTATTCCGATATATGAATTTGAATACCTTCGCATTTTTTATTCAAACTCTGGGTCTAAAAATAATGCCCAAATTGCACCTGTAATGCCAACATTTTTTTTTTCTTTTTTATAATTTCACAACAGTCTCACAATTTCATGACCTACTTATCTAAAGTTACACCATAGGATATTATTTAAATTAAGCGAGATTACATATGTAGTTTAAGAAATACAAGAGCCCTAATACTGATGACATGAGCTTTAAAATGTTACATAAGCATGTGTTAACATATTATAGACATCAGCTCTCAATTTCCTCATCCTATTTCAACAACCATATAATTTACGATAAGAAGGTTTCATGAATATTATGCTTAGTAATCACTTTATAGTGTTTTAAAGACCAAGCCACTGCTCTATAAAACGGAAGGAAGCCTTGTGGAAGAAACAAAAAACATCACGTCATCAACCTCTGTCTGTGCCTGCCTAGCCATAGTGGAAAACGAACTACGACCGACATACACCACCTACCTGGTAGGCGTAAATTTACAACTTAGTCAAGTCCAAGGTAAGCACTATTTCAGTTTGGTGCAGTTGACTTTTCTCGGGTGTAGCTTTTTGGGCTGGATGTACGCCAGCGTAACTGTCGGTACGACGTCTAACTTAAGACCGGCTGATGCAACCTGGCCCTCATGTTTATTTTTTTTCAAAATTCAAATTTGTGTCGTACATACTGAAAAATAAAAAGAGTAAAGTTCACTCCTTATATACCGCACTATAGATGCGTCTCAGCACGGTTTACAAACGACTGGCCATTTTTGAGCAGGATGCAGTCTGGGTGTTAACGCTCTCGACTCCCCGGGGATGGATACAGCCCAGCATGCCGTATGAGGCGCTGAAGGCTAGCAAGCGAACAAATATCTTTTTTTCTGCCTGACCGGGAACTTTACCCCTGATTCAACCCCTAAGCGCTGAAAGTCAAGAAAGGAGAGACCATAGAGGTACATTAAGAGAATTTAGGTTTCTTTGACACGTGAATAAACTGAATTTAGCACATCTTGTTAAAATGTTTTTCATCCAATATAAAGCAACTATTTATCCATTACAGATACACATACACTGCTACATATTCAACATATGTACCGTTTTTACATGAACTTGTGTTTGCATGTTTTTGAAGAACGTGGGTGTTTATACTTTGTTAATTACGAGCTGCAGTTTTCACTTTCAGCTGTGTCCTGTGCCAAGTTTTACTGGCACTCGCTTTTTATCCTTTTTCAAATCTGGGAAAGATTCACGGTTACCTTCAAAGGTAATCAGAGAGAATTGTTGTTGAAGAACTGTAAAAATTTAGTGAGATTTTTTGTTCTTTAGTCTTGCCGCAGTAATAACATTGGATGAAAGATTATGAAACGGGAGACTCAGACAAATATATCATATGGATGGCGTATAATCTCATTTCATTAGTCATTTTATGTGGTAATGGATATAATAGAGATGAATTGTTGAATCATTTCCTCGCCACGTGTATTTAAAGACGACATAAATAACAAATACGTCTTAGTCTTGGAACAAATATGAAGATAAGCTTCTTATAACAATAGGAAGCGACATATTTCTTTATTCATTTGTGTCTGGCTACAGTGACTTAGCAATTACTTGACAAGGTAAATCCAATAAGCAACTATATATTTTAGCCTGAAGTTAAAAACAGGTGCTTCCGGGGCATGCAGAATGATTATAAAATATTTTTGAAACCCCTCGGAAAAAGTTTCAAAGTGTTCACAATTATTTAGAATATCCCTTTTGCCATCTTGTATTTAGCCACATTCCAGTTATTCTGGAGGAATGTTTGTCCTACAGGCACGATGTCGGTGGGATTAACAAAGCTGCCACCAATATTTTGACGCCAATTTTCCACCCATCTTCAGAGGTAAACTCGCCCACCCATTTCTGTTCATTGCCGGTGTACCGCCAGTACCGTATAGTATTGCTTTGGTAGCACGTTTCCTATTTTGATTCCAAGTGCATTGCTGGTTCCTCACTAAAAAACTCTATATTTTTTAACATACCTAAACATTAAAGACCTCATTACTGTACTGTGAGCCCCACGGCCCAGTATATCCGAGCTCCTCTCCTAGGTAACTGTAATAAATAGGACGTTGATTCAACACAAATTTCCAATTAAAATGAATGTAAAACACATAACATGTAGGCGTCATCCGTTTAGACATTGCATTCATATACGAAATTTATCATTGACATAATGAAAAACAAGCAAACAAATTTGATAAAAAGCATCCAGGTTTAAAAGACGCTGCATAAGAGAGAGGTCTTGAGAGGTTTTTTAGGTCATGACAGGTGATGAGGTCATGAGAGGTCATGAGAGGTCATGAAATTTCATGAGAGGTCCTGACGTCATGAAAAGTATAAAGGTCCTGAGAGTTTTTTTAGGTCATGAAAGGTCATGAAGTCATGAGAGGTGAATGGCTATGATTTTTATAGCACTTTATAACACTGAATGTTTAAGGATTTTAGACTTTTTTCATATATATCTCGCAACGCCATGTCCCCAAACATGGTCTTGTCAACTTTGAAGCACATGAGGTGCCTGAGATTTTGATTGAGAAGCCAAGCGTCATTAGATAAATTCTATTTAGTATGACTTTGTTTTATGCTGAGATTTATTGTGGTTTAAAGAAGGGGATTCCGTTTCTTTTGGAATGACAGGTCTCGGATTCGAAGCAACCCTCGCCCCCCCTTGGAGTGAGTACGGGGTCTGCTGAAGGGCCCTGGAGGTTTTTGTCTTTTGGAGGGAAAACGGTGTCATTTGGTACGGTTTAAAAGTTTGAAATGACAAGTCAAATTTCTAATTTCAAGAAAAAAAATTTTTTTTTCAGAAACCGAAGGGGAGGGGGGTCAGGTCCCCCCTGACCCCCTAAATTCGCCACTGCATAGGGTTTGACTGTCACTTTATCTAATAATATAATATTCGCTTTCTATGCCATGTATTATATTTGGTACTGTCGCAGAAATATTTCTGTTAAACTATTTGCCATGAATTGGGGATAACAACTGTTCATTTTGGCCAAAAAGGAATTTTTCTGGGGTAAACGGCAATATTCCCATACTTTATTTAATATTTAATGAATCCATTCAACATTCAGAATTAGTCTTTTTTTTTTTTTTTTTTTTTTTTTTTTTGCTTTAAAGTTTGCATTTTTGTAATATTCTCTTAAGAGGTTATTACAGAGTATAGTAAGCTATGGAGGACACGTGATGTGATGGCAAGCACAAATTCTAGAATAATGCGTTAACCGCCATTTTCGGTGGTAAAATAGAATTTATTATATTTCTATGAATTGTTTACAATGTATTTATTGTGAAATATGGATATCATACGAACAGTTGTTATTCCTTTAATGAAAACCAATCTTAATCCATCCTTTTGTGCGCGATCGGATGAAAAGCGTGACAAACAACAACGCCATTATCCCGTGGTACCAGGACACGGCATGGGGTCTGCGACCTTACGGAACACGTCGAAGAGATTAAATTGACTATAAATAAATAAATACATAAATAAATTAATTAATTAATAATAACAGGATTATTTTAGAAGAAAGTGCGAGGTCATCCTATTATGTTATGATATAAACAGCATTTTATTTCAATATGTAAAAATATTTTGAATAGACACGAAAAGAGACCAAAATCAAAATGAGACTAAACTTGTAATTTCTATGAGAATAATTCTGTTTCTATAAAGTTTTTATAATCCCTAAAATCTACCATTTGGATACTGTTCAAGTGACATAATATACATACTAATAAACATACTAATTTTGACTTCCCTTGTCTTTTCGTTAAGAGAGCATGGTGAAAAGATAATTAAGGCACCGACTTTGCTAAATCCAGGTTAACAATTACATTTACCTGGAATAACACTGAAACTGTCGATGACCAGCAAGTATTGCATGCAACGATAAATGTTCGTTCAAACAATGTGCTCTTGGGGTGCTGCTTGTCTCACAATAAGACTGCTACAGTTTCCGATTCCATGTTTTGTTCACCACTGACGTACAAAGACAATTTGATATGTGCTATAAGCTATTACTGCGAGCAAAATCCGTAATCTATCTCACTTTCTTGTGTCTTATTTTTGTCTTCTGGTTCGAGAAATGTTATCAATACTTTTGCTTATGCATCTTTTCCATAAACTTCTTAGTACCTGGCTCGACTATTTGATAGCAATCTGGTCGACCTTTAATAAAGTGGAAGCACGTACAGCATGATGAAATAGACTTTGAAACAGCTCGTGTCAGCTGGCAGTTCTTACAATGGATTCTCAAATGCGGAGCATCAAGCAGCAGTATTTTTTATTGTTCCACCTATTTCTTCGAGGAGTCTTAGGCATTGAGACAGTCAGTCCACAGGCACGGATTAGTACAACGGTCACCCAAACCTTCCCCGACGGCGACAACACCACCTCCCTTATCTCTGGTGTACTAGATAGCAGTAATTCAACGGAAGCGGAAGTTTCCTCCCAGGTTGGTGTCCCAAAGAATCCGCCGCTACAATATCAGACTTCTTCAAAAGCAGCCAGTTTCACCGGATCCTATTCTGGTGTAGATGACGGTGATGTGGAAGAACCGGTGACAGAGGCCCCATTGGAGGAAATCTCCTCTGACGGAAGGAACACAACCATATCTCCTTTTCCATTCGACTCGAGAAAGGAACAAGACGACACCATGTCCTCAAATTTCACTACGAGCCCACTAGCCGCTGGTGAATCCACAGTGACACTTTTGAATGGCACTTCACTTCCGTTTAACTTGCCCAGAACATTTTGCACAGGAAAATTCGTAGTTCAGACAGCTGGGTGCTTCTGTGACAACTTTTGCGGTTTGTTCCAAGACTGTTGTTCCAATGACTACTGTAAGAAACGTTCTTCATCGGTGGGAATGCGTTTAAGCTCAAACAACATTGAATGCGTCTTGCAGTCCACCTCGTTTTTTTCTGAACTTAATCCCCAGCATTTCTGGATGGTGACATCATGTCCAGATGAATGGCCACATGATACCGTGCGCAGTAAATGTGAAGGTCCTCGAAATACCAGTGATGTTAATCGCATTGTTCCCGTGTCTGACTTGGCAACAAACCTGACATTTCATAACGAACATTGTGCAATGTGCCACGGTATATCTGATTTCCAACAATGGGGTTTTTACTTCACATGTCAAAAATCCTTATCTTTTGACATCGACAGTTTTTTCAACATTATCGATGAAGACGATTTCATGGAACAGGGAAGATCAAAAGATGGTTGTAGCTTGTTCTTTACCCCTCCAGTCGACATTCCCGGCAGACCGTGCATTCCATCTGATTTCATGCCTATTGTTTCTGTATCGGGTATAGGGATCAGAGCAGTGCAGTGTTACCCAGAACTCGAGGAACTTTGTTGGACAGGACCAATATCCGTCACTCATATTCAGTGGTGGTCGTGGCACTTTTACGCAAGAAATGCCTTTTGTTGGCTTTGCAGATGGCCCAGTAATTTACTGACGCACATTAGAAATTGTACTGTTTCAGGTAAGTTTTATTTCTTTTTGTCTCAGGAGGAAAGTGCAAACGTTCATTGGACGCATTGAACAAGTAAAACAATAGCTACAACACATTCTACAAAAAGTATTTTTAACGTATCAATATTTAAATTAAATTAAAGCACTGCCCTGATTTTGCCTATGTAGAGTTTCGGATCGGAACGGGAAGAGTTATTGCTATTATGAGGTAACTGTTGTCTTCTTATTCCTTCATCAATTCAAAGCATCCGATAGGAATTTGGAAAATGTAAATATTCGATTGATAAACTGTCATCATATGGCAAATACTGGCCTCATCTTGCTACGTATCTATTAACTTGTTTTAAAAGTGTCACTAGCTAACTGCAGTTAAGATTTCATCTGTCATCTGTTATTTTGTTCAATTAGTTGTGTCGCGTGGTCAACGATTGAACAAAGTATTATCTGCTATCATTAAAAAAATTGTTTTAAATTTTATGCATATAATACTGATAGAAAATGAATGAATAAAGGAGGAAGGAATCTTGACAGAAAACCCAGTGACTTATATATTTATAAAGTAAAAGTTACAGCCAAATCAAAATATAATTTTGAAATTCCAGCAACAATTCACATAAAATACTAGTAGCATCATGGCAACATGTGCGCATTAGCCGAAGAAAGGACGAATAAATAAGAGATGTAACAAAGAAAGAAACACGTTTTAAAAACAAATATCGCTTATTATTACACGTAGCCTCACCTTATACGAATCACGTGTACTGAAAAACGAACGGAAATGACAACAGTCTTATCGGGAAATTAGTTGATCTAAAGAAACAAGTCATCTGATTAGCCTCGGCTTAGATGTCCGGTACGCTTAATGAAGCTGCAAAACGATAATTAATTACCCCCCAAAACACGTACAAAATCACACTGGTCTTTTCACCATTTTTGTAAGAGAGTAGTGCACCCTGTGGTTAGAGAGTATTATTTAACTAGATTAAGGGAAGTAATTGGAGCCATCAGTTTCTGATTTTATAGATGGAAGTAAGCTTACCCTTTTCAACATTGGTTGTGTTCACAAAAGACTGTAAATGTTACAGAGAGGAGGGAAATACCAGACAGAGAGAGAGAGAGAGATTGAAGGAGCAAATTACGCAAAAATATTGATACTGGGTAGATTGTTCTCTCGTCCACTTCTTGCATGTTATATGTCGATGAGAGGAGATAGGCCTTTTTTTCAACTTTTGCTCCTAGATAGATAAATAGATATTTTGTTTAAAGGGATAATAACTCTTCGTTTTGGCCAAAAAAATGAAACTTCTTCCATGTTATATGTCGATGAGTGGAGATAGGCCTTATTTAACTGTTGCTCCTAGATAGATAAATAGATATTTTGTTTAAAGGGATAATAACTCTTCGTTTTGGCCAAAAAATGAATTTTCCTGGAGTAAACAACAATTTTCCCATACTTACCATCCATTTTTACATTCAAAGTTAGTCCCTGTTTTTTTTTCTAAAAAGTTTAGTTTTTTGTTAAAATTTCTTTAACAGAATATATTTTATGTCTGTGAGTTATTCACAATGTTTTTATTGTGAAATATAAATCTCATACGAAGAGTTATTATCCCTTTAATCTTTATTTTATAGCCATTTTTACAATACCAACAAGTCAAGCTGTCAAAATATATTTGGGGAGATACTGTACATGTACTGTCAACACGTTTACATATATCGCTAGTGATTTTTTTTTTTTTTTTTTTTTTGTCCTAAAAGCTGTGGCTATCCTTGGACATAATAACGAAATTTCGTAATTTACTCCATGGGCTATCTCATATCTGTTGAAAGGACGAAGTGTCGCTTTGTCTTGAAAACAACCACTTGTCCTAGCGGGCTTGTATCAGTGAGCTATATGAATAAGGTTTATACATGTAGATCCTCACTTGCACTTTCTACGCTTGAATCACTATGATTTTCTTAGCACGATTTAACTCTCCTCTGATATCAGGACCGCACTAAAATAACCACACTGTGCTTTTCAACATATCTGTAACAGACTACTAGTGCACCATGTGGTCAGAGAGTATTATTTAACCATGATTGATAGATAGAGAGACAAGGGAGCTGGGGTGGGTTGAAAGAGCACAATATCAAACAAATTGATACTCTGCAAATTGTTCTCTCCTTCATTTTCTGCACGTGTAATGTTGAGGAGTAGAAATTGGCCTTTTTTCAACTTCTGCTGCCTGATACATGTATCTATCCCACTCTGTCCTTGGATTCGACCTTTGATAAAAAGTATCAAGGTCGATTTTAGCCTTAAATGAATGACCAGGCATTATCACAGTGACCATTTTCCTATGTAAGATCCAATGGAAACATCAACATCAAGTAAGTTAAGTCGGGAAAATCCGTTTAATCTGAGTGCTGACTGAAAAATCCTAGCTTGGAAGGCTTAAAGGATTGAATGCCTTTGTCGGTTGAAAGGACGGCATGTCGCCATGTTTTCACGAAGATCTGGGCGTGTCAATGTTATTAAAAATCACTAGCCCTAGCCTAGCTTGACCCTCTAAGGTTGAATAAATAACACTTTCTTACATATAGCACCCAGGGGCGTTTGCACCTCCTTGCAAGCAAAGTGTAATCATGACTAAGGAAAACGGTGGCAATCAGCACTTTCAGATTGAAGAGATACTAGCAAAGTTATTTGTTTTTCTTTTACACAGATCGTATTTACAGAATGCTGTGAATATTACAAAGGATGAGTGATGGTAACCCTTGGCAAAGTGCCCATCGTCAAAATTTAAAAATAATTTGCTATTATAAAGTTTATGCATATATTTGTTGCGTGAAAAAACATTTTTAAGGCATTATTACTGGGTATATTAAATGAGTTATACGAAGGGGTTGCCAGATATACCTGTTGTATGCAGTCTAATGAATCAGATCAACTTGTTTGACCATATATATTACATCAATGATATTTTCTAATGGAATGTGTCTTGTTGTATAAAAGGGAGTTATATGTTAAATACTTGTGGCGTGTGCACAAGTAAATGGGAAAGCAATTGTATTTTTAAAACTCTATAGAAGAGAGGGAGGGGTGGTGTATTACGGTATTTTCTCACAGAAGCCATCACTGATTTCACTCTACTTGTGTAACTAGGGCAACTTGTTTCAGCATATTTATTCATTTTATGTAACTTTTTTTCCTAGACCCGCATTTGTTGGTCTAAATAATTGTATTGATGGCCAATATACCTTTTGTTAAAGGCTCTATAAAGAATAATAAAAAATGCTGAAAGCAAAAAGCGGTTACAGTACCAAAAATATCATTGGTAAAAGCACTCTAAATAGCTATTTGGAATATTTCCAATAACCATAAAATAAATAACGTATAAATTCACCCAAAATAATGATAAGGTAAATATAAAAACTGAATGAAAATAAAGTATACATCAAAACAGCTGTGGCTAATAATCTGTATGACAGTGAAATTAATCCATCAGTATAGTGGCTAGCTTGCTTTATCTGGTAAACGTCTGGTAATTAATTATAGGCTGGTGGTCTCTTGTTTGGACTATTTACCAAGTCAATAGGTTTTCACTGATCTCCTTGACATCAGAAGTCATTCATAGCATTTTGGCCAAAAAGAAAACAACAGTGCCATAACAAACAGTGCTGTTGTGGAACGTTAAGTAACAAAACTAGGATGTGTGTGATGGAGCCGTTTATTTTACTTTTTATGCTAAATATATGTAAAAGGGGGTATTAACACAATGATCTTAGTTGTACAATATGTTAACCATGCCCATTAGGAGTGTGATGGGTCAAGCCCACCCTTTGTGTAAAGGGTCTCTATATAATGTAGGGGCCACTACAGTGTACGTCTGCTATTATCATAACTAATATAACTTTGAATATCTGAAGAACAACTTACATTTTATCTTTCTTAATTCTAAGAAATAAGAATCGAAAAAATATACTAACTGTATTTAGACTCCATTTCTCATCCATATTTTTCTTTTAACATGCAAAAAATTAAATGAATTTTCTTTTTCTGCTTGCAACTGAAAATATTTTACTAATTCTTACTATTGTTTCCCTTTCAAAGACACGTTTTTTTAGGAGTTGTTCTTTTTGTACAAAAGATACCCTTTGTCTGTCTACCTTTCCTATGTAAGCATGAACAGGTAGCAGCTACCTCATGACAGGAATAAACATGGCTGACGGCCAGCATATGGACTGAAAATGTCCACATAAGTTCTGAGTAGATATCAAGCCCAACCTTACGACAAGCTGATTTTTAAATATATCTCACCTTATATTCATGTCTTTTCAACCATGAATAATAAGCTTGTCTTAATCAGAGGTTCATATAAAAAATGAACATCGTTTATCCTCAAGTCATTGTGAGATTCTTCTTTCAATCAGCACTTCATGTAAGAATAAAGCAATCCAAATATTGATCCCAAGCATTGATTGGCCACTTATTGCCTTTCCTTTTTAAACTGACAGCTTATGTACCCAATTACAAAATTTCACCGATTGTTTTTTCTGCGTACTGATAAATGCCAAAACTTACCCACACAGACCTTGCGGGGAATCAAGATCATTTAAAGATGCATATGAAGGCAATTTTTGCACACAAAAGCCAACCAAATGCCAGCATATAGTTTCAAATAGCATAAGTAAGAGAATAACCAAAAGACATCTGTTAATATTACCCCCAAAATTTTATCTAAACAAGCTTTCTATGACGTAAATGAATGGGACATAAAAGTAGGTCAATTAAGTAGGTTAAATTTCTGACCAAAAATTTAAAGAAGGAGCAGTCTAAAGCGTTTTTATGTCTGATCGAGTGATTTATTCAGTTGATCCCTTGGCATGTCGAATTTATTTGAGTCGTATAAGAAACTAGCAGCAGTGGTTTATATGTGTAAATGGGAATCCACGCTCCACCGAAGTTCGGTTCATCTGTACCTTTGAAAAAAGATTGTATTGTGGACTGAAAAAATCCAGCAATGCGGAGATCAGTGGATAGTATAAAAATGGAGGTAGAGTGGGCTCTACTTAAAATCCACTTTAATGTCACTATGACGTGCCTGAGTGTGTGGCAGTCACAATGCAAGGCTGTGCTTTTTACTTATTAGTATATCATAAGACAGTATGTATTGGTTGTATTAATTTTAAATGTGCTATTACTTTGTGTTGTAATGTGGGTATTGAATAAAACGCTTAAGAAAATCCGCCCCTGACTGCAGGCACAAGATTGATGAATTATAGATCACTTCTTAGGCCTTTCATCTAAATAATAATATTTAGTATTTACTAAATTTTGTGATGAGGTGAAAAATGTCGTGTCGACTGAAGAAAAAACATGCAGTTGGAAACAAAAGCGTCGATGGACTGCTTATATAAAGTCACCTTTATCGATCTAAATAAAAATAGAAAAAAAATTAGAAAAAAAAATAAAAATTTAATCTTTCTTGACTTGAAACAATGCCGTAGATAGTGAATATTAATTCTAGTGGCACGTGTCGGCTTAGATCTCACTCACCTAAATCAATTACCATTTTGCTGCAACGAAGAGCGGCTACCCTTACTGTTTGATATATTGCTGCTCCCTATGACAGAGGAGCACCATGCTTGCGCGAAGACAACGTCGTCATGCGGTTTAAAGGCAGATCTCTAAAGAGAAAAAAAACCCTCTAGTAATGTTTTTCTTTTAAGTTTTCGCTCAAAAAGCAAATGTTTATTTCTGTTATTATTATTATGCAACCTCCTTTATTATTCAGTGTATCTTTTTATCTTTCCAGTATCAAGTCAATCCTTCGATCCGCTAGGTTTTACTGTCCAGATCGACACCTCCGGGGCGCGGTATAAGAAACCATGTGAACGAAGCAGAGACCAGGTAAGTCATTAATTCGAAGAAGCCATGGATATAAAGGTTTTAGAGATACATGTAGAATATCATGTATGTTCTTGTGACTATCTACATTTTTTTCTACAGCTGAATACGGATGTGATAGAGGCATACTCTTAGAGGGCATAGAAATTATTTGTTAACACAAACAATATGGATTACGTTCATGTAAAAAAATACTTTTTGGGGTTTACAAAAAATACCATAGAAAATTTAAAGCTGGTTTCATTTCTATTACACCATTAGAAGCGTCTGCATATTGTTATCATGCAAAATACCCGCCTTGCAGATAATGAAGTACATCAATAGAAAAAAATGTCAAATCCATCCTATCTTACATCATTTTTTAAGATAGACGTCGCCTCTGTCAATGTAGTACACCTTGGACACATTCGCTATTATTAGATTAGAGAGTTTTTTTTTAAATACTGTTTTTAAAAAAAAATATTTATTAAAATACTGACGTTAATTGGGTAAACGTTTGATAGCATTTGGCGGTGTCTTTTTAATTTTAATGAACATTTTTGTGCTCGCTAACTATCACTGTAAAGCATCCGATTTGACGGTGTGTTTACCGATGAGACTTAATTAGTCATGCCGGATATGGAATCTGGACTTGTAAAAGAATCTATATAAAATGATTTATAGTTCTGCCAAAAGTTATAGTTACAAGGAACCTTTTGGAAAATTCTGTATATCTGAGGGGAAACTTTTGCTTTCTAGGCACTTTGCAACGAAGAAGAGGACCAGTGTTTTACTCCAATACGATATCTGGTCAACATTGATTTTAACATCCAAATGGCGCTTATGTCGGAACACGAACAGAAGGCTTCTGCAGCTGAAGGCATTTGTGAGGTGGGCATAGCTTATCTATTCTATGCCAAGATTTACAAAGCTATCGGCAACGGGACATGGCGCTTTATGCCTGACCGGAACACGTGTACACAGATGAGCCGCAATGCAACAAACCAATCACTGGTGGCGATCTCCAACTTTCAGGTCAGATTAACCAAAATGGTACGTGGTTATCGTGAAGGTTCCAAGCTGTTTGCTTCCTACCGTGCAGAGTTCTCCAGGACGCTGAAGGCCAGGAACGAAACGGTCTACTTTAACGCCCAAGAATATCTTGTCATCTTGCTGGATTCGGACGCGGGCCGCTGCCCACTGCCGATGGAGGTGCATGACGGGAAAAATGACACGGCGTCCTCATGTGCCAGGGGTGGTCTGCGTGGTGATGCACTGGTACACGCCGTGTTTGCTATTTTCTCGGGTATTTTAGCTTGTGGGTGTTTGATCTACCGGTTTGACAGGAATGTAGTCTTAGGTTGACTTGCCAACACATTCTACCTCTCTTCTCTGTAACTCTTTTTGGACTAGGGTGGGCCATTTTCACCCACAACCAGGGGAACAAAGAACTTTTGGCATTAGATATATCTATGGACATTGATTATCAGGTTCTGTCCTATATTTTTTTTCGCATAACAACGTCGTTTCCAGGCGGCTTCGTCGGCAGCATACCATGTCCATGATTACATTAGTTAATACAATATTAATAAGCCCCTGGGTCACTGTAGGTATGTCCCCCTTTACAGGGTACTTAGATAATCTTCCCTTAAATTTCCCTTCCCAAAAAAGGAGCAACAAGCGAAGCAAAGCAAAACCAAACATTTTCCACCCCTATGATGTCTATATTGTAGTAAATCTGTACTTGTTCATTGCTTATTTTCCCAATATCAGCATTTTGCTCTTTCCTTGATCTCCCAGCCTGTGTGGTAAACCACCCTATAGCTTAAAGGTACATATGAACCGAGCATCGGTGGAGCGTGTATTCCCAGTGACATATATAAATCGCTCCTGCTAGTTTCTTATACGACTGCCAAGGGATAAACTTAATGAACCATTTGATCAGCCATTTAAGAGCTTTAGACTGCTCCTTTCTTTCAATTTTTGGTCAGAAATTTAACCTACTTTCGTGACCTACTTTTCTGACCCATTGATATACAGCATAGAATGTTAGCAGAGAAATCCATTCAAATATCATTTTTGGGGTAAAAGTAAACAATGCCTGGTCATTCTCTTAGTTATACTACTTGAAACTGTATGCTGGTATTTGGTTGGCTTTTGTCGCAAAAATTGATTTCATATGCATCTTAAATACACCCAAAGACGTCTTTAAATACGCAAGAATTCACCTGTACCGGACTTCATCCGACATGCTTATGTGCAATTAGTATGAAAATGTATGGTCTGGGAGTCGTCTTAGAAAGCATTACATAGGCGATTCACAAAACGCAGTGAATTTGGAAGACATAAAATGGAATAATTAAGAAAATATTTGTAGTTTTTATCATTTTTATTATTTTATTCGTTGCGGCACGCACCCGCTAGAACGCCATTATTTCTGACCCTACTCTCCACGTCCTGCAAAATGTCACTTGATTTTACGCTACATGTAATTCCTCAGAATTAGGAGTTTCTCGGTTGATTCTCATGGATAGTGCTTTCTACCTGACGACTCTTTTAAAATGGCCCGGCGTAACACTGAGTTACCATCAATGAAAAATTGGTACTCTGTTTATATTGGTAGAATTTATTTCTGTGGCCCATAAACATGTTTTATCTTTGCCTATTGGAATACAACATCATATTGATAGTAATTACCATATAGGGAGATGCTCATATACTAACTGTTATGTACAGAAATCTCTGGAGTATCTATTATTATACGGAAAAAATTGTACATGTAATGGAACATTGTATGTATATGTAAAAGTGTGTAGGTGTCAAGGTGTGAAGTAAGATGTCAATTTTCCACATTTAATTATCACCGAGGTTTTGACTTAACCGTGCGATTGTAGAATCGGCGTTTGGTGGAATGACTTGGTGTCGTTTGCACAATTGCTAAATACGTTAACTGAAGCCACTGACACACCTAGCTCATAGCAAAAACGCATGAGAAACAATGCCCATTAGCAGTCAGACTTATGTCGCATACGTCTGGAGTACGCAACCAAACGTTGGTGTCGTCCTCTTCCCCAGAGGATATAAACTTCAAAAACACTTTCGGATGCTGCTTTTATATATTTATCTTAATACTCTGGAAACCGGGTGTTTTTAAACGATCAAAGTTGGGCGTATAATCGATGTTACTATGATGCTCATACGGACCTCTTTACGCTAGGTGTTACAGTGTTTTACATACCTGGGATCCAACGAAAAGAGAAACACTGAACTTGGCAACCTCATATCATCCAAATTTGGCTCCAACTGATGTGAGTGGCCAATCTTTTTCTACAGATATTGTACAGAACTGTGTTGTGCAAGCGTGTTGTAGTCGTCAAAATTTCTATAACAAATTTCATTAAATTTGCTAAAGTGAATATACTGTTATGTGTAACATCATATATTTATAGTAAAATGCAACAGGGGCCTATATAAATCCCACCCCAATATACATGTATCTGTATCTTAGAGAATCATAGCATATAAATATGTCTAAGTAGCAATAGCTAATATTTATCTGTCTTCATTAAGCATGGGCTTTAAGCAAAGAAAAGGATACGAAGTAACAGTAGAGAGAAAGGTGATAATATTACATTACATTCAACTTTGTATAAAGTGCAAGGTAACAGTTCAAAATATTGCTATATATATATATATATATATATATATATATATATATATATATATATATATATATATATGTGTGTGTGTATGTATGTATACATATGGCATTGGGTAATATTTGCTCTGAATGTGCCCATTATTCGTAATTTACTCGTGTTATTTTTTTGTTAAGTGTTTTATTAAATTGAATTTACTGGTTTTTAGTGGCTCATCGGATGAGTTGGCTGAGAGAGAGAGAGAGAGAGAGAGAGATAGGGAGAGAAAGAGAGAGATGAAGAGAGACTGTAAGAGGGAGATAGAGAGAGGGAGTGTGTAAGAGGGAGAGTGAGAGATAGTAAGAAAGAGTAAGAAAGAGAGAGAGGAAGAGAGAGAAAAAGAGAGAGAGAAGGAGAGGAAGAGAGAGAAGAGAGAGAGGAGGAGGAGGAATGTTTACTTCTTTTATGATATAAATATATTCAAGAAAAATATGTTCTAAAATATACTTAACTTTCGTCTCTATGTTTATATTATTTTATAGTGTAAGGAATAATAACTTTTGGCTCATGTCTGACAATAGTCGCATGTGCATACAGCATTTAATTAATTCGTTGAATGGGTAGACGCATGCACCCATATAGAAGCAATGTTGGACGCATGGTCAGTAAGGGTCAGGTGGTCAGTAAAGTAGGGTTGCTGTCTGTTGACCAGAGGTCACGGGATCGATCCAGGCCCCATGTGTAATAAATCACTGAATTGTGAATAAATCACGAGCTGTAAGAGCTGTTGTGTTTTTCTTTAAACCGAAGTGACAGAGAATCTGGCAGTCAAAACTGCGATTGCAAAGGATGGAAGGCTGTGGCAAGAACTGACATGCAATTACAAAAAAGCATCAGTTTACAGCAATAATGAGGCACGTGTTTCCATATATTTCAAAAGTAGAACAGATCTGTATCTTCATCCCACGGAATTAATCGCTGGATAAGCTTTCCTGATGATTTGATGGCTTCTTTCTCCGGTTCTTAATCTTCTTAGTGTTTTCAAAGCAAAGTGCAGACTGTATCAGGTAGTCTACATAAATGACAAATAAAATCTATATACGTTATCCACATCTTGTAAGTTAGTGTTAAATGTATCTTTACTTGCTGTCGCTCCTTAGAAAATGCACTTCAAGACGATCGTCTAACCCAGTAATTAATGCCCGTTGATCAAGATAAATATCATTAATCAATGCCACTTATAAAATGCAGTATCAGCAAAATTGGGTATCCGGTGAAAATGTCGATGCATACTATAAAATTAATAAAGTTATGAAAGGTAATTGTAAACTAAAACAACAACTTTTAGTTAAAGAGAATAATACTGGTGGATGAAAACAGTAGAACACGTTTTTTTCTTATAATCTAAAAGATTAGCTTTGTCTTTTAAAAAGTAAATATATATATATACTCTGTAAATTGTTGAACAAAATATCAGCAGCATGCCGGGCTGCAAATATACATATACAGTGAATTTCGATTGTTTTTAACGTTTTTCGAGATATCAAACCTTAAATCAGATGTTATCTTCTTACCCAATTCACAACTGACATTATTACGCTTAATATTAACAATTTTGGGGATATAATTCATCCTGTACTATTAAGAAAGACGTAGGTTATGTTACTTGTAATAAATAGCTGACGTTCCCTACACAGAAGACCGTTAGCAGTCCCGAAAATGTGCTGAATACGTTGTTCTCTAATATAACTCCTCCGATTAAAGGGCCCATAAACTTCAGAATGAAAAAACATGGAATTTCGTGATCTTTCAACAAAAACGGAAACCTTGTACCCAACAAAATATTTAAAAAGACTTTGAAATAACATTAACAAAGAATTGTCCTGTTTACAGTGAATTCAGGAGAAAGACTCTTATGTCTTTTAAAATCCAACATCTTCTTATTAAATCCAAACGAGATACTTCCATTTTGAAATGTTAAAAAAACTATTATTAAATAGATGGTATTGCTGGATAGTCAACGCCATCGACATCACAGAACTGCACACCTGATATAAATAAATATCTGAAACTGGACTGACACATAAATAAATAAATAAATAAATAAATAAATAAATAAATAAATAAATAAATAAATAAACTCATCCTAAGCCAATATCAGTCTCATATATTGCCTCTATATTTCCATATGTCGTCCTATCATCTGGAAGACCTGATGATCTGCAATAACAGTGGTAAAATGACACTAACACAATGATACGCTCGGATCTCTGACATGCATGGATCTCAACTAATGCATCGGTGCGTGTTCATCTCAACAAGCGAAAATGATACGCGTGGAACTCAAATTATGCAATGATGATGATGCCCTCTCACTTACACAAAACGAACCAATTCTAGTTTCAGAATTCGTAAAGGCCTTTCGACCTTCCGAAGTTTATCTTTTATCTTGTAAATATTTATTTAAAAAATGTGTTGCATATTTTGCAATATGTAGGTAATAGGTGAAATGATATAGCGCTGTATAAAAACTAACATGGCATTTTATATGCGGTCTGCCATAACTGCCACCTCAGTACATGTTTGCTCAGTTGCCTATGGTACAGGTTCCTAAGTAAAGGCTCCAGGACGACCTTGAATACCATATAGTATAATGTCCCATTACCTGGACTACCATGTTTGATTACGCATTAAGGGTTTATACAGGGGTAGAAATGTGCAGTGAGTTATATGGTTCTCTATAGCCTGAAATAAACACCTATTATACTTGCAGATATGAGGTAAAGAAATTATCATTTAACAACAAAAAACCCGCTGCTTCAAAATAATTATCCAATTCCAATCCAAAAAGGAGCCTCGTTTTGGCTTCCAGCGAATGTTACATTCATGTCATCGTGCCTAAACGAGTTAAACGTACCTTACGGGTATATATTTATTGGTGTATGTGTGTGTGCGAATGTGTGTGAGTGATTGTATTACAGAATAAACATATGAATTGTTTTCTGCTTTACTGCAGAAAAACATAAAACCCTCACCAGCAAATGCAGACATTGTAGAAAATGCATGGGCAGACCAAACGGCATGAACGTAGCTACCCGGTATGTATGCAACGTCTTTATTTTGAACGGTCATTCTATGTCGGAGATTGTCTCCGGTTTGTCCTATATACTGTAGTTCTCATCGCATCCACTGCAAGTTAATACAAATTTGAGCTTGTGCAGGTGAATGGGTGTTTAATTCTAAATGTAAGTCCATTTTTAAATGTTAGGTGGCTCCACCCTTTAATAAGTGGACAGGTGCCGCACCTGGGTACCTTACATTTCTGTACTCGAATTGTTTTCAAATTTTGCTTTTGTTAAAATTTGCTTAAGTGATGGACTTTGTTTCTTTCTCTTTATAATCTGCATTTCAGTTAGTATCTCATTCATTTTGTCATCTTGTTTTACCAAAGGTAAGTTTCCAGTTATGACATTGTGTACTTCCGGATTTTTTGGATTATATATATATATATATATATTTCCCTTGTATATATACAACACTGGTCAAAACGGTTATCCCACCTCCACTATCATGTGTTTTTATTTATAAATGATCACATCACAGGTGATAATTGTTATAAATAGTGATTTTCATACCGGATACCATAACTAACATGATTAGTGGTACAGAAAAAACAAATTAGCGTGAAGATATTAATATTTAATACCATTTATTAATATTTATTACATGTACCCCCTCAAATCCGACGCTTCACGTTGATTTTCACAGAGGTAAAGAAATGTCCATAAGATGAAAAAGAGAGCACCAAATGTCACCAATTTTACACACATTTAGCATTAGAGTGTGCTCGTTAAAGGTTAAGTGTCTAATAGCGTTTGTGTCTACCGCGTACTGTAATTATCTCCTGTAGGCGGCGCGGCCTGGCTTCAACAAGGGTAACAATTCTGTTTTCTTTGATATTGTCCCATTCTTTCTAAAGACATTGAAGGAGTTGGTACAGATTATTACACTCCAATTCATGTCACAGCTGCTTAGTAGGGTTAATAACAGGGTTCAAAGATGGTTGCTTCATCCTCTGAACATTGGGTTTCTGCAACAAATCACTCCATAGACAAGAGCGGTGTGCAATTGCACTTCCCTGATGACGCCTGCAGTATCCCTGAAATAACATCTTGCAAATGGAGTGAGATATTTGTTAAGAATGTTTCAGTGAATTGCTTCAACAATGTTCTAACAATGTACTAAAACCATGGGCTTGGAATGCTCTCCAAACGTGTCCTGACCTGACACCTTACGCGATATTATCCCGCACACACCTACAAAAAAGCATTCTGCAGCATGTCTACACGTCGTCCCTGCAAGGGCACTGTAACTCTCGGCTCCATTCGACCGGACACGTGCGGAGGAGTGTGAGAGGCGGAGAGAAAAGATTAAACGGTTTTCTTTTCATAAAGGGTCTGGCATATTTGATCCTTGGACTAGTTGATACTCGTATCTTCTATTATGAAGAGCCCCTCTCTCTCTCTCAGTTCATTTACCCAATGGTCCATTTAAAACCGGTTGATCGAAAAAAATATATATAGCACAATTCCGATTGTTCTTCGAAGAATAGGGCGCATTTAGAAGAAATATGACACATGGTGAAAGTAGTTAGAAATGGACACCAGGTTTACTAACGGCGTGAGGAGTGCAAGCGCACTATTACCTATCAGATGAGACGCGACTGAAAATCAAAACAGACAACATAAGTTTTTCAAAAACAAAGAAAATGATGTAGAACAGTTTCATTAGCTATGTTATTTTGATAGACTTGTGATGATTCTTTTGTCTATAGCTATTTATATTTGTCTGATCTTACCATCCAATATTTCGTGTGCCTCATAAAAATACAGATTAGAGATATTGGTACTTAAAAACTCATATGTTTTGACATCAGGCCCCAGTTTCCCCAAAAAATAAAAAAACTGTTCCCTGGCTTAGTTGACTTGGATTTCCACGAGAGTGCGCATGTGACCATGTAACATTGGTAATTAAGTTCTTAGCCAGGGAACCTGACTTAATTTTTTTTTTTTTTTTTTTTTTTTTTTTTGTGAAACCGGGGCCAGGTTCTAAACTGTGCAAGTGTTGGGGTTCGTGCCCTAATGCATTTGAAGTGCCTTGTTTATCAATTACATTTTACTACAAAAACATGCTGTTGCAGATTTAACTGCAAAATATTAAAATATTCTTCCCTTAAGCAAACTTTGGGAAACTATGCCGAACACCATGCAGGCATGAACAACACAGTTCTAGCTCTGCACAATATCTTCCCCTTCCAGAGTTTAGAAAAAGGTTTGTCACTCACATCTGTCGGTGCCATAATTGGACCATATAAGCGCGAAAAATTCTACAGTAAAGTGTCGCTGTTACATTTATTACTTTTCATAGGACATAGCTAATCTTTTAGATTATAAGAACAGTTAACGTGTTTTACACTGTTTTCATTCGTCAAAAACATTCTCTTTTAACTAAAATTTGCTTATTTTAGTTTACATCTACCTTTCATAACATTATTAATTCTATATTATGCATCGATATTTTCACCGGATACCCAATTTTGTTAATACTGCATTTAATGAGTGACATTGGATTAATGAATATTTATCTTGAACAACGTTTCTGTTGGGTTAGACGATTGTGGTGAAATGCTATCTCTAAGGAGTGACAGCAAGTTGAGATACATCTAACACTGCAACATAAGAGTGGATTAGGTATGAAGATTTTATCCGTCTTTCTGTAGGCTATCTGATGCATTCTGTACCTTTCTTCGAAAACACTAAGAAGATTAGGAACACCGGAGAAATAAACCATCAAATTATCAGGAGAGCTTATCCAGCGATTATTACCTTGTGTGATAAAGATAAAGATCTGCTCTTCTTTGGAAGACAACTTATGGAGAAATATAAGCTGCGGTAACACGTACTTCTCATATTGTTGCTGTAAGCTGAGTTTTTTTTTTTTTTTTTTTTTTTGGTAATTGCATGACAATTCAAGTATAGCCTTTCATCCTTTGGGATCACAGTTTTCATTACCCGATCATCTGTCATTTTGGTTTAAAGAAAAACATAACAACTAGTGATGCAACTTCAATAATTTATTACACACGGTAACATGCTGACATCCAGCGGGAATTGCCTCATGGGGCCTGGACCGACCCCGTGACCTCCGGTCAACAAACAGTAACCCTACTTTACTGACCAACCCACTGGACCCTGCGTCCGACATAACTTGTATATACGTCTTCCAAACGAATTAATCAAATGCTTTATGCACAAACGACTATGGTCAGACCTGAGCTTAAAGTTATTATTCCTTACAATATACAAGAATATAAAAAAAGTTAAGTATATTTTAGAACATGTTTGTCTTGAATATATTTACATTACAAAAGAAGTGAACAGTCCTCCTCCTCCTCCTCTCTTTTACTATCTCTCTCTTATTCTCTCTCTCTCTCTCTCTCTCTCTCTCTTATTCTCTGTCTCTCTGTCTTTTTCTCTCTTTTCCTCTCTCTCTCTCTCTCCCCCCTCTCTGCCTCTCTTGCTTTCTCTCTCTCTTTCGCTCTTTCTCTCCCTACCTTTCTCTTGATCTTTCTATCTCTTTCTCTCTATCTCTGCCTCCTCTCTCTCTCTCTCTGTCTCCTCTCTTTATCTGTCAGTCAACTCCAAAACCAATAACTTGAATTCAATAAAATTCTTAACAAAAATAACAAAATCCCGAGTAAACTACGAATAATAGGGCGCATTGAGAGCAAATATTACCCGAGACGAAGCAATATGATATTGATACATGTATATGCCAGTATAAAAAGAAATAAGTGTGCCAGTACCTTTAGTCAGCTTATCCTAGCAACTGTGCAAACGGCACCAAGTTATATCCCAAAACACCTATTCTACAATCGCGCGGTTAAATCAAAACCCTCGGCGATCATTTCATGCGAAAAAAATTGACATCTTGCTTCACACCTTGACACCTAAACACTTTTACATATACGTACAATGTAAAATGACATGTACAATTATTTCCGTCTAATAATAGATACTCCAGGTATCTCTATAGATAATAGTTAATACAACTCCATATTTTATAATTTCTATCATTTTGATGTTGTTTCCAATAGGCAAAGATAAAAAATTTATGGACCACAAAAATGACTTATAGCAATATAAACAAATTACCAATTTCTAATGGTAACTCAGTGTTACGCTCGACCCCTTTAAAAGAGTCATCAGGTAGAAAGTATTATCCATGCGAATCAACCGAGAAGCTCCTAATTCTGAGGAATTACACCAAGCATAAAATCAAGTGGCATTTTGCAGAACGTGGAGGAGAGACGGGTCAGAAATAATGGCGTTCTAGCGGGTGCGTGCCGCAACAAATAAAATGATAAAAGCTGACAAAAGTTACATGTATCTACGAAAATTTGTTATTTTTTTATATATATAGTTCGCGTGTGCCGAATTCACCGTGTTTTGTGTATCGCCTATGTAATGTTTTCTAAGACGACCATACATTTTCATGCTGATTGCAAAAAGCATATCGGATTAGGTCCAGGTATGATATGCTGCCTACCAGACAGACTGGAAACGACGTTGTTGTGCAAAAGAAAAAATATTATAGAACATGAACTGATACTCAATAGATATATCTAGTGACAAAAGCTCTTTGTTCCCCTTACTTGTGTACGAGCTCATTGTGTATAGTGAAAATGGCCCACCCTAGCCTGTAGCCAGCAATTTCAAAAGGGGGGTTATTTTTCTGAAAAAGTGGACCTTTTTCCATAAAAATTTCATGTACCTAGATCAAATTTTATCCAGAGTGGACCTTTTCCCAGAAAAAGGGGTGGTTCTTTCGAACCCCCGAACCCCCCTGGCTACGGGCCTGCAAGGGGACTAGAATACGTTCGCAAGTCTACCTAAGACTATATTCCTATCAAACCGGCATGTTTTAGATCAAACACCCGCAAGCTAAAATACCCGAGAAAATAGCAAACACCGCGTGTACCAGTGCATCACCACGCAGACCAGCCCTGGCACTTGAGGACACAGTGCCATTTTTCCCGTCATGCACCTCTATCGGCGGTTTTGGTTGTGTCGCGTCGACATCCACAGGGCAGCGGCCCGCGTCCCAATCCAGTAAGGTGACCAAATATGTTCTGCCGTTTAAGGTGACCGTCTCTCTTCTAGCCTTCAGCGTCTTAGAGAACTCTGCCCGGTAGGAAGCAAACAGCTTGGTACCTTCACGATAACCACGTACCATTTTGGTTAATCTGACCTGGAAGTAGAAGACTGCCACAAGTGATGGGTTTGCTGCATTGCGGCTCATCTGTGTACACGTGTTTCGGTCAGCCATAAAGCGCCATGTCCCGTTTCCGACAGCTTTGATAACATTGGTAGAGAATAGATAAGCTATGTCCACGTCACAAATGCCTTCAGCTGCAGAAGCCTTCTGTTCGCGTTCCGACATAAGCGCGACTGGGATGGTAAAATCAGCGTTGACCATATACCGTATAGGAGTAAGACACTGGTCTTTTTCTTCGTTGCAAAGTGCCTGGAAAGCAAGCGTTTCACCTCAAATATACACAATTTAAAAATCAAGTCTACATTAAAAAAGATATAAGTTGTTTATAGGATGAAATTGACATTTTTATTATTGATGTATAATTATTTCACTATATTGCCAGGCAGGGATTACATGATTGCTATCTGCAGCCGCGTCTTATGATGTTAAAAAAAATAACCAGCTATAAATTTTCTACATATGGCACCTAGTTTACTCTAAAACCTAAATAGAATTTCTATGCGTACGTGACCATATTGCTTGTGTTACATAATAATTTTTTATGCACTCCAGGAGTATGCTTCTGTCTCATCTGTGTTCTGCTGGACAGAAAATGCAGATTGTCATAAGAACATAACAGAAATCCTATCTCTAAAACCTTTATCTCTATGGCTTCTTCAAATTAACGGCTTACCTGGTCTCTGCTTCGTTCACATGGTTTCTCATATCGCGCCCCAGAGGTGTCGATCTGGACAGTATAACCTGGTGGATCGAAGGATTGACTTGATACTGGAAAGATAAAAAGATACACTGAGTATAATACGGGGGTTGTTAACGGAAAGTTGAATAATTATTATTATTATTATTATTATTATTATTATTATTATATGCATTTGCCTTTTGAGTGAGGCAAATAATTCTAAAGCAAAATCTATTACTATGGGTTTTCTTTCTTCTCTGTAGAGATCTCCACCCCCCACCAGTCAACAATCAACTTCCATTTTTTTTCAGCCCACAAAACAATGTATTTTTGAATGATCTTGATTCCCCGCAAGATCTCTGTGGGTAGGTTTTAGCATTTATCAGTACACAGAAAACAATCAGCAAAAGTCACATATATTTTTGCGAAGGATACCTCAGCGTATAGTATTTTCGCTTAAACTTTGTAATATTCACAGCATTCTGAAAAGACGATCTGTGTAAAAGAAAAACAGATAAATTTGCTAGTATCTCTTGAATCTGAAAGTGCTGATTGCCACCGTTTTCCTTAGTCATGATTAACAGTGCTTGCAAGGAGGTGCAAACGCCAACCCCCCCCCCCCCCCCCCCCCCCCCCCCCCCCGGGTGCAATATTTAAGAAAATATTATTTATTCAACCGTAGAAGGTACAAGCTAGGCTATGGCAAGTGTTTGTTTTGAATACCAACGACAGGCCGAGCTCATCGTGAACACATGGCGACATACTGTCCTTTCAACCGACAGAGGCGTTCAAATTACAGTTCTAGACCATTATTATCCTTAAATCCTTCCAAGCCAGGCTTTTTCCGCCAACACTCATATTAACGAATTTTCTCGACTTAACAACCTTTAATCTTCCTTTTATGACCCTCGCCATAACTCTGTACTGGTACCAATTTTGGAAAATCCAAACACCATAATACTAGCTTAAAGGTGCACTCCATGGGTTAACAATTCTCCACCCAAAAAAATGCTTATTTTCACATCCACATCTTATAAAACCTTACGTACGCCTTAAAATGATTTAAGCCCTAAAATATATTTGAAGCGTACCTAATGTTGATATATCCATTGGATCTTATAAGGAGATGGACACTGTTATAATGACTGGCCAGTCATTTAAGCCTAAAATTAACCTTGATCAAATCAATCTTCGAATCCAAGTGCAGAAAGGGATAGATACATGTATCTACAGTAGTAGCAAAAAGTTGAAAAATGCCTTTTTAAGCAATATTATTTTTAAATTCTTGTAAGAATACTTTTTACGAATAGTTTTTCTTAGTTCATAGTTTTAATTTTCACTTCTTAACCATTTCATATATCTATTTTTTATCATTTTTCCTTTTTATCATTTATCATTTTTTTTTCTATTATAATTTTCCTTCTATTCATCTTAGGACCATTAGTAATTTTTTCCCTTTAAATTATGAATTTTTATAAATTCTGTGAAGTCTATTGAACATACGCTGGATTTTAGACTATAAATAAATATTATTATTATTATTATTATTATTATTATTATTATTATTATTATTACTCAAGCCGTTGAAATACATTGTATGCACTAACCAGGATAAAGAAGAAAGTCTAGCCCAATTAGACCTTGCGGATAATTAACTGAAGATGTGTCTCATAAAACGTGGGTCGTTCAGCACTGCGAAAAGCGGCACATGGTTAATGATTATCTATGAAAATGTATAGTTTTTTCTTAAAATATTGAGAAAATTGAACCTATTAAAATTGAGCTCTGCACAACACTCATCTGAGAAAGAGGAAGCCCAGGATTAAGGGTACTGATTGACCAGAAATCAGTTTACTTCTTGGATTACAGAGAACAGGGACGAGGGCATGGGTTATAAATTATATAATTCATACGTTAATAATGGTAATTGGGGGAGGCCTCTGTTTTTCATTCTTATGTTAGTTCCTTCCCGCCGGCCTCACATTAACAGGTCTCAAACAGACCCAAAGACGTGCTTCTTTAGAACAAGGAACTTTCTGACAAGACTATTTTCATTTTTTTTTTTCATTTTTCAGTACATGTGATTTGTATAAAGTGGGGCTACGTCTAATAAGCTTGTTTACGATATCGATATTTATTTCTTTGTTACTATTTTAATTGCTTCGTCCTTTCTTCGGCTACTACGGACATGTTGCGATGATGCTACTGATATTTTATGTAAATTGCTACTGGAATTTCAACAAATCTATTTCGTTTGACTGTAACTTTTACTTTATGAAAATACAAGTCGCTGGGTTTTCTGCCAAGTTTCTTTCCTCCTTTATTTATTCATTTTCTATTAATACTATTTACACAAAATTTAAAACAGTTCTTTTTGAAATAAAAAGAGACAGAGTGAATTGTTGGCAATGTTCAAACAAATAATACACTGTACTTTTTTCAATAGTTGACCACGCGACACAGCAAATTAAAAGAAATAACAGATGACACAGATTTAACCTGCAGTTAGTGAGAAGCACTAATAACATAATTCCCTGCGCGTGCCAAGGTGGTAAACAAAATGACAGTTCGCCGCAGAGAACATTTTGTTTACATAAGTAATCGAAGGGGGCGTGCCTACTAAGTCCATCGGGGAATAAGACCAGTCACCATATTTCGTTTAAAATCTCTAAGAGGCCATTCCCAGAGATTTAGATCGATCTTACTAGAGCTTGTAGTAGGCGGGACGGACATTTAAGCCAGATTATCTGACAGTAATCTAGTGAGACTCCAAACGGGGATAAATCGATCTGAAATCTATGGAAATGCGCCCTAAGCGACCCTGGTCACACTGGTCTATTACATATTTTAACGTTGGAATTAGAGTGTAATCTTCGAATGGTGCACGGAATATATAAATAGACGTAATTATGACCCAATCAAAACAAAAGCAACTCTGTACATCCTACCAAAAACGTTTAATTGACAAAATCAAGAAATATTGTTGAAATATTTTAACAGAGGAAAATAGATGCGTAGCAAAAGGAAAGCAGTAACTGCCATATGATGACAGTTTATCAACCAGATAGTTACATTTCCCTAATTCCTATCAGAAGATTTGGATTGAAGAAGGGAGAAGAATACAACAATCACCTTATAATACAATTTGTCCTTACCAATTCATATCCGAAACTTTACATCGACAAAATCAAGAACAGTGTTATAATATTGTTTAAATATTGAAATGTTAAAAATACTTTTGTAGAATATGTTGTAGCTATTGTTTACATATTTGATGTATACAATGTAAGTTTAAGTTTGCACCTTTCTTCTGAGACAAAAAGATATAAACTTACCAGAAACTGTACAATTTCTTATATGCGTCAGAAGATGCTTGGGCGAAATACAAAGCCAACAAAAGGCATTTCTTGCATAATAGCGCCGCGACCACCACTGAACATAAGTGACGGAAATTGGTCCTGTCCAACAAAGTTCCTTGAGCTCTGGGTGGGCGTCTCTGCGACTACACTGCAATGCAGTGATGCCTCGGCCCCATGTTGCAACAATTGGCATGAGATCAGATGGAATACACGGTCTGCCGGGCATGTCGACTGGAGGGCGAAAGAAAAAACTACAACCATCGGTTGATCTTGCCTGTTCCACAAAATCGTCTCCATCTATAATGTTGAAAAAACTGTCAATGCCAAAAGATAAGGATCCGGGACATGTGAAGTAAAAACCCCATTGTTGCACATCAGATATACCGTGGCACATTGCACAGTGTTCGTTATGAAATGTCAAATTTGTTGCCAAGTCAGACACAGGAACAATGCGGTCAACATCACTGGTATTTCGCGGACTTTCACATTTAGTACGAACGGTATCATTGGGCCATTCATCTGGGCATGATGTCACCATCCAGAAATGTTGGGGATTAAGACCAGAAAAATGCAAGCTGGACTGCTTGATGCATGCAATGTTGTTTGAGCTTAAATGCATGCCCACCGATGAAGAACGTTTCTTACAGTAGTCAGTGGCACAACAGTCTTGGAACAAACCGCAAAAGATGTCACAGAAGCACTCACCTGCCTGAACTACAGTGCTCCCTAAGCAAAATGTTCTCGGCAAGTTAAGAGGAAGTGAAGTGCCATCCCGAAGTGTCACTGTGTACTCACCAGGCGGAAGTGAGCTCCTAGTGAAATTTGAAGTCGTAGAGTCGTTTTGTTCCCTTCTCGCGTCTAACGGAAAAGGAGCCTTTGTCTCGTTCCGAGGTGAGCTCCTTCCGTCAGCGGAGACTTCTTTCAATGGGGCCTCTGTCACTGGTGCTTCCACATCACTGTTATCTACACCAGAATAGGATCCGGTGAAACTGGCTGCTGTTGAAGAAGTCTGATATTGTAGCGGCGGGTTGTCTGGGACATCAACGTGGGAGGAAATTTCTGCTTCCGTTGAATAACGACTATCTAAACCAGAGCTAAGTGAGGTGGTATCATCGTGGTCGGGAAAGGTTTGGGTGTTCGTTACGCTGAACCATGTCTGTGGGCTGACTGTCTCCATGCCTAAGACTCCTCGAAGAAACAGATGCAGCAATAAAAAATGCCGCTGCTTGTTGCTCCGCATTTGCAAATCCATTGCAAGAACTGCCAGCTGCCGCTGAGTGTTTCAAATCCTTTTTCAGCACGTTATGCGTCTGCTTTTATAGAAGTCGCCCGGCATATTATTAAAAAGTCTCGCCGGGCGGGCGCTAAGAAGTTAATGGAAAAATTGCATCATCAAGAGTACTGATGACGTTTTTCGAACGTAAAGACAAAAAATAAGACTCAAGAGAGTATGACAGATTACAGAATAAGCTATATCTAATTGCACAAAACAAACTTTTTACGTCAGCCGAAATTGGTGGCGAACAAACATGGAATCGTAAAACGTATCTGACTTACTGTTAGACAAGGAGCACGTCAAGAGCACATTGTCTGAATGAAAATGTTGATGGTTGCATGCAATACATTCTGGTCATCGATATTTTCAATGTAATGCCGGGTAAATGCAATTCTTAACGTAGATTTAGCAAAGTTGGTGCATTAATTATCTATTCACATTGCTCTCATCGAAATGACAAGAGGATTAAAATTAGGATTAAAATTAAGATGTCACTTGAACGGAATCCAAAGGTTAAATTATAGGGATTATTAAACTTTAATAGAAACGGAATTATTCTCACAAAAATTGCAAGTTAAGTTTTATTTTGATTTTTACCGGTTTTATCGTGAGTGTTCATATACAATACTAAGTATAGCTACACACACTGGACAACAGAAGTGTCACCCCCTGAATCAGAGTAATCAAAGGTATAATGTCTGGTCTACTTATAATGTGATTAATGAGTATAAAACCGCTGTACCATGGAATTGTATTGTTGGTCTTTTTGTGAAATTTGATGTTAATAAAATTATACAAGAAGCACATAATTCCATAGACATTTATCTCCCCCAAAGTACTGGTTCAGTAGGGGTGACACAATTGTCCAGTGTGTGTAAATATTAAAATGAAAATGCAGTTCACACCATAACATCATAGAATGACCTCATACTTCTAGTTAAAATAAAAACAGCTCTCACGAGCCCAAGATCTCTCATTACATCAGGATCTTTTATGCACAGTCTTCTGCTTACCTGAATGCGTTTCATTTCATTTGTTTGTTTATCACTTTGTTTTTGTTTGTTTGTTTTTTCATTTATTTTATTTAATAAATTTGGTTTATGAATGCAATGCCTAGACACGTGATATGCATTTTGCATTCATTATATATTATAAATTTGTGTTTTATCAATGCCCTATTTATTTCAGTAACCTAGGATAGGAGCCCGGGTGTGCTGGGCTGTGAGTCTCATATAACCTGGGGTCAGCTCTTTAATGTTTAAGTACTTCCTAAAAAATATAATTAAATGAAATAAAACAAAAACGGACCGGTATCAAACGAAAACTTTATGGTAAAGCAACTGAAAAAAGGCGTTAGGCTCTGATGTTCCAACGGCATTTCTAAGGCGTGGGTGGTCGTAAAAATATAAACCATTTCTAAAGCCCCCTTTACACTGGACGGCGTCCTTTCTACGTCCAGCAGTACGGCCCCGTTTGAGAGTGAAAAAATAATAATACTTTACGTGCCGACAACTGGCCGATCACTGAGCATTCATTCTGATTCCAAATCAATGCTCGTGCCTCCTTATTACGACCATAGCGATGCCAAACTAATAATTAGAATTTTTGTTCCTTTTGAGAGATTTAAGAGCAAATCATTAAGAAAATTCAATTTTTCACTTTTAAATATGTGCATGTGCAATGCTTATTTGGCCTTAAAAATACTACGAAACTTCGCCTTCCTAGGATTATTATTTTATTTGTCAGAAGCATATACTGGTACATATTCGGTAATTCTATTTCCGGTTACTATTTTCAACGGTTACAAAAGTACTACTACTATACTACTATTATTATTATTATTATTATTATTCGACATGCCGCGGATACAGCTGTTTTTAACTTCAGGCAAAATTAGATGCCAGTTGGATATACCTTGTCAAGTTAATACTAAGTCGCTGTAAACAGACACAATTGAATATATCCGATGGTTATAAGAAGCTTATCTTCACATGTGTTCAAAGACGCAGTCGTGTTTGTTAATAACGTCGTAATAAAACATGCATGGCGAGGAGATAATTGAACAAGGAATCTCTTTTGTATCTTTTACCAAATAAAATGAGTAATGAAATGAGATTTTACGCTATCCACATGATATGTTTTTCTTAACCTCCTGTTTCGTAATCTTCCAGCCAATGATATTACTGTGTCATGGCTAAACAACAAACAATCTTACTAAAATCAGTTTTTGTTTTTTGGGCAATTCTTCAACAGCCACCAGAAAATTCTTACTGATTGTTTTTGAGGCTAACCGTGAACCATTCTCAGATTTGAAAAGGACTAAAAAGCGAGTGCAAGTAAAACTAATTGACAAAATAAAGAAATATTGCTGATATATTTTTAAAAGAGGAAAATAGATATGTAGCAAGGAGAGGGCAGTAATTGCCGAATGATGACAGTTTATTAACTAATAGTTACATTTTCCTAATTCCTATCAAAAGCTTTGAAATGATTAAGGAAGAAAAAGACAACAATCACGTTATAATAGCTGTTCCCCTTCCCTAATTCTTATTCGAATCTCTTCAGTGACAAAATCAGGAACAGTGTTATAATATTATTAAAATACTGAAATGCTAAAAGCCGCTTAAGCTGAAAGCAATTAAAAGACAAACCCCTCGGAGATGGGTCAATTCTGTTAGATCAATCTAGGTATGGAAATGGGGTTTAAACGGTATGCAAGCAGACATTGGTGGCAGCTTTGTTAATCCCACCTACGTCGTGTCTGTAGGACAAATATTTCGCCAGAATAGCTTAAAAATGACAAAATGACACAAGGGATATTGTAAAATATTTTGACAACTTTGTAACTATTTCCAACGGTTACAAAAATATTATTATTATTATTATTATTATTATTATTATTATTATTATTATTATTATTACAAACTTTCGCATTCATAGGATTATTGATTATTTTATTTGTCAGAAGCATATACTGGTATATATTCGGTAATTATATTTTCGGCAACTATTTTCAACGGTTACAAAAGTATTATTATTATTGTTATTATTATTATTATTACTATTATTATTATTCGACATGCCGCGGATGCAGCTGTTATTAACTTCAGGCTAAATTAGATGCCAGTTGGATATACCTTGTCAAGATAATACTAAGTCACTGTAAACAGACACAATTGAATAAGTCGCATGGTTATAAGAAGCTTATCTTCAGATTTGTTCAAAGACCCAGTCGTGTTTGTTATTAACGTCGTATTAAGATATGCATTGCGAGGAGATTATTGAAAAAGGAATCTCTACTGTATCTGTTACCAGATACAAATGAGTAATGGCATGAGATTTTACGCTATCCATATGATTTTTTTTTTTTCTGAAACTCGCGTTTCGTAATCTTCCAGCCAATTTTATTACTGTGTCATGGCTAAAGAACAAACAATCTCACTAAAATTAGTTTGTTTTTTTTTTGTTTTTTTTTGGACAGTTCTTCAACAACCAACGGAAAATTCCTACTGCGAGCTTTTGAGGCTAACCGTGAACCATTCCCAGATTTAAAAAGGACTAAAAAGCGGGTGCCAGTTAGAGTAATTGACAAAATAATGAAATACTCTGAGATGTTTTTAAAAGAGGAAAACAGATATGTAGCAGGGAGATTGCAGTTATTGCTAAATACAATGTTGTCATAAGAGCCTAAATCTCCTTATTTTACCTTTATGTGGCTTCTGACTGAAACTAGAGTGTCCGCCATCGGAGCAGGGGGTGCGTGGATTAGACCCCGTCCGGGGACATACCAGTAATTCATAAACGGTGCCTGCACAGCAACACCTTGAATTCAGATGGTTGAAAGTTTAAGTTTAGGGAAATTTTCTGATGTAAAATATTATGTCAAATATAATGACTCTGATTAATAAATGTAGTTCTTTGCTTTTACATTATACATGCAATATTTACGAGAATAAACTGTTTGTGTTATGAAAGTCTACCACTCATTGAGTATGAACTAGTGCCACGTGATCAGATTCAGCCTGATACTTGTTCATCACCAGAGGTATTCATCCTTGTTGTAAAAATCGTGTTATATTATATTATATTATATTATATTATATTATATTATATTATCAAATGAGTATGCGTGGGCATGTTGGGGGTGCATTTGCAAGGTCAGTCCGCGTTTTGGGTGCATTTCGTGCCCATGCGTATAGTTTTTCATTCCTTGGCAACCTGAGATATTGAACCTTATGGCAACCTGAACCTTATTGCAGAAAGGCAATGTTCTGAGAAAGGAACAACCATCTTTGAGGTCAAATACCAACCATACTGAGTACCACAGGAATGATTTGGAGTGCGCGATGCAGAGAAGAATTATCCCCAACAATAGCAAACAACTCCGTTAAGCTCTTAAGGAATAATGGGTGAACATCCCACAAAACAGGCCTGCAGCCCTTGTTGGAGGCACGCCACGCCGCCTACAGGAGATAATTGCAGTATGCTGCAGAGGTCCACACTAATAGATACGTGATTTTTTAAAGAGCGTTTCCTGACGTTAATTATGTATACATTTGTATACCGGGTTTCGTCTTTTAAATTTTATGGTGCTTTTTAAAACATCTATGGGAATCATTGTTGAAATCATATTTAACATGGAGCATGTTCTTAATTTGAATGAATGGCATGAATGGATGTCTTCACCAGTACTTTGGCTTTGTTTGCCTTAACTCATGATAAAATTGGTATGTGTAAAAAAAAACACTCTTTAAAACGGTCAAAGGCTGTCGTGTGATCGTGATCATTTGTAAACAGAAGCATATAAGACTTCAGGTGTGACAAACTTTTTAACTGAAATTTTTAACAGAAATATTTATGTCTAGACCGAAACCTGAGAGGTAACTTTACTGGGCACCATCACAATTTTACCCCTCTCTCCACACAAGCTTTCTTTCAGTTTCCGAATCAGTGGTGAAGGTTAAAGGAGACCCAATTCATTGGGTAAAAAATTATCCCTCCCAAAGTCCTTTACCCTTTCCTATAAACAGATTTCATTAAAAGCTAGAGTTACACCGCGGGGACAATGGTGACAGTGAAGGGTGACTGGCAACCAAACAAAGATTGAGATTTCGCTCAGATGACCTTGGATAGCATGAGCGGGGGTGACAACACGGTTCATACTTTGTCAACAAGTTCCTATGGGAGATAGAGTGGAATTGTTGTTTGTGTGCGTTTGGAAGAAAAACCGTATGGCAAAAGAGATAGGACATGAGGGATTTTCTCAATTTTATTCTTCTTATTTTTTATTTATAATTGTCATTCTGAGTCAAAGTATCGTTAAAAGTCCTAACTGTGAGATCCGTTCACCTTAAACAAAATTATGGTTATAGCAAAACAAAAACAAAAACACATCAATCAACAGGTAGTCAGTCAGGGACAGATAACTAAGCAAAAAAGTTCCGTATTAACTGAAAAGAGTCACGAGGCAACGAGAAGGAAATAAACATGCTTATATGTATACTGTTATCAGTCCTCACACATCTGTCATTATTCTGATAACGACGATGACGAGTTGGAGCTTTCAACCGTTTATTCACCCACTGATTTTACATACAAACTTAAGAGTTCATATGCTCTATATGCTCTCCGTACCGAAGCCACCTTTCACTCGTTTTCGTTACATTTGCGTAATTACCAGACTTTTCCATTCTGATGTTTCACTCGTCCGTCCATTATTTCCTAATAAGGCAATCTGTTAGAGCCTTTTTTAATCAAAAATCTACACTTGTATCATACCCGTCACTCATTTAAATGTGTTAAACACGTGATAGAAACTTTCAATTCCATTGTGGAGTTAACCAAAGAAATAAACTTGGACATGTTCCATCTTTTCCTTACACGGAAAGGGTTTTCTACACTTGTTAACTTTTGAGGACATTTAACTCACACACAGTAACTCTTTTTCCTTTTACGTCTTTGATTCCCTTTTACTTATTACTTTTTCCCATTCGTTTTTATAATAAGCTAGGACAGTCCCGGCTTCTGGCAGTTTCATCACCTGTTGAATAAATGGTGACGTAAGTGAGTGACTCGGCCTGATAAGTTGCGGGCAGGTAGGATGGTAGGGTTATAAAAACTGACGTACGGGGACAACTTAACCAGCTCCATTATCACTGCAGCTTGGATAAAATATTGTCTTACAATATAACGTGAAGATGAAGACCGCATTTGTTCTGCTCTTGGTTTTTACGGTTGTTGCGGCTCGGTAGGTCTATACGAAATTCTTATCCTTATAATTCTTTTAAACATATCTCTTCTATGTAACTATTAGTTGCTTTTGATTGGTTATTCAGCCATTTCAGATTTACAGTGATAAAGATGTTCTAACCGTCTCTCTTGTCTCACGTGCCATACTCTGTCCTTCTTAAGCCTCCGAGAATGTTTCACCAATGTTTTCTCTTAACAGGTGGGAGCTCGACCAGCCACCGCCAGGCGAAGGGTAAGCCAAAAACAAAATGTATTCCTTACAAAGATTTTAAAGGAAATGACCTTCTTCTCGAACGTAATATATATGTAATATGTAATATATTATGAAAATCAGAGGACCTATGAGTACAATCGGTAATACTGTTAGTAGTAAAACTATAGCTAGTTGTTACCATTTTGATTATAAAGACGTCATGTGTTTGCTGGGTTCATATCTGAACACTGAAAATCGAAAGCAGAAGTATTGAATCAAAAGAGTAGCTTATCTGTAATATGTTAATTTTTGGCTCAAATTTATACAAATAATATTAGCATACTTTGCAGCCAATTTTCGATGCAGTTTGAGTTAAATTGAATATATAACACAGATAAACGACTGTCTTAATTTTACATCTACCTGTAATTTCTGTCATGGTGTATAATCGACAAGGGTGACATATGTCCCGGTGTGGCAGGAGTTCACGTCCTAGTAACGCAAGACCGCCCGGACAAGTCCGTCCTGGGAATGCAAGTCCTAGGGCATGCATTGCTAGGAATGGAAGTCCTAGGACATACGTTACTAGGATTCAATGTCCGTAGGACAAAGGCTCCCAAGTAATGTAAGCCCTACGTGTAGTAATGCACGTCCTAATGGGTCGTGCGTTCCTGACATTTTAGTAACGCATGTCCTATATAGTTTACACCAAGAAAAGACATGACACTTCAGGCAGAATCACCCGATCAAATAATAAGGGAAATATCTATTTACCAGTTGGCAGACATAAAGATATACTGTACTAAATAGGGGCCCAATATCATTCCACACATTTCAATATGGACTTCGATTAAAATATGGAACTTCCTAAACTAGCTCTGTAGTTAGTAACTCCAAAGAATTGGATACTATTCAAAAGTTGTGTTTTAAAAAGTAAATTTTATTAATACAACCATTAAGTCATGTAGATTTAAGATTATACTAACATAATGACTGTGTGGTCACACTATATAAAGTACGTTCAGTTAACAATGTATGATATCATTTAAAGCGGAGGGGGTCCTACTATAGCTCGCATCTATTGTTCAACACGATTGTTATCATTTCCCAAACAAGCTAAAACCATGCTTTTACAATTTTCCAAAAAATAAAATGGAATAAAATCGGAGTTGGTTTGAACTGAAAATATAACAAAAACAACGGCTGTCTAAATTTTACATCTACCTGTAATTTCTGTCATGGTGTGTAATCAAAAGTTTACATTGCCAGATGATACTTATGTTCCAGTTACCTTTGTTCTGGGAGATTTTTTTTTACCGTGTTCCAATATATGCTGTAGTGATTCAGTCTAATTAAGTTATGGCTTACTAAAACAAAATTAGTAATTCGTGCAATAGGTAACAGGGTTTTCTGTATAGTATTTTTATATGTTGTTTGACATTTCAGCAACACTAATAAAAAAAATGGTCCATTTGATGCTTCTTTTATTGTCAGCACGCTGCATTTCTATAATATTAATTGACAATCAAACTTAAACTAGGTACCAAAATCAATCGCTCTGAAAAACCTTTTTTGATGTTTTTACAACATTGCATTTGTAATAGATTAATCATAAAACTAAAACCAGTTGTGATCAAATTTTCGAAGTAAATAAAACACTTCCGTAGCTAAATACAAACTGTATGCTTCTTTTTCACATTGGCTGTTGAATTATTTTTATTCGCCATGATTTCAGGACAGTGAAACTTTGATAAGAACTTCTTCATGATTATGTGGAATCCTGAAATTATCAAACATAATTTCTACCCCGAGTACTAAATATTTAAAAAGCACGTCTGTGACATTATTTGCGCCTATATATTGGGCTTAGATGCATATAGTTTGTATATTACAGCTCTGTTGGTATTTGGAAGTGCTAGCAGGTGTCTAAACTGCATGGTTACTTTACCAATCTAAAATATTTTTACGTGCGGATGGTGACAATAGAAAGTTATGACGGTTGGAATTATAAACACAGGTAACCTAAATTATTAAACTTTTATTTGGGGTACCTGGCGTCACGGCTAATTATAAGACGTATAAATAATAACGTTATTTAAAAAAATTACATACAAGTAGCAGATGTTAGGGTGCATAAACTGAGCAAAGGAGCGTGTTATAGCATTGTAGCTCTGCGCCAGATTGACGCAAAACAGATTTACATTGCCAATATTATTGTATCGCAAGCAACGTTGGGGGCATCTACATCTGGAGTTGAATTCACGTTGGTGCCAAAACCTCATTGGCATCAAAACCATCATACATAGCAACCCAAACTAGATCAAACGTAGGAACATTTGCTAGGAGACACCTCAGGAAAAATTTCACAACACAAGATAGAAATAACGCTTTAAACGGTCGTGTTTGACTTAGAATCAGTTCTGCTTTTTTTTTTACCTTAATTTAGTGAATCCAATTAAGTATCTGATGTCAAAATTACACTGATTAGAAAATTAAAATTTCAAACGAGAATTTGAGTCTCGTTTTCATTTTAAAATCTGAAAGTAGGAGAAGTAATGTCATTTAGTTCGTAGTGTTGCGGTTCAGGGGCGACTTATAAAACGTAGCTTTCATTGTAAGTTTGGGTATGTATGTATTATATTTGGACTATGTTTTATTTTTTAGATTTATTAAGTGTCAATATAATTTAATACATGCTGCACCAGAAGAATTTACACGCGATGACAAACAAAGTTAAGGATTGTTAACATAAGCAGCTTTAAGTCTATTACACAACCCAAGGTACAAGTATGTACCCCTGCAAAAGTGACGCTATAGAAGTTATTCAGAGGGGGATCAAGAAACACACTTTTATTATTATTATTATTATTATTATTATTATCAAATATGTAAAAGTTTAAATGTATTTTCGCAGAAGGCAGAGTCAAGTAACACCCTGTAGGGGACCCGTTTGGCGGTAGTTTTGGAATCACGTCACTTCTTATCTTTAACAATCCCCCTTTTCTCTTCCTCAGTGGACCACGAGGTCTTAACGAGGGTATCGTCATGAAAGTCATCAAACGTGCAGTTGACAACCAGAGGATGGAAAGGTAAATATCTGGTGTAGGAATTGTAATTTTGATGTATGTTTTATTTTTAAGTTTTACTTTTTATTCTATTTTCATAGGATTTCGATCAATTCATTCAAAATATACCTAACCCAGATTAACTGAAATCAGGCGGTGTTTGTAAAGTTATTAACAAAGTTTAACCCATGTAGCTTCAACATATGGCACAGTCCAAATGGTATGAGTTGCAATAAATATACTAGTACACCATAACTATCCATATTGTTTAAATGTGAAGAATGGACACGGTAAAATGCCGGTTTTCGAAATTTACCGAAACAGCGCCTAAACTGAGATTGCCCCTCGAAATGAAATATGAAACTTTAAAAAGCATGATTTTGTTTTATTAATGATGAAAGCTGAACTACGGCGTTTGATAAAATCGCTGTCAGGGTTCTCGAGTATTAAATAGTGTAATTAAATTACATTACATTTGCAAGTCTGGAAGGGTGATATTGGTTGAGGTGCCATGTCAGTCCGCGTTTTGGGTGAATTCCATGTCAATGCTTATGGTTTTGAAGAATCTTCATTCCGGAACAGAGCATTAATTGGTACATTTGCAGTAACTTTCTCAACAGATATCTCCCTCCATCAGTAGAAAGTGACTTCACTTATGAGTACAGGCTTCATCATGACAACGCACTGGCTAACAGTTCTTGTTTGTTGACTGATTTGTTGCAGAAAGGAGATATTCTTAGATGGGTACAACCATCTTTGGGGTCGAATACTAACGGTACTGAGTACCTGAGGGATGATTTGGAGTGAGCGATGGACAGAAGGATTGTCCCTAACAATAGGAAACAATTTCGTTAAGCTCTTAAAGAATAATGGCACAACATAAATAGACCTGAAACCCTTGTTGGAGGCATTCTGGCCGCCTACAGGAGATATATGCAGTACGCTGCAGAGACCCACGCTAATATGCACATGACTTTTAAAGAGCGTTTCCTGATGTTGATTATGTATACATTAATGACACTTGGTGGCGTCTTTTAAATTTTATGGTCATTTTTCACTTCTATGGAAATCACTGTGGAAATCATATTTAAGATGGAGCATGTTCTTAATATGAATGGATGGCATATTGGCTTTTCCTTACCTGAAGTCACCATAATCATGGCATATGAAATTAATACAATATTTAAAACGGTTCAAAGCTGTCATGTGATCGTGATCATTTGTAAACAGAAGCACATACAGGTAGGACTTACGGTGTGACACACTTTTTTACCGAGAAGTGTATAATAAAAATCTTTATGTCTAGACCGAAACCTCTAAAGTAAGCTTACAGGGCACGGTCACAGTTTTACCTCCATCTCCACACAAACCCGTGAACAAACACAAACCTGTTTCCTTCTACCTTTGAGTTTCCGCATCAGTGGTGAAGGTAAAAGGAGACCCAATTTATTCGGTAAGAAAATTTCCCTCACAAAGCCAAAAGAAATGTACACAGGTTTTCCACTTTTCTTCTTTTACCCTTTATTATAAGCAGCCTTCATTAAAATCTAGAGTTACACTGCGGGGCCAATGGTGACAGTGGGCCGTGAACGGTGACTGGCAGCCAAACAAAGATTGGATTGTCACTCAGATGGCCTTGGATAGCAGGAGCGGGGGTGACAACATGGTTCATACTTTGTCGACAAGTTCCTATGAGAGAAACTGTGGATATGTTGCTTGTACGTGTTGGGAAAAACCATATGGCAAAAGAGACAGTGCTTGAGGTTTTTCCTCAATTTTATACATATTATTTTTCATTTAATTGTCGTTCTGAGTCAAAGTATCTTTTAAAAGTCTAACTTTTCCACAAAGAGATCAGTTCACCTTAAACAATATTATGGTTATAGCAAAACAACGACACATGAAGTGATGTCATCAATCAACAGGCAGTCAGAAATTTGCAAAACTGGATATAATCGGTGTCATCAGGAAACCATGATGCTTTAGCATATCACTACTGGGGAAGGGGAATTCTACATGTACATAAAGACACCCCAAGATTCTTAGCAAAAAAAATGCGGTATTAACTGAAAATATCCATGAGACCATGAGAAGTCCTCACGCATTTGTCTTTATTCTAATGACGAGGACGACGAGTTGGAGCTTTCAACCGTTTATTTACCCACTAACCTTCCATACAAATTCAAGAGTTTATAGCTTTATATGCTCTTCGTGCCATCACCCATTTACTCGCTTTTTTTTTTTTTTTTTTCATTGTAGTTTGCGTGATTACCAGACTTTTCCATTCTGTTGTTTCATTCGTCCATCCAATATTTCCTAAGGAGGCAGTCTGTTAGAGCCTTTTTTAATCAAAAATCTAAAGTATTTGAATTATTCAAACTTGTGTCATACCCGTCACTCAGTATGCATGTGTTAAACACGTGATGGAAACTTTCAATTCCATTGTGGAGTTAACCTAGGAAATAAATTTGGACATGTTCGATCTTTTCCCTACACGAAAAGTGTTTTCTTCACTTGTTAACTCTTAAGGAAATTTAACTCACACTCTTTTTCCTTTTACCTATTTGATTCATTTTCAATTATTCCTTTTTCCCAGTCGTTTTAATTATAAACTAGGACATCCCCGGCCTCTAGTGGTTTCAGCACTGTATAAATGGTGACGTAAGTAAATGACTCGGCCTGATGAGGTGCGGGCAGGTAGGATGATAGGGTTATAAAAACTGACGTACGGGGACAACTTAACCAGATACATTACCACTGCAGCTTGGATAAAACATTAATATTGTCTTACGATACAACGCGAAAATGAAGACCGCACTCGTGCTGCTCTTGGTATTTACGGTTGTTGCTGCTAGGTAGGTTTTAATGGAATTCTCATACTCATACCCCCCCCCCCCCTTTACATCTTTTGTCGCCTTTGTGCGACCATGAATCTGGCCCAGTTTCACTAAAAAACTTGAGTCAGTCCCTGTTTATTTACTTATTTATTTATTTATTTTATTATTTTTTTTTTTTTTGACAGTTGTCAGCATGTACAGTATTAAAACAGTGCCGAACTCGGGAACATCCAGTGTAAAGGGGGTTTACATGTGATTTTTAGATTTCGTCGATTATTTTATTCAATTATTTCAGATTTGCACGGATAATAAACTGTTTAAAAATCGTCTCCCTTAACAAACCATACTCGGGTTTCCCATAAATTCTGAGAATTTTTCACCGATATTTTGTCTTACCAGGTTGGGACTCTCGGAGGCACAAGAGGATAATAGGTAAGTCACAATAATAATAGCATTTACTTGTTTCAACGATTTTAAGGGTTATGCCCCGCAGGGTAGCCCACAATTATGTATTAAAAGTATGAACTTAGAGAAAATATACGTACCATAGGTAATGTAACCTTACAATACAACTAACACTTTATATCAGTAAATTTTGAAAAGCAATGCATGTGATATTCCGTCAAAATAAAAAAGCGAAGCTTGTTTGAAATGTATATTTTTGGGCCCAAATTTTACAAATGTTATAACATAATTTGCAGCTGATTTTGTGGCGGACAGTAGATAGCTGTGCGTTTTTCTTAACAGCATACTCTTAGAAAAACCGATTTTTCTGTTTTTACCTGAAATCGAAATTTCGACGTCACCTGTTAGATGACATATGTGTAAATGTCATTTAATTTAGTCGCTGAACACTGAAGATCTATTTATTACCCCCAAAAAATGTATGTATGTATGTAAATAAATAAGTGGTTTTGGGTGAAGGATGACAATATCCTAAAGGACAGCGTCGGTATAAGACCTAATGAGCGGCTGAGGCGCACCAATCACGCTACTACAGTTTGTTGACTCTAAGCTCTATTGGTATTCGGAATGGCAAACCGGTGTCTTAACTGGACACCCTATACCTGGTCAATAACTTAAGAGCACGGAAACGTGTATTTGGGCTTATTTCCAATGAAACTATATATATGGCTACGTAGAACTCTGATTAGCACGCCTTCTCTTGTTTCTAACGTACCCATATAATCATTCGCTCCTTTGTATTTTACTGGTACCCAACGCCAGGAGGAGAATGACAGAATTATTCTCAAGTTTGTTGCCAGCCTGACATTCCGAGCCTGAATTATCAAATTCAAAGTCTTTATAGCTTCTGTTAGTCACGTGTGCCGTTGACACGTGAGTCAGTCCACAAATGTCACTGAAGCTCGTTACGCACTTGACCGGCTTCCAAACTGCTTACAATAAAGTAAAAAAATTTCAGATTGTTTGTATTGGTTCAACAGCTAACATGCTCCTTCTTCGCTGTTGGTCTTTGATGCATGACTTGGCAAGTGTCAACTTACTTTTATAAAGGCAATTTCAATACCAGTAAAAACTAAACCCGAGGCGCTGCAGTAAACCAGTTTTGCAACGCTGCACCAACAATATCGTATCGATAACTATATCGTAGGTAAATAAGCTTTGGTATTTTGTGAGCGTTCTGCAAGATATTAGGTTGACGAGGCATCATTACGTGCGGTTTTTCTTGAAAACAACACATGCGTCATTACTTTTGTGGATATTATAGCCTTTATTTGAGAGGTTCATACAAGTTAGACTGCAGAAAGAGCCAAAAATCATGAGGTTCCAGTGTAAGTACGGGTGTTCTCTTCACGTCCCTGCATTGTTTCTTATATATAACTTTTTTTCTCGCATCGTCGATACGCCCCCCCCCCCCCTCCCCTATGCAGAGAGAGAGATCGACCTGTACCTTATGCCCCCATCATATTAAAGCACTCCTGTCACCTCACCTGGTGCCGCCGTGTCTATTGGGGAGTAGAGCTGTGCTGTCCCTTGAAGTGCCTAAATGTATCCCATGACCCGACTTGACCTTAAAGCACTCCTGCCATCTCACTTGGTGACACCGCGTATTTTAATGTCCTCCGGGGCGTAGTACTAAGGTCATGGGGCGATTTATGAAACGCAAAATTATTTTTAAGGTTGGGAATACATACTTGATTTTTTTGGACAATTCCCTTTTTCAGTTTTATTTAGAGCCATTGTAATTTATCTTACGCTACACTTGCTGTATCGTATGCCGAAAAGTACACAATGAGGCCATTAAGTATAGAAGATCCGAGGATCTTCTGATCCACAGATAAATTATGACGGACCCTTCATGAAAGAAGAGCCGACTACCCCTTCGAAATTTTGTCTCATTTAACATTCATTTACAGTTCTCCATCTATTATTGAACAAATAATATATATCTCCAAAACTGGCAGAGATAGGTCAATAGTTACAATTGAAGTTGAATAGGAAGTCATGTATTGGCAATTTAACTGTGACCTTGAAATTGACCTTTGACCTAATTTTCACCATGAACTGAAAATTTTCCTTCCTTTTTATCTCTAAAACTGGCAGAAATAGGCCCATAGTTACTATTGAACTTGAATAGGAAGTCATATACTGGTAATCTAACTGTGACCTTAAAATTGACCTTTGACCTAATTTTTGAAATGAACTGAACTGTGCAACTTTTTCAGTGCTTATACTTTCAAAACTAGCAAAGATTTGCCCGTAATTACTATTAAATTTAAATAGGAATTAATATATTGGCAATCTAACTGTGACTTAAAAATAGACCTTTGACCTACTTTTCACCATAAACCGCACTTTGCAAGGTTCCCTTTATATCTCCAAAACTGGCAGAGATACACCCATAGTTACTATTAAACTTGTAGGAAGTCATATACTGGCAATCTAAGTGTGACCTTAAAATTGACTTTTGACCTACTTTTCACCATGAACTGAACTTTGCAACATTTAAGTTCCTTATATTTCCAAAACGGGCAGAGATAGGCCCATAGTTTTTATTAAACTTGTATGGAAAGTCATATACTGGCAATCTAAGTGTGACCTTTAAATTGACTTTTGACCTACTTTTCATCATGAACTGAACTTAGATAGGTCCATAGTTACTTTTGAAGTTGAATAGGAAGTCATATACTGGTAATCAAACTGTGACCTTGAAATTGACCATTTACCTACTTTTCATGATATATATATATTTTTTTAATCTCAAAAACTGACAAAGATATGACCATAGTTACTATTGAACTTGAATAGGAAGTCATATACTGGCAATATAACTGTGATCCTGAAATTGAACTTTGACCTAATTTTTATTATTATATATTTTTGACAATGACCTTGTTAAATTTCATTTAGAGTAGTAGTAGTAGTAGTAGTAGTAGTAGTAGTAGTAGTAGTAGTAGTAGTGCATTGTAGTAGCAGTAATAGTATCAAATATGTGTACAAGTTGCAAGCATCTTTGCACAGGGCTGAGTCAAGTAACGCTGTGCAGGTGTCCGTCACGTGGTGTTAATGGGTGTCATATACCTGTGGTAAGTCCTAACAATTCTCTTTTCTTATTTCCCAGAGACTGTCTAGAAAATAACAGGTGCCTCCTCCTGAAGGTTATCAAACGTGCCGTTGACAACCAGAGGATGGAAAGGTAAATAACTGCCTTATTTTGGAAAGGTGCAAGTTTTATTTATTTATTTAATTTTTTTTTTTTTTTTTCGTGTCACACTCTGATTTTTTACTCGAGATTTCGGTAAAATTTTAGAAACCAATGTAGAATATCGACGAGCGTACTAGTACGTACCCCTGACACCTTTTGAACAGTCATTCAAAATATTAAGTTTAGCCCAGTATTTGACTTCCCTTATTTTGCTTTATATGGAGTATTTTCTGATTTTATTTATTAACAGCTCCGAGCACTCAAACATTGAACATGCGCCCCCACAGAAGGTTGTCAAACGCAGCGTGAAGTAAACAAAGTAAATGCACATGGAAAAAGGTGACCCAGATTTTTCTTTAATTGGGCGTGAGAGCAAATTCATTTGATATATTTTTATCAAAAAATATGTTTTAAAATGTTAATGTTACGTTTCCACTCAATGCTACAAATCAGATTTGATTATCATTACGGTTCCAGCCTAGTCGATAGTTGCTCATGACTGAAGTTAAAAACGAACGATTACAAAATGTAGATATTCAATTTACGATACTATCCGTCCGTTTAAAAGAAATGTCCAATTTCTTTCGTTACAGGTGTCTGTTCAATGTCCGTTGAATGCAGTTGGAAACCTTTCTTGGAGGAACACTGAAGAGTGCCCTGAGTGCCCATATATTTACTGCTACATTTGATACAGAACATTAAAATCACATGCACTAGTTAAAATCTTTTTTTTTTATTTTCTGATGCAGCCTTAAGCAAAGTGTCAAATATTATGACCCTGAGTTATACATTGTTACAGTCGCTCTTCGCTTACATTTTGAGAATAAAATGTTTATCTTATAAAGGTCTACCGTACCACTTATTGTTTGTGAAGTTGTACTCTTTGTGCACAATATCTGAGTTATCTGAGTAACGCAATTCTGTTAATTAGTATCTTTTTGCAAACAGTTCTTTTTAGCATCTTTAATACATGTATTTAAATAAAGACGTCAAGTGTAAAAGTAGGTATACACCTGTCTTGATTTTTTTGTACTATATGAATTAAAACGTATTGAAATACAAATTATTAATTCAATTTTGTATGCAAAATTAATTTTTAAGAGAGAGTTGAGAACGAGATACAATGGGGAAAAGGCGTAACAGTAAAGGGAGATATTTTTGAAACAGCGCGTTTAAAATTTGGTTGAGCCACGATCCCCAGGGTATTGTGCTTTTGTTGTCACATCTTTGTCTTCTCTAACACAATCTTCAGCCTGCAATCTTCCATACCTGTCGCAGTATTGTTATTCAAATAAGAGCAATCGCATGCGACAACTATTCAAGATGCCAGGAAGGAAGACAGATTTTCAGGCAGACTGTGAAGATTTCCGTGAATGCAACATGATTCATTCAGGTCTTCCTGCTTAAATTCTCCACATCAGCGTGTAAGTACAGTTTGAATGTTACTTTTCTTGCTACTGTATGTGACAAATACGCATAACACTTTCTAGTAAGATGGGGTATTTCAAAATTTTATCCTTGTGTCAAGTTCTCTGCTTTTTATCTAATCACTCAGAACGCCTGGACGTACGCGTGTTTTAACTGTTTATTTCTTAGCTGGTTATTTTTTCGTTTGTAGATGCTGTATTTTAGTGATATTTAGTCTTGACATTTGATTCTAATGGAATGGTACATGAACTTTCGTACTTATCAGTATATAATCATACTCGTGAATTTCTTTATTTTCGTCCATTCTTTTGTCCTTGGACGCTGCACTGGTATTTGCAATACACGAAATTTTAAGTATAAGAGCATTACCAACGCATTGACTTTAGTACTGTCGAATAAATGATCTCTTTTCTGACTTAATATTTTATTTCTAATTTCAGTTGTCCGGGCATACGAGTGATAAAGATGAAGATCGTTTCCTAGGAATAGACTTGTGAAGATTCTTTTGTCTATAGCTATTTATATTAGTTTGATCTTACCATCCATATTCCATATTTCATCTGCTTGCAGTCAGATTTCATCAGAATCAGACAAAAGAATCTTCACAAGTCTATTACAATAACATAGCTAATGAAACTGTTCTACAGTTTCCTAGGAAGAAGTAACAACAGTTCAAATACACCTTTTAAATTCAATAACATGGATGCATGTTATACGAATGCAATGTGCATTTACACCGACACTGTAATGCACTTGCAGTGAAGTAGTAAAGGGCGGATAAAACGGGAACTCACTTTGATAATGTATTATTTTACTGCCTACTCAGTTGCAACGTTCGTTTGTACCCCCCAAAAAACTTAAAGGGATAATAAATCTTCGTTTCGGCCAAAAAATGAAATTTCCTGGAGTAAACAACAATTTTTCCATACTTACCAATGGTTAATGAATCCATTTTTACATGCAAAGATAGTCCCTGGTTTTTTCTAAAAAGTTTGGTTTTTTGTTAAAATCTCTTAAGAGATTTTAACAGAGTATAGCCATCAATGGAGGTCACGTGGTCTAAAGACAAGCTCAGATATCAGAATAATAGCTATAACTGTGCCGTTTTTGTGGTAAAACAGAATATATTATATTTTTATGAGTTATTCACAATGTTTTTTAATGTGAAATATAGATCTCATACGAAGAGTTATTATCCCTTTAATTGGTACAAACCATTTATATTTAATGGGTGTTTAAAAATATGACGGAGGCGCTTGTTGAGGCGGGGGGACCATGAGGTAATTACTCGGCGCTACTTTTAAGCGAGTCGACCATATTTAGACCGTGGATCTGTTAGTCCGCAGAACAGCTTGTTCTGAATACGTTCTGTGGTATACAGTTTTACTCAGTTTACAAATTTTATTTGTGCTCCGACGAAAATGGTAAATAGATGATTTTTTCCTCATATGGTCAGATGTTTGCATAAGCTAAGCGTCCTTGGTACAACACATTCCATTCGTATTACCTTGAAATCTGTGTTGCACGCTTATACATAAATACCGGTACATTGAAATAAATTGAATAAATCCTGACCAAATCTAAACAATATTTGTATCTTGGTTTATTTTTCATATTTCCTATCCTTGCTGAAAATGAAGGAAAAAAAGGACCCGTTCCTTTTTTTTTCACTTCGACCGCCCGTTATTAACTGTAGAGTCCCCGAGTCGTGATTCTCGAGTTGTTGGGCTAAAGGATTTCATTCGCATTAAATGAAACTTTATAGTCCAATTCACCCATCCACTCACCCTTAACTTTGGAGCCTCTATTTATGGTTATGGGACGAATATTCTTTTTTTTTTCTGCAAAAAGTGACTTCATTGGATATTGATCTTGTCGCCTTCTTGTTCTCAGTCCAGCATTTTACCGGTTCTTCTGTTCAACCAACAGCCCACACTGTGCCAAAAACACTCTTTAAAACGCTTCAAATCCGCCATCTGATCATGATCATTTGTAAACAGAAGCACATAGGGCTTAAGTTGTAACAAGCCTTTTGACCTAAAGTGAATATTAATAATCTTTATGTCTAGACCGAAACATCAGAACCCATCTCACAGGACACGGTCACAGTTTCGCCATATCCCACGTGTACCCCTCTCTCTCCACACAAACGCGTGAAACACAAACTTGTCTCCTTCTACCTTTCAGTGATAAAGGTTTAAGGAGACTAAATTTATTTGGCACAAATTTCTCCCTCACAAAGCCTGAAGGAATGTACACAAGCTTTCCACTTTTTTCTGTCACCCTTTCCTATAAACCATGGATCCATCCATCCATACGTGTCTATTAATCAATATGAGATTGACGTGAAATGACCTTCCATCTTGCCCTGTTCTTTTCTTTATTCGTGCATTCTTCCATTGATTTACTTGTCTGTCCCAGATATTTGAAACTCACAACCTGTTCCTTTTATCATCGATGGTTATGTTTGTCCCCAGTGGATTTTTTAAATCAACATGACTTGCCAATAAACAGCCTTCATTAAAAGCTAGAGTTACATCGCGGGGATAACGTTGACACCCTGGAAGTGGGCCGTGAACGGTGACTGGCAGATAAACGAAGATTGGAATGGCCTTGGACAGTAGGAGCAGGGTGACAACATGCATGTAGTCCACACTTTGTTACAAGCTCCTATGAGAGAAAGCGTGGATTTGTTGCTTGTGTGCGTTTGGAAGAAAAAACATCTGGCAAAAGAGTATGCCGGTGTACCATGAAAATCTGACTCCCCTAAAATGTGACTCCCCAGTCAGATTTTCATAATGAAAATCTGACTCCCCCTATGAAATTTTGACCCCCCCCCCCCCCAAAAAAAAAAAAACATTCATTAATCTCATTTTATTTGGGTAAATGACTATGATTTTGTAGTATGCATAATGGATGATACATTGGCACTTTTTTGTAGTTTGCAGGTGAACATTTTCATAAAAATAAAGAAAAATTAAAAATGTGCACATAATGAAAATGTGGTTCCCCTATGAAAATTTGACTCCCCTACAAAAAAACATTCATTAATCTCTAATTAATTAAGTATATGGCTGTGATCTTGTAGTATGTAAATTGGTTGATACATTGGCACATTTTTTGTAGTTTGCAGTGAGAATTTTAATGAACAAATAAGAAAATTAAAAATGAGCACATAACGAAAATCTGACTCCCCCATGAAAATATGACCCCCCTCCACAAAACTTCATAAATCTTATTTTATTTTGAGTATATGACTGTGATCTTGTAGTATGGAAAATGGATGATACATTGGCACATTTTTTGTAGTTTGCAGTGAAAATTTTAATGAAAAAATAAGAAAATTGATAATGTGCACATGGTTAAAAAATTGAGAGAAAAAAAGTAATAAAACACATGAAAGTAAGAAAAATTAAGGATTTGTTTTCTAACACCCAATGGCTCCCCTATAAACAGCTATTTATTTGATGTTTGATTATCATTCTGACAACTTTTCTTTTATGATACTTTATGAAAAAATTTATTGGAAATATTAAAAAGTTTTATGGTAAAATACTGCGTGAAAATAAATGAAAAAAGGATAATAAATTTGCATTCTTGTACCCGTAGGATTTTGACTCCCCTAGTTAAAAGCACTTATTTCATATTTAGCACACATTTAAATGTTTCTACTTTTTAGTTTTCTTATGGAGAACATATGTGGAATATTTAAATTTTGTGGGTAAAAATTTTTGCAATAAGTGTTTGAAATTTAAAAATAGTGAGAAATTCAGTATCATATTTATTTTACACCCATGAAAAGGACAATTATTTTTTTATTCAGTCATTATATCACTATTTTCCACATACTTTTCATTGTAATTGTATATATAATGATAACTCTGCACACTAAGCTATATGAAAATAAAAATTGTTTTGTGTCATATTAGAAAAGAATATTTTTTCAATTAAGTGCATACAATATCAACAAAATGTAGATGAATGTAAAAAGGATCCACTGAGACAAGAAAATTCTGCTTCTCTTCAATATTTTACCTTGTGGCAGTGAAAACTTAATGATTACTTTGCACACTAGGCTAAATCAAAATACTTTTGCCCCTTAACTAAAAAAAAATCATATTGGAATTTAAGAACACAATAGTAAGGAAATATCACCAACATGTGAATAATGCTGCTAAAAAATTCTCAATTTTGACAAAAGTTATCACCACCAAACTTTCAAATGTGATAGGACTGTGACATGCTTGGTGGTAGCTTATTCATATGTCGTAGCTTAAAGGAAAAAATATTAAATATGAAACATTTGATTTGTAAGATGGGTCGTCAAAGTCCTATGGGTGCAAGAGAGCATACTTATTATCCTTTTTGCTTAATTAACCCCCATCTTTCATCCAGCTTTGGGGAAAATAATGGGAAAACAAAAGCAAGTGTTTTGTTGAGTATGCTATATAAGAAGAATTAAATAAAAAGGCGATGGGGCCAATTTCTTGTGTTAAAAATGTAGTGTTTTGACATGGGAGTGCAAAACCTACCAGAATAAAGATGGATACTTGTTTTAAAAATATTGACCAAAATTTTCATCATCAAACTTTCAAATAATGACAAAATATCCATCTCTATGCAAACTATGTGGAAAACAGTGGTATGGTGACTGAATATAAATAGGTCCTTTTCTCCATGGGAGTCCAAATCTCATGGGTGTAAAAATAAAGATTTTCATGAATTCTTTTTCATGCTTTCATAATTTATCATCAAACCTTTAAATATTTCCAATATATTTTTCATAAAGTATCCTAAAAGAAAAGGTGATGAAATGATCATCAAATATTAAATAACTTTTTCATAAGGGAGACAATAGGCGATTAAGTGGACATTTTAAATTTTCTTATTTTTTCATGAAAATTTTCACCTGCAAATTACAAAAAAAAGCGCCAATGTATCCTCCATTTCACATACTCAAAATAAAATAAGATTTATGAAGTTTTGTGGAGGGGCAGTCATATTTTCATGGGGGAATCAGATTTTCATTATGTGCACATTTTTAATTTTCTTATTTTTTCATTAAAATTTTTACTGCAAACTACAAAAAATGCGCCAATGTATCAACTATTTTACTTACTACAAGATCACAGACATATACCCAAAATAAAATAAGATTTATGAAGTTTTATGATGGGGGAGTCAAATTTTCATGGGGGAGTCAGATTTTCATCATGTGCTCATTTTTAATTTTCTTATTTTTTCATTAAAATTCTCACTGCAAACTACAAAAAATGTGCCAATGTATCCTCCATTTTACATTCTACAAGATCACAGACATATACTCAAAATAAAATAAGTTTTATGAAGTTTTGTGGAGGGGGAGTCAAATTTTCATGGGGGAGTCAGATTTTCATTATGTGCAAATTTTTATTTTTCTTATTTTTTCATTTGAATTATCACTGCAAACTACAAAAAATGTGCCAACGTATCATCCATTTTACATACTACAAGATCACAGTCATATACTCAAATAAAATAAGATGTATGAAGTTTTTGGAGGGGGAGTCAAATTTTCATGGGGGGAGTCAGATTTTCATAATGAAAATCTGACTGGGGAGTCACATTTTCATAATGAAAATCTGACTGGGGAGTCACATTTTCATGGGAGTCAGATTTTCATGTTACACCGGGTTTTACCGGTACCCTTGTTCCATCCTCTTTGCTTATATTACCCATAACTCCTGGTCTGTTCTATAAAACTTATATATATGTCTATTGCTCCTAATTTCAGGTGATATCCACCCAAATCCGGGTCCTCATAAACGTCTTCAAAACTGGGTTGAGGGAGTTAATATAATGTTTGCTAACATCAGAAGCATCGGCGCTGAAAATGGTGCAAGATTCGAGGCAAACTCTTAAAAGCGTCAATCATCGGCTTATGTGAGGTGGGAAAGTTATCTACTAATCAGTTAAACACTGTCTACAACATCGAGGGTTTCCATTCTCCCATCTACTACAACATTGGCCAAGGCTTATTAATCTATGTCAGCTCGAAAATAGTTTTCAAAGAATGTCCTGAGTTAAAGATTGACGATCTCAACTGCATCTGGATAGAATTTCAGTTACAGTTTAAGCGGTTTTTATATGGCATCTTCTATAGGTCGCCTAGTCACACATCAACCGAAAGAGACAAGTTTGTAAACTTACGTAAAATGAGTCTCGAAAAAGCATGCCAACTAAATTCAATCGGTATTTTTATTAATGGAGACTTTAATGCTCACTGTCTTAATTGGTACAGAAAAGGTAGGGAAGACCTCACGGGTAAGCTTTTGAGCAGTGTGTTTTTAGAAAAAGGCTTCGATCAACTGATCCACGAGCCTACCAGGATACAAGGAAATTCCGTTTCTTGTATAGATTTGACTCTGACAAACAGACCCGACTTTATTAACAGTGCCTTCGTAGACCCGCGCATTAGCCAAACGGATCATAGCACCCTCGTTACTGAACTTAGCATTACTCAACCCAAACACGATCCTGTATATAGAACAATATGGAAGTACGATCAGGCTAATTTGGTGGCTTTAGACAAAGACATAAGCGAACATGACTGGGAAACTTTATTTTCAAAAAATAATTATGATATTAACGTAAAAACTGAAGTTTTTACTGATTCTTTACTCTCTTTTTACAAATGCCATATACCCCATAAAAGAAGGCTGATCAGGTCAAATGACAAGCCATGGTTTAATGACCAAATCAAGCATGAGTTAAATAAGAAAAAGAAACTATATAAAAAAATGAGGATTAAACCTTCAGAAAGGAATGAAAATAATTACAAAATTCAGGCGATAAAAGTTAATGAATTAATAATTAAAACAAAAGAATCATTCCTTAATTCTAAAATAGAGAGCCTCGACAATAAAGGTGATGATAGTAAATCATACTGGACCGCAATGAAAAATATTCTTGGGAAAGAGCGATCGTCTTCTATTCCTATTCTCAAAAACCCGAGAAATGGATCTGTCGCGTTTACTGATCAAGAAAAGGCTGATGAATTTTTGTCCTATTTCTCATCAATGTACCACTCGGACTCTGTAGCAAATGTTGGCGAAATTCTCTTTCCTGTAAGAACTAATGCTTCCCTATCTCAGATACAATCCACTAGTAGTGAAATTAAATCGATAATTGATGATCTAGACCCATCCAAAGCTAACGGCCCTGACCTGATTACCGTCAAGTCAACTCTCCAAAAACTCCGTGGTGAAGCCCCTTAATATTTTGTTCAATGCAATTATTCAGTCTAATACCTTCCCCAACATCTGGAAAATTGCCGAGATTTGCCCAATCTTTAAAAAGGACGATAAAAAATCTATTTTAAACTATAGACCAATTTCTTTACTTAGTATTATATCTAAGATTTTAGAGCGAATAATATATAATAGGGTGATTAACTTTATTCTGGACAACAAGCTCCTATACCCTAAACAATCCGGCTTTTTGAAGGGTCATAGCACAGAGCACCAGCTCTTGGCGATTCATAATTTAATTACGAGTAACTCTATTAATGGTTATGACACCAGAGGAGTCTTTCTCGATATAGAGGCTGCATTCGACAGAGTTCCCCATTCACTCCTTCTCTTTAAACTTAAGTCTTACGGTCTAACCGGCGAACTTCATGCACTATTGTCATCGTACTTGACAAATAGAAGAGTTAAAGTACGTGTTGGTGGGAAATCGTCTAATTTATCTAAGGGAGGTTACATAAATACAAGTGTACCCCAAGGTAGCATACTTGGCCCGTTACTTTTTCTCATATATATAAATGACCTCCCTGACGGACTCTCTACCGATTGTTTCATCTATGCGGATGATACTTCCCTCTTTATGCCCTCGCGTCGGGGAGATGTCGATTCACACGCTATATTACAAGGTGACCTACGTACCATCGAAAATTGGTCCAATAAATGGAAACTGAATTTTAAACCGGCAAAGTGCCGCGAAATTATATTCGGCAAAGAAAATAATACTAATACATACCCTGGATTGTATATTAACAATACCATGATACCTAGGTCTAAGAGCCATAAACACCTGGGACTAGTACTTGATTCAAAACTAAATTTTAACGATCATACTGATCTTGTTTGCGAAAAGGTTCAACGGGCTGTAAATGCACTAAAACCTCTATACTGCAAAGTTAGGTCCAAACATTTAAATGTTATATATAATGCCTTCATCCAATCACAATTTGATTACTGTGACATCTTCTATCATAACTCACTCCAGAAGAAATTATTGAAACTATCGTCTCTTCAATACCAAGCCGGCATTATATAATACATGTAGTACTGGGAGCCTTACCTAGCTCTTGTACCTCCAAAATATTTGAACAACTAAATTGGATTTCTCTATTTGATAGAAGAAAAATGCACGCTCAAAAAATTATGTTTTCAGTTATGGCGAATTTGGTCCCCTCCTATGTTTCTGATAGTTTCCGCCCATTCAGAAACTCCTTTCCAATCATAACACGAGAAAATAACAAAAGAGACTTTAAACTTCCTCCTAAATACCCCCGTACCCCAGTTAACTATTTCCTAATGTCTTCATGGGATCAACTCTCCTCCTCCACTAAATCTTTACCTTCAATCTCATCTTTCGAGAACTCAATAAAAAATCACCTCACTGCTTGGTCGCTTTCAACAACACTAAACTTGGACAGAAATCAAGAAAAAATTCTTAACAGAGCGAGGGTCGGGTGTTTATTTAGAGCAGAATTGTTTAGGCATAACTGGACTACTATTGACACACCACACAGCAACCGGGGTTCCCTTGAAACTCCTCTGCACTTCTTTTTCAGATGTCCCTCACTCAATTTAAAGTACCCTCCCCTTTACCAAAAAGTAAATGAAATTATACATGAAAGTAACACATCTTTTAAAACACAAAAAGAAAAGCTGTCCCTATTTCTCTACGGTCATGGATCTTTATCACCCACCCAAAATGAAATTATCTTTGAAACTGTTGCAAATTTTCTTCTCGAAAACTTTGTCATCACTTAATAGGTACTATCTCTTTTCTTCTCCTTTCTTTCTGTTCTTAATTTGTGCTCCATAATATTTGAAGTTTTACATTTACTCTGTTGTATATATGTATATATGTATCCATTTGTTTTATTTATTTATTTATTTAATTTTGTGGAGAGCATATAATGCTTCCAGCGCCTTGCCTCCATTTCTTACTTTTGAATAAATGTTGTTAAAAAAAATTTATTAATAATGAGCTACTAGGACAGTCCCGCCTCAGGCAGTTTTAGCACCTGTTGAATAAATAGTGACGTAAGTGAATGACTCGGCCTGATGAGATGCGGGCAGGTAGGATGATAGGGTCATATAAACTGACGTACAGGGACAACTTAACCAGCTCCATTATCACTGCAGATTGGATAAAATATTGTCTTACAATATAACGTGAAGATGAGGACCGTACTTGTTCTGCTCTTGGTTTTTACGGTTGTCGCGGCTCGGTAGGTAGTTTTACACTTGACGGCTTCCTTTCGGTGTCCTATGGCTTTTTTTTTTTTTTTTTTTTTTTTTTTTTTTTTTTTTTTTTTTTTTTTTTTTTTTGTTGTTGTTGTTGTTAAACTGGGACCAGTCATCGGTGTGGTCGTAGCAAGAAGGCACAACAATCGCTTTGGTTGCAGAATGAATGCTCATTTGTTTGGCCAGTTGTCGGCACGTTAAGTATTTATTACTCTCAAACAAGGCCATACTAGGGGGCATGGAAAGGACGCCGTCCAGTTTAAAGGGAAGGGGAGTTACATGCGACTTTCAGATTTCGCCGACTATTTTATTAAATTATTTTAAATTTGCACGGACTGTAAATTGCTTTTTAAAATAATCGTCTCCCTTAACTCACCATACTCGGATTTCTTATTATTGTTGAGAATTTTTCACAAATGGTTTTTCTTTCAAAACAGGTTAGGATTCTCGGAGGAACAAGGTAGAGGGTAAGTGAACATTAAAACAACCTTAACTTGTTCCAACTCGTATGGACTCCCATTAGAGAAAGGTCCCATTTTATATTTGCTGTTGTTTTTTCCATTTTTTCCCAAAGCTGAATGAAAAATGGGGATTGATGATTTTAAATGGATAATAAATTTGCATTCTTGTACCCATAGAATTTTGACTCCCCTAGTCTTTCAAATACACACACTGGACAATAGAAGTGTCACCCCCTAAATCAGAGTAATAAAAGTAGGCAGATCTTGGGTAGTTATAATGCCTGATCTACTTATAATGAGACTTATGAGTATAAAACCGCTATACCAGGGGATTGTATTGTTGGTCTTGTACAAGTACAGCAAATTTTATTCCTGTCTTCCTCCAATATGGCAAGATACAGGCAATTATCTAACGGTTACAGGCGTCAAGTTATTAACCTGAAGAGGCGGAATATAAGCAATGTCAGAATATCGATACAATTGAATTGTTCAGTCAGAACCGTGCAGAGGTTCTGGTCTCGGTATAGAAACCCTGGATCAAGAGACAAATTGCCTCTGATGGGTCGTCCAAGAAAAACTACTGGCCGTGAAGACCGACGACTGATTTTGATGTCCAGGTTGTCAAAGTTTGACACTGCTTGTCAGTTGACAACACAGTGGAACAATTTCATACATAAGAATGTGTCTGTGAAAATTGCTAGGCGTCGGTTACATGCTCAGAGAGTGTACAGCAGGGTAGCAAGACTGAAATCTCTTATATCGTTACAAAACAGGCAACGTAGAGTGAACTAGGGTCAACAGGATCTGGAACTGGACAGTTCATGACAATTGTTCCTATATATTTTTTTTCTGATAAGTGTCGCTTTGGTCTGACCTCTGATGACAGACTGGTGCGATATGCTGGCGAACTGCTGGTAAAGCATTTGTACCACATGCACTGAATTTTCGAACCCGGAGCAGTATATTCATCATGGTGTGGGGCTGCATCAGTATCCATGGCTTGGGCGAATTGATAGTGGTTGATGGAAACACGATCGAATCACTAGAAATATATCGATGTTTTGGAGTCAGGCTTGCTACCATCTATTACTAACATGTTTGGTGACAGGAATTATCCATTTGTTCACCAGGATGCTCCTTGTCACAGGCCCAGAGCAGTTGATCATTGGTTTGACCAACAGGGCATTCGCAGGGTGATGTGGCCTGCCCAGAGTCCGGATGCAAACATAATGGAAAATGTGTGGAATGATATGTCAAAACTTTTGACAAATGCCCGTCTAACCAGCAGAGAAACTCTGTTATATTCAGTGTTTCATGCTTGAGCCAGCAGAAGCCCTGGACGCACCAGACAATTATATGAATCCTTGCCTCGTAGACTGGCACCTATTATTAGGTCACTTGGCTATGCCACTAAGTACTAATTTTGGACTTGAAACTGCATATTTTGGTAGAATGTATATTTTGTTATCATTTTGTGATTTTTTGTGAAATTTGATGTTAATAAAATGATACTAGGAGTCATTCCACAATCATTTATCTCTCCCATAGTATTGGTTCAGTAGGGGTGACACTTGTCCAGTGTGTGTATTTCCAATATAATCTTCATAAAGGAAAAGTTAAGGAAAGGTGTTGAAATGATCATCAAATATTAAATTAGATAGCTTTTTCATAGGATAGTTATTGGGTGATAAAATGCCCTTTTTTAATTTTCTTATTTTTCATTTTTTTTTTTTTTTTTTTTTTAGATTTTTCACCCAATATTTTACTATCACACTTTCGAATATTTCCAATATAATCTTCATAAAGTAAAAGTAAAGGAAAAAATTTGGAATGATCATCAAATATTAAATAGATAGCTCTTTCACAGGGGAGTCACTGGGTGATAAAATGCACATTTTTGATTTTCATATTTTTCATGTTTTCTTTTAATCCAATAGTTAACCATCAAACTTTCAATTATTTCCAATATAATCTTCATAAAGTAAATTTAAAGAAAAGACGTAGAAATGATCATCCAATATCAAATAAATAGCTTTTTCATAAAGAAGACAATGGGCGGTAAAGTGCACATTTTTAATTTTCTTATTTTTTCATGAAAATTTTCACCTGCAAACTAAAAAAGTGCCAATGTATCCCCCATTTTACATACTACAAGATCACAGTCATATACTCAAATAAAATAAGATTTAGGCCACACTTTTTTTATTTTTATGGATGACATCCTCTGGGTACCCCAAAATCGGTGCGAGAGGGCGAAAAAAAAAAACAGTCCAAAAAAAAAAACTGCTTAAGTAAAGGAATGCTGTCAGTACACAGCTGGAAACACAAATTTAACCACAGAGACACGTATCAAACTAACAATATGTCTTTATCCATGCTCTCAAAATATTAAAGCATTGTGAATACTTCGTAGAAATGTAAAAAAAAAGTCATGAATTGATATACTTCATATTACCAAATCTATTTAAGGTTATTTCATGCATTCATTTGGTATAGCAATCAATAAAACAAATATCAATCAAACAGTGTGTCTTTATTTGTATTCTCAGAATATTAAAACATTTTGAACACTTCACAGAAATGTTTAAAAAATGAGGCAAAGATATGCTTAATACTACCAAATCTATTAAAGGTCATTTCAGACGATGCCATTTTGTCAACTTCAACTCACACGAAGCAGCTAAACTGTCAGGTGGCCTGTCCGACCTTCAGCCCACCAAATACCTCGACGCCCCTTGTCGACCCTTTTTTCGCTACAGAAAACCTGGTATTAATGTGCTGCTTTAAACAGAATGTCACAGAAATGTTTCGGCCGCCGCCAGCCTTTCGCACAATTGTAAAAAGGTGATATCTCCATGCCCAATATCAATGGCATACCAATCCAAAACGATGGCGCCCGTTCTCTTTATGACTTATTGTTGTGTAATTTGAAAGTAATCCTAGAGATGAATTTGACAGCAAAGTGGCCGCATTTCCACGTGGCGAAAATACGCATGCGCAGAAAGCTCATTTCCTTGCAAATTCAATAACAACGTTTGCGACAACCGACTTCGTTGGGGGCTGGGGGGGGCTTTTTTTTTTTTTTTTTTTTGGAGAACGGACGAAAATCCATGCGCGCGCAGGATGTCATCCATAAAATTAAAAAAGTGTGGCCTTATGAAGTTTTGTGGAGGGGGAGTCAAATTTTCATGGGGGGAGTCAGATTTTCATTATGAAAATCTGACTGGGGTAGTCAGATTTTCATGGGAGTCAGATTTTCATGTTACACCGGGCATATATTTGGCTCTGTAGCCATTATATCGTGGACACACAAGCACGAAATGGTACTCGTCCTCTATGTATGCTTCATTATAAGCGTTGCAGCAGAAATCACAATGTCTAAATTTGGGATCTATATTCTGATATCTACCCCTCTCGATTTTCAAATCATGACATGACGTTCTGAGCCGTGATAAGGCACTTCGCAATATCGTAGGTAAATACCCCTTGATAGATATTGTGCAAGATATTACATTGATGAGTCAACAGTGCGTGCGTTTTTTTTTTTTTTTTTTTTGTTTTTTTTAACAACAACACTTGTGTCATCACTGTTGTGCAAAGTATAGCCTTAATTTGAGAGGTTAATACACGTTAGACAGCAAACGGAGCCAAAAATCTTGAGTTTCCACTTTAAGTACGGGTGTTCTCTTCACGTCCCTGCATTGTTTCTTATAAATATCTTTTTTTCTCGCATCGTTGATACCCCCCCCCCCCCCGCCACCTCCCACCCCACGCAGAGAGAGAGTTCAACCTGTAGGCTACCATAAATTTCGATCACATTAAAGCACTCTTGTCACCTCACCTGGTGACACCGTTTCTATTGTGTCTTTGGATCTGCGTTCGTGTACTTGGAAGTGGCTGAATGTATTCCACGACTTGACTTGAACTTTAGGCACTCCTGCGATCTCACTTCGGGGCCTATAGTGTAAAGGTCATGGGACGTTTTTAAAGTTGGGAATACATGCTTTATTTTTTGGACAATTTCCTTTTTCAGTTTTATTTAGAGCCATTGTAATTTATCTTACACTACAGTTGAGAGATTCATATTTGCTGTATCGCATGTGCCAAAGGTAAACAGTGAGGCCATTAAGTATAGAAGATCCGAGGATCTTTTGATCCACGGATAAAATATGACGGACCCTACATGAAAGAAGAACCGACTACCCCTTCGAAATTTTGTTTCGTTTTACATTTCTCAAGCTATTATAAAACATTTGGTGTATTTTTTTTTATTTTTTTTTTTAATTTTTTACAGTTCTCATGTTGTTTTGTAACGAATTTAAGAGTTCGAGAACTGTTTCTGGGAAGTCCTTCAGAACTGTAAAATAAAAAAAATTTGAACCAGCGCAAGTTTTTATTTACTTTCAACTTCAACATTTTTTTTTTTAAGTCTTACATTACATTCAAACCACGTGTGACCAACAAACATGTCACAACTTCACCCCGCATGGAGTCCACACTCTCTCCAACATGGAAAAACTACTCCTTCACTCCTTTTTTACCACTGCATATTCACCTCTAACACAATTTAACACAATTGGTCACAACCATACAACAACCATATTTGACATTAAAAGAGAAAAACATTATGTTCTAGGACAGATTTAGAACCGCGAGTGAGCGTTAAATGAGACAAATTTTCGCAAGGATAATCCGCTGATGGTGTTTCGCCTCCACACTCGCCAGTAAACGGCTGCGAGGTTTAATTGCTAGACCCCTGCAAGGACGGCGCGTTAGTCGGCTCTTCTTTCGTATAGGGTCCCCCATATTTGATCCGTGGATCAGAAGATTCTTGGATCTTCTGTTCTCAAGAGCCTAAAGCACTTCTGCCATATCTCATTTAGTGTCACCGTGTCTTTAGAGGCGTAATGTTTACGTTGGGGTTATTATATATTGGCGACATATAGAACTTTAGGTTCTTTATATGGTTGAGAATTCATGTTTTATTGTACCACCAGCGTAAGTGATGGCGGTATACATGTTGCATGTTTTATTATTGCATATTTTTGACAATGGACTTATTTAATTTTTATTAAGAGCCATTGCAGTAGTAGTAGCAGTAGCAGTAGTTGTATTAAATATGTGTAAAAGTTACAAGCATCTTTGCAAAGGGCAGAGTCAAGTAACGCTCTGCAGGTGTCCGTCACGTGGTGTTCATGGGTTTCATATAGGCCTACCTGTGGCATGGTAAGTCCTAACAATTCTCTGTTCTTATTCCCCAGAGAGTGTCAAGGAATTACCAAGTGCCTTCTCCTGAAGGTTATCAAACGTGCCGTTGACAACCAGAGGATGGAAAGGTAAATAACTGCCTTATTTTGGAAAGGTGTAAGTTTTATTTATTTTTATGTATTTTTTTTCGTGCCACACTCTGATTTTTGACTCCAGATTTCGGTGAAATTTTAGAAACCCATGTAGAATATCGACGACCGAACAATTACGTACCCATGACACCTTTCGATCAGTCATTCAAAATATTACGTTTAGCCCAGTATTTGACTTGTCTTATTTTGCTTTATATGGAGTATTTTCTGATTTTATATATTAACAGCTCCGAGCACTCAAACATTGAACATGTGCCCCCCCAGAAGGTTGTCAAACGCAGCGTGAAGTAAACAAAGTAAATGCACACGGAAAAGGTGACCCAGATTTTTCTTTAATTGGGCGTGAGAGCAAATTCATTTAATATATTTTTATCAAAAAACTATATTTTAAAATGTTAACGTTACGTTTCCACTCAATGCTACAAATCAGATTTGATTATTATTACGGTTCCAGCCTAGTCGATAGTTGCTCATGACTGAAGTTAAAAACGAACGATAACAAAATGTAGATATTGAATTTACGATACTATCCGTCCGTTTAAAAGAAATATCCGATTTCTTTCGTTACAGGTGTCTGTTCAATGTCCGTTGAATGCAGTTGGAAACCTTTCTTGGAGAAACACTGAAGAGTGCCCTGAGTGCCCATATATTTACTGCTACATTTGATACAGAACATTAAAAGCACATGTACTAGTTAAAATCTTTTTTTTTTCTGATGCAGCCTTAAGCAAAGTGTCAAATATTATGACCCTGAGTTATACATTGTTACAGTCGCTCTTCGCTTACATTTTGAGAATTAAACGTTTATCTTATATTATAAAGGTCTACCGTACCACTTATTGTTTGTGAAGTTGTACTCTTTGTGCACAATATCTGAGTTATCGGACCTTAGAGAGGACACCAATATTGGGGTCTGGTCTCTCTCGCGGCGATGTGTGCTAGTCGGACCAGCGTTAGAACGTGCTTGCTCCACAACTCACATAGTCTTTATAAACCGCTGAAGTAAAAAATAAATGAATAGATTAATAAAATCTATGAGAAATCACGCAATTCTGTTAATTAGTATCTTTTTGCAAACCGTTATTTTTAGCATCTTTAATACATGTATTTAAATTAAGACACCAAGTGTAAAAGTACATGTAGGTATACACCTGTCTTGATTTTTTTGTACTATATGAATTAAAACGTATCGAAATACAACTTATTAATCCAATTTTGTCTGCAAAATTAATTTTTTAGAGAGAGTTGAGGACGAGATACAATGGGGAAAAGGCGTAACAGTAAAGGGAGATATTTTTGAAACAGCGCGTTTAAAATTTGGTTGAGCCACGATCCCCAGCGTATTGTGCTTTTGTTGTCACATCTTTGTCTTCTCTAACACAATCTTCAGCCTGCAATCTTCCATACCTGTCGCAGTATTGTTATTCAAATAAGACCAATCACATGCGACAACTATTCAAGATGCCACGAAGGAAGACAGATTTTCAGGCAGACTGTGAAGATTTCCGTGAATGCAACATGATATATCCAGCGCTTCCTGATTGAATTTTCCGCATCAGCGTGTAAGTAGCCTACAGTTTGTATGCGACTTTTCTAGCAACAGTATGTGACAAATACGCATAACATTTTCTAGTAAGATGGGGTATTTCAAAACTGAACCCTTGTGTCAAATTCTCTGCTTGTTAGCTAATCACACAGAACGCATGGGGGTGTTTTCACTGTTTATATCTTAGCTGTTTATTTTGTCGTTTGTAGATGCTGTATTTTAGCGATATTTAGTGTTGACATTTGATACTAATAGAACTTGGTACATGAACTTTCGTAAACAGCATAAATAATGATTATAAGTGACTTTTGGTTATCGCACCTTCAAGGGCAATATGACCTAATATTGCTACAGATGTACAAGCATGTTTAATGCAGTGTAATTGCGGTTCCCTGTATATTCTCGAATGAAATCAACAGAAGAAACCTGTGAATTTCTTATTTTTGTCCATTGTTTTGTTCTTGCACGCTGCCCTGGTATACGCAATACACGAATTTTTAAGTGCATTGTCACAACGTTGACTTAAGCGCTGTGGAATAAATGATTTCTTATCTAACTTAATACTTAATTTCTAATTTCAGTTGTCCAGGCATACGAGTAATAAAGATGAAGATCGTTTCCTAGGGGGAAATAACAACAGTTCAAATGAACTTCTAACGGTCAATAATGTGGATGTATGTTATACGAATGCGGTGTACATGTACGGTGACACTGTCCAGAATGCGCTAGTAGTGAAGTAGTAAAGGACGAGCTGATTAAATGAGAACTCACTTTGATTACTTGGGATCATAGTGCCTACTCAATGTACGTTTGAAACATAACCTATCAAAACTTAAATTGGTACAGACCATTTATATGTATAGGGTGTTTAAAAATATGACGGTGCAAATAGAAATAGTAACTAATTTTACTGTTTGCGAGATTTCTAAATATTTTGATTAACTTAAAGTATCTGTGCCAGGGTTAAAGGGTTGTAATTACATCAAAGTAGGAATGTTGAATTGATGAAACGGGGACGATGTGACTGGAATAGTAGTCCTAGAAATGGCATAATCATTGTCCTATTTACATTATTTCTTGGTGATGATGTTTGATTACTTTTTAATGGCTAAAAGACAAGAAGAATGGTTAAGGAATCTAAGATTCTGTCTACGTTTGTAACATTACCCAGCGTACTTAAATCGGTACAAACAATTTTACTGATATTAATAGGACCTTCTGAACGATGACGGGACGTAGCGAAATGGTTGCTACCCGGTAATTCAAGTTTGCGAGATTTTGAAATATTTTTGATAATCTAAACATTTTATGCAGAACAAACTCCATGTCGCTTCTTGAGACATGGATTTTTCCATGGTCTGTAAGGATAATTTCCTCTGTGTTACTATATAATATACGAGTCCATTCACAACAGATGATCCGCCGACTAATATGACCGACCCCACTAAAAACAATGCCGCTTAATTCCTGATGGTCTCCCTGCCTCCAGAGGCTCCGAGATTTAACTGCTAGGCCCCTGCAGCGAAGGCGTGTGTGGAGGCGGGGAGATCATCAGGTAATAAGTCGGCAGTGCTTTTAAGTGAATCGGCCTTATTTAGTTTGCAGATATGTTAGTTCACGGATCAAGTTCTTCAGAATGCGTTCTATGGTATACAGTTTTGATCAGTTTACAGATTTTATTTGTACTCCGACGAAAATGGTAAATAGATGATTATATCTTATAGGGTCAAATGTTTGCAGAAGTTAAGTGTCCTTGGTACCGGGTATAGAAGTGGCCGAAAGCTCGGATTGTATTTAACAACTATAATGTAGATCTTTCAAGGTGCATCAATATATATACTTCTATTTTTATCAAGATCTATACGGTGAATTAACATGGTACCGGGTATAACACATTAAAATTGTATTACCTTGAAATTTGAGTTGTATGTTAATTCATACATGTATCATTAGTAGAACAAAGTGAATAAATCCTGGCCAAATCTAAACAACTTGGGATATGTGAACTTCGATTTATTTTCATATCTTCTATAAGATTTTAAAAGTTACCGTTCCATTTTGTTCATCTCGACCTCAGTGTCGCCAGTCGTGATTCTTGGGATATTGGGCTGAAGGCTTTCACCCGCATAAAATGAAATTTTACAGTCAATGCAGTTGAATCTTATTTTACAAAAGTGACTTCTCTATTATTCGATACTGTTACCTCCTGGTTCCCAGTCTAGCACGCTATCGGTTTCTCTATTCCCCCAAACAACCTCTCTGAATTTTGGGTCTTCTCTTTCTAGTTATGGGACGAATATTCTTTTTTTTCTGCAAAATGCGACTTCCCTGGGAATCGATCCTGTCACCTTCTGCTTCCCAGACTAGCACGCTATCGGTTTCTCTATTACCCCAACCACCCTCCCTAAACTTTGGATCTTCCCTTTGTAGTTATGGGATGAATATTCTATTTTTTTCTGTAAAATGCGACTTCCCTGAAATTCGATCCTGTCACCTTCTGGTTCTTAGTCTAGCACGTTACCGATTCCTCTATTCCCCCAACCACCCTCCCTAAACTTTCGATCTTCCCTTTATAGTTAAAGATAGCAAAGACATACTTATGACAAATTTCAAGAAAAAATCTCATCGATAAGAGGCACTGGCTATAAATTTGTATTCCAAAGTGGCAAAAATTGTACCACAAAAATTTTGTCCAGAAACACATTAGAGAACCATTCTTGAAGAAAAATATTGAAGAACTCGCAGATGTTTCTTGCTGGACAGCAATGCTTTTATTCAGAAGACTACACGTATCAGTTCACATATTCTATATCTTTTTGTAAACACAGTGATAACCAGAGAAGTCAAATGAAGTACTGTAGGCATGTGTATACTAAAAATGCAGAAACGTTTTGTCTCGAAAAAATTAGTAAGGTACTCTCAAAGTAAATTTTTGTACGTCACATGCGTAATAATATATTCTCCAATCAGAGACCGTTAACCTTAACTGCAACACGTATACTTTCGCATTTTCCTTTGCGTGGAAAACACGAACTTTGGGAACTTTTGGTTGATAAGCCTCCGTGAAGAAAGTACATTAAAACGCCATTACCCTTCAATTAAGCACACTGTGCATACAACTAAAACTTTGTATTTTCACCTTGTTTACATATAAAAACTCTCCAAAGTATTAAATGTTCAGATAAGGTGTTAGCTAATACCTCCTATACGAGGGTCATGTTTTCTGTTACATGAATACTACTATCTCTTTACTGTGGCGTTTGAACAGAACATTGCACATAGCTCAGATAGGAATATCTCTACATAGACACTGCAGACGTAAAAATGGCAATATGCAGCAAAAATGTAACCGAATAAAAAGATTTGAGCAAAAATGTCGTACATAAATACCCAGTAACTGTCAAGTCAAAATAAGAACCTTCTTCATGAATTGTCACATCACAGAATAAGGCCCTTTGAAAATACAAATCCATGTTTCAATTTTTAAAATAATTAAAGTAAGAAGAAATTTACATCATTGTTCAATGGAAACCGCATAAATCGCCCCAACCCCCGAACCCATTTTAAATATTTCCTAAATGATAACCGAAACCTTAATCTCTGATGACTTAAAACATCCAGGACACACTATAACCTGCAGTGAATATCAATCAGTATTTTCTTGGTAAATCCAGCCAAAGTTTTGTAAACAATGTTGATAAAAGACATTTGTCATTTTTTGAATAAAAAATTACCTTTATCATATAACCCACCTCAAAAGATGAAAGCTTTGAAATACTTACAATATTAAAGAGATTGATAAAACTAAATACATTTTTTACATCAGGCTTGTTGAGAAAAGAGGTAAGCACCAATAAAAATATAAAACAGACTAAGATACATCTTAACACTTGCGTAAGAGACTAAAATAACACAGACAGTACTAAGAAACAATTCATACTATTCGTCAGCACTGTCCTCTACAATCTATTGTACAATAACTTGATTTGCACATTGCCTCTGATGAAAAACTATTAAAATCTAAAGACTAACAAAATCTACTAGCTTGTTTAACTAATAATATGGCTTAATTTGAGGCCTGCTCATTTTTGTTCAGTTTTCCATTATCCTTTCACATGCTCCGCACCAGTGAAAGCCATATACTATGACCTATACTAACACATACACACAATTTAATAACTATCTCATTTTTGACAGCTGGTGTCTCAAACCAAATAGACACTGTATGTGTATTGACATAACCATGTGTTGAATAGATAATATGGGGCAGTCATCCTATACTGTATTTTGGTAATGGAATGAGAAAATCATCAACCGTTACATAAAAACAAATGATCAATTTATTAAATCTTGTATGGAAATCTTTCGCTTGTAATTGGGCCAAGTTTTCACAGTCCTTCCCACACATGATATGCATTCTATGCAATAGCTGGTGAGTCCGTGTAACGGTATAAGAGGAAAGAGTTCCTCTACTATTTCAATTAAATAACCTAACGCCATTCTTTATACTGACATAAGAGAATGATTATGACTTGGCTAATCATCAGTATTTTCTCTTCACTGTACCTAGAACAGTTATTGTGGTTATTATATGTACATTATTACAACAGTATTAATAAGTGATACAACAAAAAATCTATACACAAATATCACAATAAACTACAAGAAATCTGGTTTCTTCAAACTATACATTTATACAACTGTTTTGAGTAAAATAAGCTTTTTAGCACTGATGTTATTGTGATTCTCTCTCCTCCAGATGAGACTTTGAAACTGGCATCAGGATGCTCAGCACACACACACTACTGTTGTTTCAAAATAATCAGAGACCATTTTTTAAATCTTGTACATTCAAAATTCTATCTTCAGATGAATTGCAAGTTTGCATGATGAAACATATTGAAAGATCATAACTTCATTATCTTTGCTGTTGCATTTGGGCATGTTAAAGCCTGAGAAAGGGTTAGACAAATCCAAAGTTCCAAATGGCCATGTTTAGCTATAATTAGTGTCTGAACTGAGCATCTGAGCCTTCAAAGTCAACCGGTGGAGCAAGTGACATCACACACAAAATACTTTGCAAATCAATAGCTAGCAAATACACAAGCTGTGTACCTTGAAACTGAGGTATAATTTTTCAAAATGTCTCTTATATTTATGTACTCACACTATCATAGGTGAATAATTTTACATGACATTTCAATTTTTTTCAAACAGAATCATGATTTTGTCCAATCACATGCCTGCTTATTTTCTATTATGTTTCTGCCAACCAATCGTGCCAGAAAGTGGCACGACACCAATGTCTAAAACCAAAACATCTCCCCATTTTAAAAGATAAATTAATGCATTAGAAAGAAATGGACCATTTGGATGTTCTATCTGACCATTGTGACCAATAAGATTTTCTGAAACTAATCAATCAGCTGAAAATTCAAACTAACCAAATAAGGAGAGAATTAAGCCAATGGCAGGCAATGGCACATATCACACATGGCAGACAAAACAAATCTTATGTGTAACTCCCAAACATCCAGAAGCACAACAAATACTGACATGCTTTATATGATGATAAATATACACAAATATCCTCTTTATGTATAGTAACACCAGTCAAAAGACAACTGATATAACTCCAATGAGACATTAATATCATATGATATGATAGAATAATAATTATTTTGTCTTTTTTTGTGATGTTAAGCATGTCATATTGTAAGTTGACATTTTTGCAAGTTCTTTGCATTGTTGCTGCATTACTGAAGTAATCCAGAATCTAGTGAAAGATAAAGGGGGAAATTATCATTTATTTTGTTCAGTTTCTTGTAGTCTATGCCAGCTGAAGTTCTACGGTACCTTGATCTCCTTGGTAACATCCTACCATTATATCAAGAATAAATGCAGGTTGCTCTACTATGAAACTTTTCCTAAAATTGCTGCAAAATTTCCAGTACCTTCTACATGTACAAAACCAAAGAACGCATTGTCCTTCAACCATAATCCAGATCTGCTGTAAAAGTTCCATGTGTAGAGGGTGCCACTGTTTTTCCTGGCACAAGTGTATAGATGGCGCTGCAGGTGCTCTCCTTAGTCCTGTCCCAAGAAAATCCTTCCATTCAAATTTCAATATCCTCATATGCACATATACCTGGTGGTAACAGTGTTCTGTTCACTATTTAGTCACAAAAATTGTGAATCCACAAAACCCGCTTCCTTTATCTGCCTTTATCGCTGCTGTTGCTCTCAAAGAAAGCACCGCAATCAATCGTGAAAGATGGTGCTGCAATAGCTTTCACAAGACAGACCATGAAGTGCACCTTTAGCTGGGGTGAATCAAGTACATTTGCACTTTTAAAAGTGATGTGAAAATCCTGTTGATTTTTGAAAATAACCTTTATACACATGTCTCCACTGCAGATGGGGCTGCAGGTTGCCCTCATCAAAAAACGTCTTATTACTTGCACCTTGAAATGTTGAGACTATGGTGAATTTTCTTAAGTCTTGATGGGAATTTTCTTGATCTACATGGGAATTTTCAGCTCCTGATATGTGCTTATAGAGATATTTTCTTTAAAATAGAGTATCCCCTTGTGTTGTTTTGAGAATCAGTTTTTTTTTATGAAAAATTCTGAAAATGGCACTTCTCAGTTCAAGTCCTAACTGATAGTTTCCGCCTGGAAAGTTTTGATCTGGAAAAAAATGAATAAACAAAATATATTACCATACATCTGTAAGTGTTTTGTTATTAATTTAATTTCTACATGAGTAATTGTGACATATCTATATACCATGACCACTGCAATGGCTATGTCACTTGATTTAAAAAGTGCTCAAACTAAAAGCCTATACTTAACTGATCTGTTCCGCTAGAAGTGGGATTATGGCATAGAGCCTACCTACCTACCTACCTGATCTAGCTGTCCTGGTAGAGGTGGGTTTATGGCATAAAGCCTGCCTACCTGATCTGTCCCGCTAGAAGTGGGTCTATGGCATAAAGCCTGCCTACCTAATCTGTCCCGCTAGAAGTGGGTTTATGGCATAAAACCTACTTACCTGATCTGTCCCGCTAGAAGTGGGTTTATGGCATAGAGCCAGTCATGGAAGTCTTTGTCATCAAGACTTTGGATTAGGAAGCCACGGTGCTTGGTCATCACTGAGAAAGTGTTCAATGTCTGAAAATACCCACAGGAAAAATTATCAAACTTGGATAGGAATTGTCATTGGAATAGGGTCAAAGTCATTGTGGAAAATATACAGATGCAGAAATAAATGAATTATTCAAAAATAATTCAAAGAACAGGTAACCTCATACAGTGCACCAAATCACATAAGGAGGATGGGGAGTTTGAGAGCCTTCAGTGACTACACGCTATAACTAAAACTGGAGAGAAATGCCCCACCCTGTCCAACCCCAGTTAGGGTTTCCCTCATCAAAAGCAGCACACTGTTTTTTACTAGTGAAGTCCAGCTTAGTGACCAGGCTGTAACTGACCTTCAGCATGGCCTGCTGGTCCTCACTGTAGGTGATCTCTGCTGTGGTCAGGTTGATGAGACCACGCTCCACGGGGTCTTTCTCACTGTTATAGATGTACACATAGGGTCTACGTACAGCCTGGAACACAGGTATTGAGGGAAATGTTACTGTTATAATAAATTGTTTTAATAATTAAATTTATTATAATAATGTTATAATTTCAATATTTTAGGAGCAGGCTTAGTCAGGCATGGATATGAAATATGCTGTAGTATATTTCTGATGCACCACTTGTCAGCAAGGTATCTGTGACACTCACTTTCATACATTATTTATTATTCACTTGACTAAGTCATTTCTACTTTTAAGACATGAACTCAAAGAAACCTTTTTATGCACAGACTGACCAATAATCTATTGTGTTAAGACATTCTATAACTTGAACACAAACATCTCCATTTTGTGAATATAATTTTACTGAATGATTCCATTTATTTATTTATTTGTTTTTGTTTTTCAATTCTTTATCATTCACCAATAATGTTCACTTCTACTCATAAAAAAATGACCAAAGCAAAACATCTCCCCATTTTAAAAGACCAATTAATTCACTTTAGAGAAATAAACCATTTGGATGTTCTATCTGAACAATAACATTTTCTGAAACTAATAAATCAGCTTAAAATTTAAACTAACCAATCACATCACTGGAAAGAATAAGCCAATGGCAGGCAATGGCACACACCACACATGGCAGACAAACAAACAAACAAACAAACTACATGTACTGACCACAAATCTCTTGATCCAACCACTGGTCTTCTCCTCCAGGAAGTTAAGGTAGCCTTTCCTGGACACTATTGGGCTGACACGAATCTCCTCCACCTCCGGGATCAGGAGCTCTTCGCCTTTCATCGGGGACCGATCTGACGCCTCCGAGGCGATGGAGTACATTGAGTAACTGGAGGAGGACTTCCCTACATCCAGAGTCATGGGCCTACAGGAATAAATATAACCTTTATAAAATCTACAGTAATTAATATAACCTTTATAAACTGTACAGTAATAAATATAACCTTTATAAACTCTACAGTAATAAATGTAACCTTTATAAACCCTACAGTAATAAATATAACCTTTATAAATCCTACAGTAATAAATATAACCTTTATAAACCCTACAGTAATAAATACAACCTTTATAAAATCTACAGTAATTAATATAACCTTTATAAACCCTACAGTAATAAATATAACCTTTATAAATCCTACAGTAATAAATATAACCTTTAAAAACCCTACAGTAATAAATATAACCTTTATAAACTCTACAGTAATAAATATAACCTTTATAAGCCCTACAGTAATAAATACAACCTTTATAAACCCTACAATAATAAATATAACCTTTAAAAACCCTACAGTAATAAATATAACCTTTATAAACTCTACAGTAATAAATATAACCTTTATAAGCCCTACAGTAATAAATACAACCTTTATAAACCCTACAAAAATAAATATAACCTTCATAAATCCTACAGTAATAAATATAACCTTTAAAAACCCTACAGTAATAAATATAACCTTTATAAACCCTACAGTAATAAATATAACTTTTATAAATCCTACAGCAATAAAAATAACCTTTAAAAACCCTACAGTAATAAATATAACCTTTATAAATGATGTACTAACTCTTAAATTTACATCTGACTTTGAGAGAGAAAACATGACTTAACAAACAAGACATAGTGGAAATGAAATAGAAACTTTTAACAGAAGATGGAAGAAGAAAGAATCATGACAAAAATTACTAGCTGGTAAGACCCCCCCCCCTCCCCAACAGAAACCTTTACATACATATGCTTTTGAGATACAACCCCTGGCTCCCTGGAGATAAAATAAGACACAAGACAGCAAAACTCCTGTGTACTTGAAGGACTGGTTCATGTTTAACAATTACCTGAAGAGTGGTTCTGAGGCATTACTACTGGCCAAACTGTTGGTCATCCGATCAGACTCTGAGCTGGACTGGACATCACTGCCATCAGTAGGGGTCAGGTCACACACTGGGGGCTCGGTGTTCTGGAACAGGAGGATGTAACATTTACAATAATAATATTAATTTTGACTTGTTTTTCACTAATACTTCAAAGCTACCTGAATGAATGAAATGTGCTTACAACTGAACTCAAAAGCAAACAAACTTTTTGTTCTAATTCAATAAAAAAGATTAAATCTTATATTTTACAATGGCAGATGTGAAGATCTGGACAGAATGTATCCTGCAAACACTTGCCACATACGACTGCAAGCATACACTACTTTTGGGTCTTTTGTCCTTGGAATCCACTTTGGTAAAAATCAGACACTTGTGGTGTATATGTTACAAATTATTCTCTAACTTTCTGTTCCATTCACTTTCTTAGTTAGCATTATGCCTTATAAGTACACGTTTTTGGATAAATGATAAAACCCAACATACATTAGGTACGTTATGATGACTTCTGTATCTATGCTATCACCTTACAATGAAAAACTTAAATAATTCTGAAGAAAATCTTTAAGAAAATCAAGGGAATCTCTTTTATCTGGCAGTGTAACTTAGGGACCATTCCCAAAACCCTATCGCACTAGGGTGATTCTTGCTAAATTGCATTCAGTTTAAGCCTGCACGAATGTTTATTATCCCCCTAGCAGCTTCAGTGTGTGTGTGTGACAGACATTTAAGCCACTTAAACTGAACGTAATTTAGCAAGAATCCCCTCAGAGTTAGATCACTCCTGCTAGTACAATAAGTTTATGGGAACCCAGTCTTACCTTAGGGGTCAGCGGGTTCAAGGGCAGACGTCCCTGGGTCATAAACCGGACACACTTGGATGCCAGAGCCATTTCTTTCTCACTGAGATCACCCTCCATACTGGTGTCAATCCTCAGCTCTCCGGATACCATCTCCTTCTCCGTTTTATTCTGCTCCGTGCTCGCCTTCTCTCCACTGGCTTTCTGTGTCATGTTGGTGACGTCTTTGTCTTTCTTGGTGAGATCGCTCCCTTTGGTCTGTTCTGACAGCTTGTCTCGGAGCATCAGGAGGTGGCGAGCCTTTTCAACCTGTGGAAGACATATGACTTCACATTGTGATACTTAAAACTATAACTCACATCTTGCCAGCACTACCCCATATATGTTAAGTGTGTTACTCTGCAACTAAACCAAGTCAGATACAAGGTGACAACTCATTTTCTTAATGTGTTCACATTGGCTTCCCCATAACATCATGTATATTGTAAAATTGTGAGAGTGGTTTATGCCATGCACATCATATGGTATCCACAATGTTGAAATTTCAAAGGCAATTATGTATAAGAAATACGTGTGATAAAACAATAATTGACGGTACTGAACAAAAAAATGGTAAAATATTGTCTACCTCAAATTCAAATCACAAAATAAAATTTTTAACTAGTTATCATAATATATTAAGTCTGCACTGGTAGATACTTGTAGCAAAGTGTAACACCCACCATCTCCAGCCTGGTCAGTTTCTCTAGCTCCCACTGGTGTTCCAGAATGAGGGAATCTCCGCGTGGTCTCCACCCCTGGAGATTCTCCTCCCCGCGGACATAAGTGGACGATGTGTCCACCACCTTCCTCTGCCGTCTCTGGGCACCTGTCAATACACAGATCAGGTAAATAGGGCCATCATGGTAGGTATAAAGGTAAAGACCAGTTAACTTTTTTAGCATTAGCCTTCATAAAAACAGATTTTGTCATGAAGTGAATTCCTTGATCTTTTTCTCAAGGATGCTGAAATCTTGGGTTTAGGCTTTCTATATGAATTTGTAAGGAAGTACCTTTGTCAAATATACATTTTTCAATTCATGCTATGCTTTCTGCATGTATAGAATGCTTTATGTGGATCAAATTTGAATATTCATTGGTATAACTATTGAAGCAAGGAAGTGCCACATCATGCCCATAAATTGCAAAACTGGTCATAGCTGCAACAGTGTCTCAAGACTGTGACATAATCTCAAAGAATTAAGGGATTTGAAATTTAGTCTTCAATATAATTCAATATGACCTAGATTGGCAATTACCATGAAAACATGTTGAATATAAGCGTTCAAATACATCATAGCAGAACTCTGATGTGCAATGTATCACTTTGCTATCTTTTCAATTAAAAACTAAACTGTTCACTTAAAACTAATCTAAATTTAAATGAAAACTTAACTGTTAATTGAAAACCATTCTTGTTTCAACAAAAAGTTGTATCATTATTCACATTTAAATATAGATATTGTATCACACTAACAAGAGAAGCAATAAGTGGCATCTATGCCAGAACAAATGAGAACTTTTTTCATGCATTCTGAGGACTACACACATCAATTAATTTAAGAGTAAAGACAGGAGATATGAAGTTACCATTAAAGAAACATGTGACGAAATAAAAAAAAAAGAATAAGTACACAATATTCCATGCTTATCTTAGTCTAAACATTTTGTATATTGAATTGTGTGCATTACATATACAATGGCGGTGAGAGAATACTATCAAACAATGAAGAAGCCAAAATCTTTGTTGATCTTTTTCCCTTTTTCTATATCAATGTACTAGATGGAAAATACGTTGCTTTCTAATGCATTCTGAAGATCTTCCATAGACTTCAGTTTATTTGTTTCTCCACATTTGGTAATAAGCTAAGGAATAGAATCTTCCCCCCTTTTTTAAAGATGTAAGCCTAGTGTACGAATGTCAAAACAAAGATCAACAAAGCACCAACTTATTTCTGAATAGTCTAAAATAGGATAGTGTTTTAATTTTATGACTTATGACCATAGTACCCTCCAAATGTGCATAATAATAAACTTAAAGAATATTATAAATTTGTCACTTTTTTCTGTATAATTCATTCCTTTTTTTCTTTTGGCTATTGATCCTGCTGTTCCATTGTGGTAAAATCTAAAGGAACAAGGATCTGTGTTCCATGTCATCTTAAACATCAACATAAGGTGTAACGTGTAATTGCGCCACAAAAAAGGGTGTATGCATGAATACAATATATGAGAAAATAGCTTCATTAGTAATGACTGCTAAAATAAAAAAAGGCTAAAAACAGGTCCTGTTTCAAAAAAGTTCAGTTGCAAGTTGGTTTTAACTTTGAGACTGAATATTGTGGTCTGTTCTACTGGGCTATATCAGCATTAAGGGTAAAGATATGTCTCTCTCACACACACACACTTACACACACACACTTACACACACACACACACACACACACACACACACCCTAGTTGTCAAGTTCGGCTTTATATAACCCAGTTGTGAACAAATAGTTACAATTTATTTATACCTAAACCTGCTGCTTTCCTGCAGTAGAATTATCACAAATTCATCCCAAAACAGGCCACACTTTTCTGTCTGACCAACTCTTCAACTTGATAAACTTCAGTGAAACTGGACTGTGGGCTTACAGTAGAAGTCACTATGTCCACAACTAAAGCAAGAAAACATCAACACAAACCTGGACTACCTGAGTCGTTACTACGCCGCAATATCAGCTCGTAGACGCCAGTCACCTTGTTGACATCCTGGTTCTTAGAGAAGCCGGAGCCAAAGAGGCTGCGAAGGGACCTGAAACGAGAGCTAGGAATAGTGCATAGATATGAGTCTCGTGACACCGACATGCAACTCACTGAAGCAACGATGATAATAATAACAATAATAAAATATGAAATTAAAGTGTTTGGGGAGGGTGGATAAAGTAATACAAGAGGAAATTTGACCAAATAAATTAAAACACTGGCTACATATTGAAAGCACATGGTGACTACTCATGTTACATAAGAATGATATGAAATTAAAGTCACAACATTGCAACTAGACATTATTTAGAAAAAATTTAGGAAAAAGTTATTCCACAAATGAATCTAAACAAATTTTAAACACACAACAAAATCTTATAAACAATACTGAACTAAATAGGTCAATCACTACACAGTGATACATAAAACACAGATAAATTTTGCTATCTTTAAAAATGAACAGTGGAAAGTTACGAAGCATCAAATAAAAACAACCATAACTATTTCATCTAATATGACTTTAAAGTGTTTAAAAAGATCTAACACCAATGACCAATATAGCCACTGTGCATGCTGAGGTGCTATCACCCACCTTGGCACTGAGATCTTGGCATCTCTTCCGTAGATCACCAAACACAGGTCTTTAGTGATACACGCTGGCTGACTGCAGTTCTCAACCTACAATAATGATGTTATTATAACAGCTTAGATTTTAGGTCTTAGGCTGTATTCCCAGAGCTTTTAGATCGATCTATCCCCATGGGGAGTCTCACTAGATTACTGTCAGATAATCCGGCTTAAATGTCCGTCCCGCCTACTACAAGCTGTAAGGAGGTAATTAACTTTCGTGTCCGCTTGGCTGACAGCTATTTAGCGTGAACCCCCAGGGAGTTAGGTCGATCTTAAGTAGATCGAACTAATCTCTGGAAATGGGGTCTTACTCTTATGTATGTATGTACGTAATCAAACCCCTAACAGGCTGGCTGAAAAATTGCTTTAAATGATGTTTCAGTTTCTAAAGATTATCAAATTAAACAATTTTTTATTATTATACCAGTAGTAAGTGCTTTGTTCCATTCCAACAAATCTGCGGATCAAATATGGCAAGCCACTAAAAAGCTTGCCACTTAATTCCCCGACAGTGAATAGATTCCCAGCAGAGATTACACAAAAAGCATTCAAGTTGGCCAGCCAGAATAGGAGACTAGCTAGTCCGAGGGTCAAATATGTCTTCCCGAAGGGATATCTATTCAGTGTCTATTAGTGGATTACACAGCAAGCTGTGTAGTAGGTGGCCATATTTGACCCTCAGACTAGTTAGTCCTCTATTCTGAAAGTGCTCTTAAAGGCTAGTGTCTGGTCAGACCTACCTCCAGATAGGCTGTAATGGTCATGTAGACCTTCTCCCCATATGGAGTGACGCGGTTCAGTAGAGCAGAGTTGTGGAGAGAACTGTCCCACGCAGCCTCAAAACGGAAGAATACTCTGAAAGCAAAAAAGTAAACAGCGGTGATATCACATTTAAAAAGTTTGAAAATACAAGGTTTATCTCTTAATGATTTTAAATAAATAAGTTTAGCACATCTTGTTTTTTTGAAGAAAACTTCCATTACCAACATGACACGAGACATGGAGAGAGAGAGCATGTACATAACAGAAGAAAAAGATAACCCTGCATCTATGTATAAGCAATGGTCTTTTCCATGACATCTTTTCCTGACAAAGGGAACAAGCTGAAAGCTTGGGTATCATATCATTATTATTAAATAGTTTTTACAAAATATTCTTTTTTAAAGCCGATCAGTAAAAAACATTATCTTCAGGTCTAACAGAACCTTTGACTTAAATTGCTCATTTGCAAAAAGTCAGTAAATTAATTCTGAGACATATAGACATATATACCTGTCATCTCCTGGCTGCTGTATATAGTGAGCAGGGAACAGTCCCAATGACAGTACAGAGTGTGCCGTGTCCAGCTCTGTGCATTCTGGCGTGTTCCTGATACGACCTGGAATTGAGCAGTAACAATATTAGCCACTGTTTTATGGCTTTTTGGAAGAGAGTTGTAAGAGAGAACAGTTGGTCCAGGATAAATGAGTATGGGTGGAGATCTTGCTAGGGCCTGGATCGTGGAATGTACTTCCCAATTTTGCACAAATTTGAATTAATTTGTACAATCTTCTTTTCAAATTGAGTTTTTAAAAATATAATTCTCCACAAAAAAGCATCAATATGAAGTTTATTTAATTTTTCTATCAATAACTAGAATACGCAACTTTAAATAAATTTTCACTCCAATGTTTCAAAATTAAGTTTTTAATAAAAAAATACTATCCAATGTTTCAAAATTAAGTTTTAAATAAAAGAAATACTATCAATTCCATTTAATTTCAGTTAAGCAGAGCTAATTACCAACAACGAGTTCCTGTATGTCCCTCCAGATCAGCTCAGGTCCGTTCTCGTGTACGATGGTGACAGCAATGCGTCTCTGTATGCCTTGATGTAACAAGTATGTCCCAGCACACGGCATACCCTCACTGTGATCAACAACAGTAGGATGATACCTACAATACAACATGATGTGTTATTATAACAATGTTACACTGATGTAACAGGTATGTCCATTTATGGTTAAATATTTTTCTATCTGTTTCTCTACAATATTATTTAAAGCAATAATACACTGAATGCAATACGATCAAGCTTGAGTGATTATTACATCTACAAAGAACCACTATGAAGCAGATCTTGATAAAGCATAAGAAGGCCAGATATTAATGTGTAACAGTTTGAGAAGAAAAACCATGACATATTGTTTAAAAAGCACCAATGTACATAATTGCAAGTATGTTGGTGCACTGTATGCTCTCCATAAATTGATATTATTATAGGTGATACAGTAAATACAAATTTCAACTGCCTTACAAATTCCAAAATTTCACATCAAATTTTCAAGATCTATTCTTTTTCTTTACTATTATAGTAAAAGAAAACTTTGCGTGACCAAAAAATGTGCTCATTATCAGAACTACTGATTCTTAAAGATGTCAGTTTTAAAGCAGCAGTTTGAGGAAAAATTGTTTGACTTTAATGAGAAATTGCCACCATGACTTACTCTCCATCATGTGCCAATTCACAGATTTCAAACCCAACCAGAAGATCGTACTTAGTGTGGATCTGACTGGCACTGAAATGACACAAAATATAACATTTAAAATATGGAAATTAAGTGTGCACGTGTGTGTGTGTGTGCACGTGTGTGTGTGCACGTGCGTGTGCCCATGTGTGTGTGTGTGTTTCAAATAGACTCCACATCACATAGATGCTGTGAGATCAAAAAACCTTTTCAAGCATTAGATTTAGGCACTGTTAAAATACAATATCATTCTTAAACATGAAAGAAAAACAATGTAATTTATTATATCCATTGAGTGTTTATACAGTCCCTATCTATCAGTTCTATATCTAACTCCTTCTATCAGTTCTATATCTGACCTTGGCATCTGAATGACTCCATATTTGGGTGAGGGCACTGGCTTTGATACAGGGAGAGTTGGGGGAAAACTGTGCTTGGGTGGGGGACGTACACTGAAACATTGACAACATAATCAGTTACCAGTTATAGTTGAAATCACATGTACAGTAATTACTTGTTTTTTAATGGTTTAAAATTAATACAAAATACATAAATTCAGTTACTACTATATCTGTAAATAAGGAGTGAGTATGAATCTTATTATGAAGCATGTTCCTGTAAGCAAAGCAAAATGATACATCTTGAAAAAGATACAATGTACTTATTTTTGTTTAAAATTATTCAGTAATTTTTTTTTTTTTTTTGTATACCAACACATATGATACATGAACATAAAAGTGTCAGGTTTTACTTTTAAAACAGCCAGAGAGAGAGAGAGAGAGAGAGAGAGAGAGTGAGTGACGATGATGGGGAAGGAGGGGTTCTTACTTGGCTGTATCTTTGGCCTGATCATGCAGGGGGTGTTGTTGGTAGTGACCAAACACCTCAAACACAATGGGCTGTGTCTTGAAGTAGTCTATCAGAGACTTAGTGACTGTGGTTGTAAACTGGAACAGAAATAAAGACCATGATAACCAGAACTCAAAACAGTATGCAATTTCATTTTACAGCCCTGTGCTTTTTTTAAAGATTTCATAGCAATGCTACAGCCTATTTTCTTGTATTCACGTTTCACATCAATTAAATTTTAATTAAATGTGAAAGAAAAATCACCTAATGAAATTGCTTAAATTATTTTATTAATATCTATTATATTAATATCGCTTTCTAAAACTGAGCAATTTTTACTTTTTAGAAAGATCAAATACTGATTGTGTTCAAGAAAAGTTAGGATTCATGTCTTACATTCTGGACATGGTAGAAGCCCAGAGGGTGACCTTTGCCTGTGTTCTTTAATGGCTCTGTAGAGAAGGCTTCATCATGACGATGGAGAAAACTGAAATAAAGAACTGGCTTTTAAGAAGGTTCATGCACAACAGAATGTATTAAAAATATCAACTGTTTTAGACCATTCTTATATTTATTAGGTAAATCAAAAACTAAAACAATGCACCACATTCAGTACTCCAGTTCATTAGTTGAGCTCTATTCAATATGGTTATAATTGTATGTAGCGATAAAATGAAATCTCCACTGAATCGAATTCATAGCCAAAATCACATCACTGACTGTTTTCTAGGATAGCCGTTTGCTCATCTACTAAAAATCCCCCAGTGCTTACTTGAACTGGCAGAATATATCAGCATATTCAGGTGAAATGCCCGCGGCCTGGAGCACGGTCACTCTGAAGGTCAGCTGACTGCCCAGTTTCAGGTGGGTAGGGAGTTCAGACTCGTTCAGTTCCAGCAAAGCCTTGGACTGATCCAAGATTGAAGGCTTCAGAATCTCAGTTCTGCTTTCTTGTGGCTTTTCTGATAGGGAAATAATAAGGATGCCTTATCAGTGTTATATCAGGCATATAAAATCTAATGAAGTCTGTTTTTGAAACACATGACAAAACTATGAATGGCTAATATTGATTCTTAAAATTAAACACATAACTATTACATGTTGACATTTAAACTTCTTTGTTGAGGCAGCTGCTCCTATCATAATTCCTCTAAAGAAAGTATGAAATGTATTCTTATAGTCTAAATACCAACAAAATTAAAGTCAATCTAGACCAAAAAAAATCTTCTTTACAGTCTTAACAAAATTAGACAAAATCAGTACATACAGCTGTGTTTACATAGGATTACTGTGTTTCAGAGACCAACCTTGCATCAAAAGATCATTATAACCCATTGTGTGTATTACATAAAACAAGAACAATCTCTGAACTTTACTACAAAAGTTGATCCAGTATGAATGCCTCTTTCAACAGGACTCCGACTTACCATCTGTGTTAGAAGAATCTGAAGATTGACCTTGACCTTCCACAAATCTGACCTCTTCTTGAGATATGGCAGACAGCTTGCTGCTGCTGCCCCCTATTGGCTTCAAGTTTAACTTCTGATGAAAGGAAATAGAACACTATTAGTAAATTATGTAACAAATTTATTGTGTTAATTACAGCATCATGACATGTACACAATGACTGTTATTTGTTAATTTAAGTTGAAACTAAAATTCAAAATGTTTAAGTTGAAAATGCAACATTTACAAAACTAAATTCTGATGGTGGGGAGATCAACTTGCTTTTTTCTTTAACTTAATTAAATAGGTCTTCTGAAGAAATCTGACATTCTTTGACTCAAAGAAGATAATCATTAAAGATGAAAAGAAACAATAAATGAATATATGTGTTTTCAAAAAAATTGTCAAGCAGTACCTTGGTAAAGTATTCTTCATCGTTAAAAGAGATCTTAGCTTTTCCAGATTGCTTTATTCCTGGAGGATTCTCTTCATTCTCTGAAAGCAGAAAATGTTTGCAGAACAATAAATTAAAAACATTAATAAAACCTTAAACTTAAAAGCAAGAGGCATATGTACAACTAGCTGAATATCTGCTGTATAAGATGTTCTTCACTGCCAAAATGCCATCAACAAACCACAGCCAGAGCCACGTCACTGGACCAACACTTTTATTTATTTATTTATTTATTTATTTATTTATTTATTTATTTATTTATTTAATCTCTAACCTGCCACAATCTGGACCCCAACTCTCAGGTGTCCCTTCACATCTCCCTTCTCACTGACGATGGCCACAGTGTACACCAAGGGAACAGCATGGTACAGGTTACTGATGTATACAAAGGCTCTGAAAGTAAAATATTTTATATGAAAGACTGAGCTGAAGTAATTAGTATGGTATGGTACAAATTGCTTATGTACACAAAGGCTCTGAAAGTGAAATATTTTATATGGAAAATTGTACAGCATAAAAAAACAACCATCTTTTTGTTGAATTTGGTTTAACTCAGAACAGGCTTCACCACTCACCTTCCAACCAGTCTAAACCAAGGAAACCTGTCGTAGAAAGGGTCACCCCCAGTGATGTTGTCAATGCCTGGGTCAGGTGACGTAGGTGAAAGGTCAGCCTCATTGTGGTACATCTCACGCATCAGCTCCAGGCGATGTCTGAAGAAGACCAAACACAATGTATACTCAGAATAATGTAAAGCTTGAACAGTTAAACTCCTAGATGCATATTTCACATAAGAACTTTAGCCCAAAATTGGTCTTAACTTTTAGACAAAAGATTTCCTCTATTTCAATTAAAAAAATTTACAGTATTTCACTCAAATAAAATAACTATTGGCCTGAAATGAATTATGGCTTTATTTCATTTGACTAGATGTATACACATTTAGCTTGGATCAAAGTAAATAAACATCTTGTCTCAAAGTTTAGACCAAGTTCCAAGCTAGAATTCTTTTTGTGAAAAAAAATAACAGGAAATTCTTGAGAACAATCAAGCATTGGGGTCCTTCTGCTCAATGCAAACCTTTAGTCAATTCATGTAAATCTGTTATCTTGTTAACTGTATAAATGTTAGTACCTATTTCTATGTTTAAAGAATCTTACTTTAAGTAAAACATGACTGAAATAATGAAATGTTTTAAATCATGTATATTATAAACTATCAAACTTTTTGAGAATCTTTGTTAATATTCTTAAAATGTGAAATCTAAGATTGGGACACAAACAAGAACCACAAAAAAGAAGACAAACACAGTAACATTTATTGGCAGAGCTTAAATTAAGATGTGAATTTACAGTCAAGTTGTAACAGTTTATTTCACATAATGATTTCTATATGGTTTCTATATGATTTTCTTTGTTGACTTCTAACCATTAGGAGCTATTTCTATCTTGCTGTCCCCCTTACCCATCAGTATTTGTATGAAATTGCGAACAATGCTTACCTTTTGGGATGATAAGATGCTTTTTTTTGAGTATTTTGTGAGATAAGTAAAGCTGCTATAACTTGACTGAAATTGCAGCACCGATTTCCTCCGTATTACCCATTGGGATATGTTAGTTGTTGCAGTGAATTTATATACATGTAGGATGAAAACTTCCAACCATTTTGAGGCCAAATTCACCAAATGACAAGATTTCTTAACCAATAGGATTTATGAAATATCCCAGGAGCAATGGGCTCTCTTTACTTTTACAACTTATTGCCTGGTTAATTTGTCAAGTCATTCGGTTACACAATGCAGGCTTATTTCCATTCCAAATTATAACCTGTCTGAACTGTCCCAAGGTCACAGAGCTTGTTACAAGGAAGATCAATTTTATAAAATACTAAAAAATAAATAAATGGGTGCCAGGCCACATGCAAATAAATCCCTCATTGAAATTCCATAACTATAAAAAATGACATAATGATGGCATAATAAAGCCCATAAATCATATCATCTATGTCAAAAGCCTTAAAACCTATCCCCCTCCCAAGTAATAAAAATGTGTACAATTGAAACAGCTAACATTAATGCAAAGAGGTTACCTTCAAAACAAACAAATAAACATTTCAACAAGAAAAGGTATCCCATAAGTAAGGGCACAACACCAAAACCTTATTCTTTGACAAAAAGGACCAATATCTACAGCATCAAAACTGATGGCTATAACACTGCCAGAGATATAGAGCAAAAAAAAAAGAAGACAAAATAAGTTTCTAAAACCATGCAGCACACCAGTTGCATCCAGAGAAGAAACATGCAATGTGCATATGATCATGCCAGTCTGACAACAATTCTGAAGAACAACACCTAATTATACCCAGGCAGAGGTATGGTAAGAGAAAATAGCAAAGGAATATGGTAAAGGAACACATAAAACTACATACATATAAATCTGGCAGCTTGTGGTATAGTAAAACAGTGATATATTGAAGGCAAAGCCAGAAAATTGGTTGTATATAAACTATAGAGTACTAAAGCAGAATATTTACCACTAATCTATACTTCGCAGTAGTTCAAAATACCAGGTGAAATCACAAAAGTTTACTACACAGGAAAAGAAGCAAATAACTAAGCTGCTTTGTTGACTATTAACAATTTTCACAATTTTGACAATACTGAAACTAATAAAGGAGAAACTGAAACTGGCAAAAGGAGATGAAGAAACAAGCATAAGAGAAACGGAAACCAATTAGTGAAAGATGATTTGAAATAGATAATTAAAAGTAATTCTGAAAACTAAACAAAGTGATAACTAATCTGACAAAAGGAGGTACTAAAAAAGGTAAAAGTAGATTTAGGAAAAGAGAAAAAGCGAACAGAATCATACTGAAACACCATCTGAATGGTTACCAACTTTGGAACTAAGATAAAGATAAACAAGGCGAACAAACTAGTTTTTAATACTGGCACAGGCTGATACTGAAACTTACAAAAAAGCAATATTGCAACTGACATAGAATTATTTAAAAAAAACTACAAAAACGAACACAATGTACTGAATAAAACAAACATCGTATTGAATAAGACAGGCAAACAAAATGGCGACCATGAAGGGAGTAACGGCAATGCATCCATAAAGACACTACCTTGAGGGCAGAAGATTGGCAAAGTTGAAGTATTTGGGGTTACTACATGCTGACCAGCATTGAAATAAATTCTCGGGTGCCTGTTCGGGGGTGTCAGGAGAATTGTCTCGGTCCTCATCATATATTTCACGCATGAGTTCCAAGCGTTGTCTACAAAATTGCGAAACTACCCATTAGTGATGTCAAGTATACAGTTATGTTGCGAATGTTGCGATGGCCTCAAGTGTAGGGTTACGGTCTACTGTTATCAATAAGTAATAAGCAGAATTGAATTAAAGTTGAGATAATAAGCCCAATATAATGCGGTTATCTAATATAAGAATGCTCTAATGGGACATAATGTCTGAAAACTACAACAATTTAATGTTAAATCAATGGACATATCTTTAAAAATTGCACTAAAATGTTAAGAAATATATAATTCACTATCAGAAGAAATGAAAAACTATTAAAAACTAAGAAAATTTTTAAAAATTGAAAATAATACCAATTAAAATTTGGCAATAAAAGGAGAACAAGGAACATTGAAAGCAAAAGAAGTGAAGCACTAACTGAGACTTGGATTTGACAAAGTTGGAACTCATGGTGGCAACACTGGGCGACTGGTACGCCAACACTGGGCTACTCGGTACGTTAAAATTTCAAGCACTGACATCCAGAACCTGATGTCTCACAACCAAAACCAGTTGCCTCTCAAATCCTGTTTTCAAATGTATTTTATTACTTTTATGAAATTATACCACTGAATGCATTAAGTACTCATAACTGTGTGAAATAAAAATTGCGTATAAGCTTTTGCTTTAAAAATGAAGTGTAACAGGCAAAAGGGAAAGCATGAAACAACAGGAAACCGCTTCAAGCACATTTTTCACCAATCTTTATGTCAACAACTGCACCATTGTTGTTAATGTTACTTTTGTGAAAGCAAAGCTGTTTTTAGATGAGTTTTTTCAACTGAATGAAAAAAAAAACATTTTGCACAGCAAGCACAATAAGGAAACACGTCACATTAAACTTAATAGCTTCTCAGTCATACATCTTATGACAAGGTTTTAAAACTATTCAAATCTATTGCTCACTCAAGAGAATTAAGCTTTTGTCAAACTGCACGCAAAACATAACACTCTACATACAGAGAAACACAATGATAGTCCATGAAGAGTAACAAGTGTTAATTTTGCCACTAAAGTATTAAAGCTGTTATTCTGGAATAAGACCATTCTACTAGAATGGCAAATTTTCTGCATGATGCTTGACATATTCACCTTTTTACCTTCTTCCAAACTCGAGCACAAGTGCACACACACACGCACACATACGCGCACACACACACATACCTCTGCCAACAATAGCAGCCCTTTTATAACCAACACAATGCACAATGAGCCTTTACTCAACCAACACAATGAGTCCCTGCACAATGAGTCTTTGCACACCTAACACAATGAGCTTTTGCTCAACCAACACAATGATCCCGTGCATAATGAGTCCTTGTACAGTTAACACTATAAAAAAACACATATAGCCTATAGTTTGCTCCAGCATTCTCCTTTGTTCTTTCACAGCATGTCTTGTTACTGACGAAAGCTGCTTTTTACCAAGATAAGACCACTGTTCCACACTTTGCCAATATCTCCTGTGTCTACTTCCTCAAGCCAACCAACATTTACCACAATACAGCAAACAAAGCACAAAACAACTATATTTCTTAAATGAAGTATAAAGAAAAGTAATCCCTTAGAATTCATAGTGAGGGAAAACATATGGCAGAACATATTGGTAAAAGCGAAGCAGCTAAACAAAATTTTATTTTTCAATTTTGGTGAAGTGAACTTTGGGACATTTTGACATTTCTATGGGCCTCAACATCTCTTATATTCCCTTTTAGAAAGAAGCCAGTTGATGTCATATTTTCATTTTCAAAAGACAACCTGGAATCACAGACATCTGTTCAAATTGATTGTTATAAACTAAAATATACTTTAAACTAAAACTAGCAAATATAACTTTTGTTCAGAAGTCCAAAATAGGAATAATTGCATGGTTATAAAATGTTCACT